>NC_084487.1:81691455-82000573 GCF_030035675.1 Rhineura floridana
TTGCCTGTTAGTAAAATAGTGTCCTGTGTACAGGAAAAATAAAAAGGGCAGTACAGTCAAATTTGGTTATAAAATAAACACATATCCCCCAAACCACCTGAAACAGATGGGAACTGAGAATTGTCCATGTGTGGCAGCAGAGAACACAGGCATTAACCCTCACCTGTCAGAGTCTGGTATTGACACTTGTGTGAAGCAAGTCACCTGTTTCTTGTTTCCCTTCAGGATAGAGTCTAAAGTGGGGTGGGTGGGCGAGGAATTGTGGTCCAAGCACATGCAAACTTATGTGCATTCTTCAAGCCAAATCTTTCCCTTTCTACATGACCCTTTAAGCTGCAACTGGGATGGCATTAGGATGTTAGTTTTGTAAACTGTATGTTCAATGGTAATTTTTTTTTATTTTGCAGAAGAGCCAAAGAAAAGCACTTTACTATTTCCGTATGAGAGCAGCTTAATGAAAGATTTAGATGTTCTTCAAGAGCACACAGTTTTAGAATATGCTTCTAAAAATGTTTCTGTAGAGAGTTATAGAAACAATCCACATTCCCGGAGAAAACGTTTCCTTTCTTATCCAAGATATGTAGAGGTGATGGTTACGGCTGATTCCCGAATGGTTCAGCACCATGGACGGAATTTGCAGCATTATGTATTAACACTAATGTCAATAGTAAGTAAACCTGTATTATAATATATGTATTCTAACGTATAAGTGAGTTTCAGGATAATTAATTTAGGATCCCCGTCAATCTGGAGGGACCAATGCGCAGCCCAAAGAGTTGTTCCTGGCCTTCCATCATTGTTTTAAGCAGTGCTTATACAATTCAGACTGCAATCTCCAGAACTATTACCAGGGGCTTCAGAGTTGTAGTTTTTTTTTTAAAAAAAATGGCAGCCCCCACCCACTTATACATCATGACATGCAGGGCTAGCAACAAAATGTTGCATTGTATCCATGGCCCAGAGGCCAATGAATGAAATTTCCCTGGCTTTCCTCCAAGACATGAAGAGAGTGCAAGAATCAGCGAGATGCAGCACCCAGGCTTGAACAGCCTTGCAAGGCTGGCATTTTTAGTTATAGACAGAACCCTCTTGCTGCCAGGTTTCCATAACACACACCTTTACAATTGGGGAGAAAATCTTTTTTTGGGGGGGTGTCAATAGACATGCAAAAAAACCCTGCTTTGTTTGTGAGTGCCCACGTTTGCTTCCATGCTGATTGGCATAGGGTCACCCACTTTACTCTTAGAGGGAATATGACATGGAACTTAGCTGTTCAAGAAAAAAAATGGTCATACATTCCTCTGGGCTAGCGCAATAACCTGGCATGAGCCCAGAGGTAGCTCTTTAAATCCTGGTCTATATTACTTGGTTAGTTGTGTCCAGTGACAAATTCTTTTTCACAGCAAATTTGGTTCTAAAATAATGTAAGGGGAATGTTGAGCCATAGATGCTCAGAAATAATGCTGTGAATACATTAATGCCAGATTTGGGTCTACTAATCTGTTGCGTACAGGGCAGGCCACATTGGGCACCTGAATCCCATTTATTAAAATAAACTTATTTAATTTCATTGAAGAACTATGGCTCATCTGGGTTGTGAATGAGGTAGAAAGCTAACAGCTATGGAACTAAGATGTTCATCTTCCATTTAAACAGAAATATGGTCTTACAAGAATTGAATTTGCCTTTGTTAAACTGAAATATGTGAACTTGAGCCCATGTACAGGCTTGTTAAAATACTTGTGCTATGAAATAAATAATAGAATTTGGGGAGAGGAAGAGAGAGATCTCAATGCTGTGCCAAAAGCTTGCCTCAAAACATGACTTTCTGCTGATATTGCAAGAATGTTCCAGTAGTTCCTCAGGTTTGATAGGTTAGTCCCATTTATGACAACAGGACAATAAGCTAATTTTCATAGCTAGATGCAGGTTTGTTAGTTTCCCTGCTCATGTATATATTGTAGTTTAGAGAAAAAGTGACATAAAAATTGGTTCGTACAGTGCAGTCCCATCCGTGGTTTATCATAAAGTAGCCACACAATGTTCAGCGGGACGTATTCCTTGGGAATTATGCTTTGGATTACATACTAAATCAAATGGGAGAGGAGAGGAAGGTGAAGCTCCATTGCACAAGTCTGATCATGCAACATTGAGTTCTGCAAAACATAAGAGCATATTAACATTTTGGGTTTTATTTATTTAGGTTGCTACAATCTACAAAGACTCAAGTATAGGAAATCTAATAAATATAATGATTGTAAAATTAATTGTAGTTCACAATGAACAGGTAAGAAAAACATTAACTTCATGATTCAGAATAATTTGTTGTAGTATTAAGTTTTAAAAAGTAATTTCAAAAGTTAATACATTTAAAAGTCCAAGAAAATTGTTTTCAATATAATTTTTTAAGGCACATGTACCTTCATGTAAATGAAGAAGAAGCTGTATAAATATCACCCTGGAGAGTTGCTGTCATTTGGGGTTTGTAGGGTATATAATGGTGAATTGCAGTTTAAGATTTGCTATGTCAGTAATGAAGAGATGGATCCAGAGGTCCCCTTCCTACTCCAGAAGGAGTCATTCCATTGAAGGTAGATTCCTTCTGTTCATGGAAGGAATCTTTTTTTAATGCTTGAAACGGGACATGAAAACTGGTCATTCAAGCATTTTGTGCAACCGTTGCAGGCCGATAGGCCAGTGCAAATATTTAGAATTGGGATGTAGCTATTTATGCTGATTGAATGGCTAGCTGTATTAGTATTTATTTTAATGCTGACTAGGTTCAGCCCTGAGCCTGTAAACTAGTTTTTGTGATCACCTACTTGCTCACATTTCATGAAGATATGTATTGAGATAGCCTTTCCAGAACAGGTCTTGCACTACTACATAACTAGAAGTTAATTATAAGTGCCATATTTGTTTTGTCTTGGCAACTTATGTACAGGAAGGACCAGCTATCAGTTTTAATGCAGCTACCACTCTTCGCAATTTCTGTTTATGGCAGCAAACACAAAATATTCTGGATGATGCCCATCCTTCTCACCATGATACTGCAGTTCTTATCACCAGGTATAGTACCTGAGAAAACCCATCGTTGTTTCTTTTCACTATTCCTGTTTCATGTAATCACTGCACAGCAATACCATAAGAGCCCCATGAACCTGGGTTAGCATCATCAGACATAACAGTCACGGTAAAGAGGAGAAGGAAGGATTTGAAAACAAAAGGGGAAGGGGTGTTGAGAAGGAATACATAATTCCATGATCTGGTCTCTTAATTCTAGGTGAGGGGCAGCTAATGTTACATCTGTAACCATGTGTTGGTATGAGGCAGATGGTATTCAGTGCCACTGGATTTAATAAAATAGTTTTGTGTATGTATGCTAAGTATCACAGCTGAGCAGCCTGATCCTAAGATGCTGCTTTAACTACAGATACAACTTTGCACTGCAGAAGGTTGAAGACTAGGTGAATGGGGTAGACCTATGCCCCACTTGCCCATTAAAAACCCTGAAATTCCTTTTACAGACCTGAATGAGTGAACTGATGAAAGGAATCCAATTATGTATAGGTGTCTGGAATATAGCAAATTATGTATAGGTGTTTGGAATACGTTTTTCAGACTGAAATTTTCATAGAAAACCTTTTTTTCTTTAAGGGAAGATATCTGCAGAGCTAGAGAAAAATGTGATACCTTAGGTAAGTTAAAGTAAGAAGACTGTGATGCAAATTTTCTACAAACTAAGAAGAAAAAATAGATTGCAATTTTATAGTGGACACCTTAAAATGTAAATCGATCAATGCAATTTATCTTGCTTTGTAAAAATGTTGAACATAAGCATATGGTTACATTGTGATAAATATCTGGTTCACAACTGTAGGTCTGTATTTGTTGGTAAGACAACGGTGCTGCTGTATAAACTATATGACTTTCAGATAACAAATTCAATTTTTTAGGTTTAGCTGAACTTGGTACAATGTGTGACCCACTGCGCAGCTGTTCTATCAGTGAGGAAAATGGATTAAGTGCTGCATTTACAATAGCACATGAACTGGGACATGTGTAAGTACATCTTTTCTATCAAGTAAATTTTGTACTTGCCTTACATAGGGACACCACAGTCGTTTTTTGCACTACAAGCCTCTGCATGATTGGCATGAAAGCATGAACTGTCAAGTAAGTACTGTATTTCAGTACTAATACTTAGTGTTTATGTTGAAATTTAAACTCTAAACTTTAGAGTGTTCAGAGTGGTTCATGTGCATTATCTTGTTGATTCTTTACAGCAACTCTAAGGTAGATCAGTATTACTGCAAGTGAGTAAGAGTACTTGAATCTGTGGTTTCCTGATTATATTATAACTCAGTATCAGGTTTGTATAATACAGTTGGAACGAGACATATTTTGAAATGAATTCAAGTAGCAAATTACTAGAATATCCTTGAGTTGAAACTTGCCAGCATCTTTTCACTGTTTTCTCTAAAACTGGTTATGTAGAGCCCTTATTCTGTAATATTTTAACATCCAGTTTTAAAAAACATTGCTGAGATTCAAATTCCATTTTATATATTGCTTTTATATATGTCATTGATGAGTTGTTAGAAATACGAAGAACCCCCAAATACTATTACATTATTCAAGTGCCATTGTAATTAAAGTTGATATATCAGTTTAATGTTTGCTCATATAATTATTACAAAGTAAAAAGCACTTACTAAATTTGTCTCACTTTTTGTGTGTGTGTACTAGGTTTAATGTTCCCCATGATGATAGTTTTAAATGTAAAGAAGTTGGAATTAAACATCAATATCATGTAATGGCCCCAACTTTAAACTACCATTCAAACCCATGGACCTGGTCAAAATGCAGTCAGAAATATATTACTGAGTTTCTTGAGTAAGTATTATTCCAGTTTATCCACCTCCTGCATATGTATAGCAAATGGACACTGCAGTGATGGGCATTTGTGTGATTTCTCTGTCATCCAGAATTTCGACCTTTCTGTTTATATTTTTAAAAAAGCTAATCAAGAGATGGGAGGAGACAGAGAGAAAGCTTCAAATAAATAAAACTGAGGTCTTAGGGTTGCCTTATAAAAGGTAGAAACAATCACAATTTAAAGCATGACTATATTACATTTGAATATGCACATATGGTTGTGTCAGCTGAGATTTTATCCCATCAGTTCTCAAAACCAGAGTTTGCTTCATTGATAGCTCTGCATTAAGGAAATAGTATCAAATAGTATCAAATAGTATCAAATAGTATCAAATAGTATCAAATCAACCCCGAACACAAAATTTGTTCACAAAGTAAGGGTGCAATCCATCTGCTATTTATGCCAGGCTGAGGGGAGTTAGATATGGCTGGATCCCAGCTCAGCTGGACTACGTTGGCAGAAGACCCTCAGCTCAGTTCAGCCACAGTAGAGCTGGGACCCAGCCAGCTCAGACAGGGGTCTGCCTGGGAAGCCCAGACCACTGGAAGGAGGGCTGGTGGAAGGCCCCAAAAGGGGGCTGTCAGGCCCCTTCCTGTGGTCACCGCCTTGGCACGGTCCCACCTCAGGGTCCTGGTCTCTTAACGGTTCTCTCACCGGCTCTAGCAAAGATCTCTCAAGATTCCCCTGCTGGGCAGCACCACCAGACACTCCCTGTAAACAATATTGCCTTGAGACTGTGCCTTCGTCTCCTCCTGGCTTATTGCTGTGTTGTGTCTGGGTGCGCTTACAGGCCTCAACCCCCCCTGTATCTTTGTGCCTCTAAAGATTACAGCCCTGGGTTGCTCTGGATACCTGATGATGTTACACTATCTCTCTTCACCGCTGCCACCATTGATATTGTTTCCCAACCTTGGTATATATGCCCTGCCCACCCTTCTGGTCTGTGAAAGCCCAGCCAAGGATCAGGCGTTTTGGTAAACCAAGATTTGGGCTAGATTTTGTCATCATTGTTTTCAGATTTTTAATGTTTATTATATTTGTATGCCTATTTTGTACGTCGCCCAGAGTGGCTGGATAGCCAGCCAGATGGGCGACTAAGAAATTCAATAAATAAATAAAGATTTATTTATATACACAGGGAATAACAAGATTACTTAAAGGTTTAGTCAACAAGCGTGTGGTTTCAAAGATGTTACTCTTCATGTTTCTTAGTCATCAATAACCTGCCTCACTACCTGCCTAATCCAATCCACCCTACAACCCTCTCCAAAAACAACCCACAGAATCAACTGAACGAACCCCCTCTCAACTGTCATCCTCTCATTTATACCTTCAGACACTCAGCCAATCATCATACAACGTTCTCCAACATTACAACCCATGTACTCCCCCCTCTCACTCAGTCTACTTACCACATATACTCTAATAAACCCGCACTTACCATATTTACAGTATTATATATACAGGGACATCACAGGGGCATTCGGGGGGCATGTTGGAGGAGGGGCTGAGGGGGGGGACTTAGGCCACATCCAATTTGTGTTCGGAGTGCTTCTGCAGGTCCCAATCCGGGCAAAAGTCCCTCTTCCACCAGCTTCCCCTGAGTTGGATTGCTCTGTAAGTTTGAGTCAAAAGCAAGCTATCTTTTAAAAAGAGTTCTACTTGTTTTAATCTGTTGCAGCACTGGTTATGGGGAATGCCTTCTAGACAAACCAAATGGAAGAATCTATGACTTTCAGTCCCAGTTGCCTGGTTCCCTGTATGATGTGAACAAGCAGTGTGAGCTTATGTTTGGTCCTGGATCACAAGTATGCCCTTACATGGTAAGTTACTTAATACAAAACATTATTTTCAATATTAGTTTAGTTAAACAATGTGTATAATAGTTACCATTTATCTTCAAAATTGTGCTGAAATTACCTTGAAACTTTGACAAGGTTGTTGCAAAACAGTTTGCTTTTTTTCTTGTCTTTTCCTTTCCTTGTTAACTTTCCTATCATCATTATCATCATCATCATCAAATTTCATTTACAAATTGCTTCCAATGAGGCATCCTGAAGCAATTGACAATATACCATATATAAAAACAGTTAAAACAACTGCATACATATATAAACATTTTAAAAAGCAATTATACAAACAAAAAAGTTTAAAACAAGAACACATTCTTAAAATTAATTCAGTTCCAAGACATAGTCCAACTGGAATAAAGATTTTAAAAGGCTTGTTGAAAGAGGAAGGTCTTTAGCAGGGGCTGGAAAGACCATAGAGAAGCCACCTGTCTGATATGTGAGGGAGTTCCAAAAGGTAAGTGCCACCCCACTAAAGGCCAATTCCGACATCATGCAGAATGGAATTCCTGATAGGATGGTATCTTCAAGATGCCCTCTCCTACAGAACACAGGACACAGAATTGCTTTTACCTTTTTTTTCATTCTGTCATTAGTGGCCCAGGTAACATAAGAGCTAGAAATAAGTATTTAACTAAAATTTACTAAACAGTTTTAATGGAAATAAAATACACCAACTGTTAACTCAGTAATCAATAATAAAAGGAAGGATAGAATAACAATAAAATGTTCAAGTAACATCTAAAAAAAATGTTACCATGCTAGAGATGTTGATACCTCTGGAAAGGGCAATACTCAGCATGTAAAATTTTGCTTGAAATGCAGAATTTAACCATGTTTGATAATAAAGGTGCAACAAAGCCACAAAAATTAATCGAAAGGTAATCAAAATATCTTCCATGAATGATTATCTCTTAATCACAGTGGGCTAACAGATGTATTATCAAATGTATAGGTTTATCCTTCCAAACTTGAATTTAAAGTTGCCCAAATAAGTTATTTGGATCCCACCTCTAGGCCAAAACATTCTAATGTAAATTTAATAATCCTACCAGGATGGGGGATAGTTAAAACGGATAAATGGTCAAATCCAAAACTGCTGGGCTCACTCCAGCAGGGTGGAAGTTGGAGGGAGCATATTTTCTCTTCTCCTTTCCTTCCTTCTGTTGAAAGATCAAAAAACAAAAATAAATTTAACAACTCCTCTCATTGGTCCCAGTGGGAAGGAAAATAAGTATCCCAGTCCCAAGGTGGAGTATTTTCTTCCCAGTTTGGGGGAATGTTGGGAATGGGATGGCTTTGGATCAAGTGGGTTCCCCTTAACACACCGCTGACCTGCCCCATTTCTCCACCTACCACCATTGGAGCACTAGTAGTGGAGGAGGAACAGCCATTGGGGTTTCGGCAGCTGCCTCGAAGGGCAGACCACCAGCTTTGCCCACAGAGAGACATGGACATAGGATTATGCCTTTAATAGACTGAGTATTTTCAAATAATGACTATTTGGAGATTTCTTAGGATTGGTCCCCACAAGGTTGTACTTTGGCATACAGATATCCAAGTATAAAATACATGTGGATCATGTCAAGAAAGGATAGTGCATATGTGTTTCAAACAGGGCTTTCCGTCTTAAAACAGGAGCACAGTCTTCTCCTAATTGCTCTTTGTGAGTACTTTGAAGCCGCATTTAAATATATGTGCACCCTTCAAATTTTAATCAATATGTTAGCATACTATTATCTGGTGTCTGGCCTGAGAACACAGTGAGCAGTATTCAACGTTAGCACAAGCACTTCTGGCTATACAATGGAACTTTTCCTCCCTTTCCCCTCCCCAAATCCCTAAATCTGTTCTGGGAGTTCCCCCAACTCTCCAGAGCAGATTTGTGGGGGATGTGGAGGGGGAGCGTGGGGAGAAGAGACGGAGGGTAGGTCCCATTGCACAATGAAAATTCTAGCACAAACGAAACTACTTGTTGGTTGACAACCCAGTAGTTGTACACAATTGACAACCAGGCCTATAGTTTTTCGCAAAATGCTCCAGTTTGGCATATTGCATCTGTATGTTGATGATAAATCAGTGTTTATCATGTAACAAAGTAAATCTTGTTTGTTTGGTAGAAACAATGCAAACGTTTGTGGTGTACAAGTGCAGAAGGTATTCACAAGGGTTGCCGCACGCAGCACATGCCATTGGCTGATGGAACAGAATGTGGCAATGGAATGGTAAGGTTTTACTTCCACATCTACCACTTGCCCCTCCTTAAATACTGCCCTAGTTTTTTGTCCAAAGTTATGTTTACCTTCCGATGTCTTCACGACCTTCCCTTCTCCTATCTCTGTTCTTATATCCAGATATATCTGGGCATGTGACCTTCACTCCTGCAGTTCCATTACATGCATAGGTTTCCTACTCCCTCCAAAGACTGTCCCTTCTCCCTTTCTGCCCGTTACGATTGGAATTGGCTCCCAGAGCACCTTCATGATTCTACCTCTCTTACTTCTTTCAAACCTTCCTCAAAACACAGACATTCCATAAACTCTTTGGCTTACCCCCATAGTTCCCACTGCAGCTTAGTCTGTGACGAAGCCTAAGACGTGGAAATGAAACAATCACATATTCTTTCCCTGTTTTACCTCTGCCTCCAGTCATTTCCTTCACCTCTGTTCCTGTTTCCTTTGTGTTGAAATTTTAGATTGCAAGACCCTTGGGGCAGAGGGCTGTTCTCTTATAAAGTGTCATGCACACTGATACTATATAAATAATAAGTGATAATACCATGTTTCTGCCATAACTAAGAATTGTGAAGTAGTGGTAAACAGCAAAGACAATTGGGCTATAGTTTACTAATCTTCAACTTTCCAGATCTGAAACCTACCTTTAGTTCCATTATGACAGGCATGGAACCGTCAGCCCTCCAAAAGTTGCTGACTACCCATGCCTGCATTACGGGACCCATGTCTTAATTTTCTATCATGAATGTATGTTGCAGTACGGCCACTGATGCTACTCACCTTAGGTCAGGCTGTGACTCAGTTCTGGGCCTTGACCCACTTGCCAAAACTAACGTATTAGTCTGAAGCTTCTTAATTCTCAAACACACACACACAAAGGTGTATATATATTCTTAAAAATATATGTTCCCTACATTGACTTCCTGTCCACACCTAGATCTATTCTAACCTTCCATGACCTTGCCCTCCCTGCTCATTAACAGATAAGTAGGTGTTCATAACATAACATAAACAATCCCCATAAACTGAAAGGAAAAAACACGGTTATCTTATAATATACCTAATAGTGTAGTGAACAGCATCTTGAAGTCTGTTATTCCAATATACAATAAATACCAAACTCAAAATTTCCAATTTTCATATACACCATGTCTCATATTCTTAAAATCCAATCATCCCAAGAAGGGGAGCTGTCCCCTCCCAGTTATTATTATATGTGCCACTCGTTTTGTATATTTGCTAAAATTATTTGTTTTACATAGCCAAGTAATATAACTAATGGATCTGATGGTAGCTCATATTCTTCTTCTTCTTCTTCTTCTTCTTCTTCTTCTTCTTCTTATTATTATTATTATTATTATTATTATTATTGTGGTGCCTGGCCGGGGTTCTCCCCCAGCCTTCACCGTCTCAGGAGTCAATTTCCCAACTCGGCAATTGATCCTGGCAAAAATATCCTTCTCTGCTAAGGTTGTGTACACTCACAACAACCAGGCAGGGTAGACACTGCCACCACCCTTCTTGCTGCTTAGCCACTCTGAGCCAAAGGGAAACTCAGAGCCTAGAAAACCTACCAGGGCTTCTAAAGGGCAAGAGCCAAGGTATAGTCCTTGCCCCCAAAAGCCTCAGGTAAAATACCCCAATTCTATGCAGTTGCTGTGGTCAATGGTTAGGACTGGTTTTAGAACTGACCTTCTCATGAAATGAGCACACACTGGTAATAGGAATAAGTTTATTAAAGAATAAAGAGTAAAAGAATAAAAGAGGTGCACAATTATAGCAGCAAGATGGTTCCTTAATAACCACACCCAAAGGGGCAAGGTACAACAAAATACATAAGAGAGTTCAATCACAAATACAAAATAACAAAGTCTAGCTAGCCTGCTCTATACTTACAAAACTAAAAAGACTTGCAGTTGGATAGCCTTCTCCCCTCAGAGAGATAATAGTCAGGATAGCTGATGGTAAGCTGGATCCTAATTGGGTCAAATCAAGTAGGTATGGTGGAACCCAAAGAGGAACAAAACTTAGATTTTCTTGTCCATACTTATGGCAAAAAGCCTTAGCAACAGCTGAGATATCCACAGAAGATATCAAAAAAGAAAACCGTACAATTCCCTGCTCTGCAGCCATCGTGGTGCAGGCTAGCATGACTTATTATTATTATTATTATTATTATTATTATTATTATTATTTGTAACTTACTACAAAAAATTGTCTCAAAGCAACTTACAATATCTTTTTTTTAAAAAGCATACAATACCAAATACATCGGAAGATAAAATAATCTTATTAACTGAAAGTGCTCATCCTGTAATAACATGAAAAAACATGTCCTGTCCTGTGATGCTTGTAATCATTTATTGTAGCAATCCAATCAACAGAAGATACGCTTGTGTGGCAGTAAATGCTTTGTAATTTTAGTTGCAGTTTCCCTATACCTCCATACTTCCTTGGTCTGATACAGAGACCCATGTGAACTCAGCTATAAAGATCTCTTTCAGACGAGCCCTTGTGAAGTAGACCAAAGATGCATCAAGGCATGTCCTTTTTCACTGTGGAAAACTATACGCCTTTGGGAAGCCCGCAAGCAGAACATGATGTCCCATTCAGAGTGGGATCCACGAGGCTGAGACGCAGGTGTAATTAATTCTTGTTTTATTAGAGTAATAGATACATCAAAAGCAGTACGTTTCATAGAGAGCAGTAAACTAACTAGAATTCCCTAGCTGCACTCTAGACATGCTCTGCAATGTATAAAGAAAGTTGACTCAGCAGCTCCTGCCCTGGAGCCGCAAGTTTAAGTAGGGAAAGTCCTTGGTGCGGACCAGGGAGAGGGCTTTTTCAATCGTGGCCCCCACCCTCTGGAACTTACTTCCCTTTGACCTTCGGCATGCCCCCTCCCTGTTGACTTTTCGCCGAGCCTTGAAGACCTGGCTCTTCAGGCAGGCCTATGGGATCTCTGGGGTGGGTTAGGTTTTATACTATGTTAGCGTAGGATGGTTCTGTTAGACGAGATGCTATGATATTAATACTGTGATGATGATTATGTATATATTGAGTGTATTTTATATTGTACGTCGCCCAGAGTGTCCATTCAGTCGGACAGATGGGCGTCTGATAAATAAATTTTTATTATTATTATTATTATTATTATATTATTGATCTTAATCTCTGACTCCTTCTCAAGTCCTGCCTCTGACCCGTCTGTTTCTCGCAACGATGAGCATGGGGTGACGGGGGGCTGGCGTCCAGTGGCTCATCTGAAAGGGCCGCGGCAACAGGCTCGATGTCAGGGAGGTTGCTCTCCTGGCGCCTCCCGAGAACCGCTAGGCAGAGGGGGAGGGAGCGCGCCCTCTGGAGCAACTTCTAATGGCTCCTCGTCTTGGTCTGGGGGTGAGGCACGCTCTTCTTCGAAGAGCGCGCCATCCGTGGGAACTGACCCTGGCTCCAACTCGCTCCCACATCCCCTATCCTGTGGAGACTCAACAACTTCTGGATCTACCGCTCCTTCTGATATCTGGGGACCCTGAAATTCATGCCTTCCCCCTTCCTGGCCCCCGCGGAAGAGCTGAGGCCCAACACATGAAGGCAATAGTCCTCACCTTTTTTTTGGTACCCAGCAATTGATAAAAGGCATACTGAAACCTAGTGGTTCCACTTAGGAACCTAGCTAGTAGCCCTCAATAGCCTTTTCCTCCATGAATTTCTCTAATTTTCTCTATTTTTTAATTCATCTAATTTAGTGACCATTACATCTTTATCCATCTTTATTCTAAACTGTGGGACCTCTATTCAGTTACCCAAATGTCATATTCTGTTTGGTACCCACTATAAAAAACAACTCACTAGAAAAGACAATAATGCTGCGAAAAACAGAAGGGGGTAGAAAAAGAGGAAGGCCAAATAAGATGGATTGATTCCATAAAGAAAGCCACAGACCTGAGTTTACAAGATCTGAACAGGGTGGTTCACAACAGATGCTATTGGAGGTTGCCGTAAGTCGTAATCGACTTGAAGGCACATAACAACAACAATGTAAAAAACAACATTTGGCATGGAACAATACTTCACATTTCTGACAGTGGCACCCCTGAGAAAATCATTCACAGCTTTACGACTTCAGACTATGCCCTCTGCTTTTCTGGATGGGAGGTTTTCTAACATTCCAACCCAACAAAGAGTTTGTGTCTGTCAATCTAGTGAAGTTGAGGACATTATATATTATTTACTAAGTTGCCTTCTATATGAGTCCCCAAGGTTAAAATTTCTTTCCTACATCCTTTGCTCCTTGTCAAACAGACCTCCCCTGGAGCAGATATGCTTTCTGCTAGCAGGCAATGATATATTTATAACTACTCAGATGGCAAAATTTGCTCTAGCTGCGGGAAAAGTAAGAGTCAGATACCAAAATCACCTTGTGGGGTGAGTGGGATGTGCCCCAGCACTACTATGACTGTAGTATTTATACACTAAGACATGGGGTGGGTCAGGGTATCTTTCGCTTGGGAGAGGAAATTTTATTTGAAATGTATTGTTCTTTTACTTTTATGTTGTTGAACTGTGTTTTGTTGAAATATGACTTGTATTTTAATATGTATTTTGTATTTTCCACAATGTGTTTAATTGTGGTAGCCTATGGCTCTGAGCAATAAAGATTCATTTCATTACAACATCTTGTGACAGCAAATTTCATAAATTAAATTATGTGGTATGTAAAGAATTCCTTTCTACTGTTGGCCTTGAGTCTTCTGTCAATTAGTTTTGTTGGATAACTCTGAATTTTCATGTATTAATTGTTGCTTTATGATTCAGATTTGTATTGGGATTTTTTAAAGCCATGTTGATAGACTCTTTTAAGTGGAGAGGTGGTATATTTATTTAAATGAATAAATAAAGTAACTGTTGAGTTCTGAAACATGAAAACTTGTATTCTGATGTAGCATTATTGGAACACTATGAATGTCTTCTGCTGCATGTACAGCTGGTTTGGGCCCTATAAGTCTGTAAGGACTTTTTGTTTCTAAAACAAAACAATATGTTTTCATGATGATACACATAAGAACATAAGAAGAGCCTGCTGGATCAGGCCAGTGGCCCATCTAGTCCAGCATCCTGTTCTCACAGTGGCCAACCAGGTGCCTGGGGGAAGCCCGCAAGCAGGACCCGAGTGCAAGAACACTCTCCCCTCTTGAGGCTTCCGGCAACTGGTTTTCAGAAGCATGCTGCCTCTGACTAGGGTGGCAGAGCACAGCCATCACGGCTAGTAGCCATTGATAGCCAAAATAGTCAAAGAGAGTTGAGAGTTCAAAGTGTAAAACGAGAAAAAATCCAGACTCCTGTTGGACTTATTTCTGTCATTGGTCTCATAATCTGTTGAAATTAATTAAAAATCAGCCATGTTCACAGAGTACCTGTAATCCTATTACTGACCTTGCCCCATATTCTGGCCTTCATCTTCTGCAGTTTAAAAGTTTAAGAAATGCCTGGCTGATTTTTAATTAATTTAAGACATTTAACATTGGAGTCTATGATCTCGCAGGCATGCTCAGTGTTCTAAAAGCCAGATTCATTGCTGTTTGGCTTGGCTTATCAGGTGACCACACCCACGCCAGACATTTTTTCCACTTTAAACAATTTTCCTGGGGAGTGTACTTTATGAATGGTGCTAAGAGATGTTAGGAGACTTCTATTCCCCTGACAGAGCTCCAGTGGCCAGAGTGGTTTAACAGTCATCCACTCTTCTGGTGATTATAGCTCTGAGAGGAATAGTGCCTCTCCTAACAACACGCAGCATCTTTCACAAGCTACACTTCCCAGGATTCTTAGGGGGAAGCCATGACTGTTTAAATACAATAATTGTCTGGTGTGAATATGGCCAGTGACAGCTTTGGTTTAAATTGGGGTGGGAGACTACATGTGCCTGCTGTAGAATAAAAAGGTGGGGGAAACCCTGATAAACAATGATACTGTTAACAATGTTTTCCTGTTGGAAAGGAAAGGGGCTTTCCCTCTGCCCAGTGCCTGCCCACCCAATCTCCTCCCTTTCCCCTCCCCCTTCCTCTCTACCCCTACCTTTCCTCCTCTTCTCTCTCCCTTCCCACACTGCCCCTACCCCAGTCATTTTCACCTATCCTAAGCATGATCGCACAGGAGTAAATCCCACTGAACTCAACAAGCATGCAAATGATCATACCTGGCTTTCCCTCTCCCCCTTTGTCCCCTCCTTCCCCCTCTCTCCTTCCCTCCCCTCTCCCCTTCTCCTGTCCTCTTCCCCTCATCCTCCCTTCTTCCTCTCCTCTCCCTCTTCCCTTCCCCCCTCCCCTGCCCACTCCAGCCTCCCCTCCCCCTTCTCCTCCTCCCACATGGTCAGTTTCACTAGCGATGGGCTCCATTTCTGCAGTAAACAGATTTGCCATCGGATTAATTATTATTTCTGATATTATCTATCTTTGCAGAAAGAATGTTCAAGTAGCAACTCCCGTGCCAGGTTTCTGATTCATTCTTTTTTTCTGATTCTTTTCAGTGTCTTTTTTCTTTTTAGTTTGGAAGAATTTGGTAACATGTGCCTCTGAGCGTATGGTGAGTGGTGGCAACACCTGCCATCTCCAAAGATGGAGAATTACATTTTTGCATGTTTGTTGGTGTCCTTCTTATGTTGCTCCTTTCCTGTGTTACTACTGTTTCTACAGAGAATCTAATTTAGAAAATGTTATTTCCCTCACTGTTCATCCCAGAAATCTGTGTCAAATTTATTTTTATTAATTTCCAAGCCTTTTAGTCAATGTCATATGATGGTGAAGATAGCCTTTTGCGTTTCAAACGGGAGGTTATGCTCTATTTTCTATTTTGGGTGTGTTAACAGCTGAATCTGAAACTGCAGTTTGATGTAAAATTAGACTGATTACAATATGTTGCTACTTAAGCAATGACTCTAGCTGTTGGAAAAAACAAACTTGGCCTACCCAAGATGCATGTGTTCAGCCTGCTGTGCATACCACTCCACTTAAGAAAGGGTGGGCATGGTCAATTAAAAACATAGAGCACACCTAGAAATTTGCTAGAATATATTTCACTTCCCACTGTTTTATCTTGTGCAAACTGAGACACTGCTCATGCCCACTGGATACTATTCTGCAGAATAGTCAGTGTCATTATTCTACAATTATTTTTGGAGGTTTTTTTAATGTATGCAAAAGTGTTGCTGTACTTCACATATTTACAGAAACAGAAGCAAAAGAAAATAATTTACTATAGGAAACGTCACCAAAATTGCAAAGTCAAATCAAAATAACATTTAAAGTTACTATTTGAACTATATCAACTGTCTTAACATTGTTCCTTCCTGCTCACACAAGATCAGCACAGCACATGTCTTGTTTCTGTTACTTGGGCTGATTGCAGGTGTTGCCACACTCACCATATGCTCAGAGGCACATGTGACCAAATTCTTCGAAGCTACACAGGAAGTGGATTGGACTGTGAAAGACCAACCCAAATTGTGTTTGCATTTTGACAAATTTGTAGGGCAGTACAATATCCCAGAGAGGAGGTCAGGGCTCCTGCTCCTCTGGTGCATTCACTATAGCTTCCCAATTTCCCTGCTTTTTAAAGTTTGATAGAAATATCTGTTGGCTATAGGTACGTTCTTAAACCGCAAGGTTTTTTTTTGCTTATTAGTGAATTTTTCTGCTTTTTTAATCTGGGAGGTATGAAATCAGATCCTGTGTAAATTTGCTGAGAATGGATCGATCATTTGCATGCTTACTGAGTGCAATGGGATTTACTCCTCCGCAATCATGCTTAGGATATGTGAAACTGATCACTGGGGAGAAGGGGGGAAGGGAGCAGAGGGAAGGGGAGGGGAGGAGGGCAGGTTTGATCATTTGCATGCTTATTGAGTTCAATGTAATTCTTAAACCACAAGGGTTTTTTTGCCTATTAGTGAATTGGTCAATCGGTCTACAAAGCTAAATGAGAACAAATTACATCATATCTATGGGGAATAAAGAACTTAGTGATGCCTGTGCCCTGAATCTAGCCTTCTTTCTGGTTTTCTGACTTTCTAATTCTCCCTATTCCAGATTGGGAGTGTGAAGTTCCACTTCATATCTAGCACTCCCAATGAGAGGTTACACCAAAGGGAATGATATTATGACCGTCGGAGCTCCAGTTCCTAAGCAGCTTGGCTGAAGAAAGCCCAGTCCCTTTGGTTGAAGGAGATAGCCATTGTTGAAATAACCAAGGGAAAACCTGAATCCAGAATTAGTTTGAAGTCTTTTATACATAACAAGGAAGAAAATAATATGGTAAACATGAAAAATATGTATAATATTAATATTAAAAATTCTTATGAAGATCAAATATGCACAGGAGAGTTTGCTTCTAAAATCACTGTGGTAGTCTGCATGACATGCTAAGCTAAACCACACAGAGAGGAGCTCACAGTTACTTTGCTTCTCTCTGGTCTTTTTTGTTGCTGTGCTGAGCTAAGCTAAGGTTTGGCTTAGTACATTTTCCAAACCAGTATTTGTGGTTAAGCACACTAATCATGGACACTTCCATTTGTAGAATGGCCTGGATACAGAATCAAAACTATCCTCTTGTGAGCTCCTGCTTTCTGAGCTCACTGTAATCAGGATATAGCTAACATAGGACCTAAAGGTCCTTTCTGATATCACTGTCCAGTGCTGGAGACTTGAGCATTTCTCCTACCCTCACCAGTCAGTATGTCAGAAGTCCAGGGTCATATAGGAGGATTCCACAGTGTGGCTCCTTCTCATCCTGAAATTCTCTGATTCCTGGAAGAGGTGAAACTGGTGGGATTGTTGACTCCTCTCATATGACCTTGGACTTCTGATGTTCCTGAGAGCTGTGAGAAAGAAGCACACCAAACAGGTCACTAAGGTAATGTTCAAAAAGACCTTGAATAATCTTCATGTCACTTGTAGTCCTATAGTTCTGATAATTCCATGATTTCCATTAAAAATAGTATAGGATGCACTCCCCTCTAGGATGCACACATTAATGTGGTGAGGGGGTTTGAGAGTGTTGAAAAAGCTGAGAGCAATGCCATCAGGAGTCTAGACCAAGAGGCTAGACTCCTTGCAGGGGCACCCAAGTCAGAATGGTCAAAGCTGAGACACCAGACTAAGATGCATCCAAACTCAGAGGAAGTATTCAGAGTAAACCACCTCTGAATACCTCTTACCATGAAAACCCTATGAACAGAGTATACAAAATGCAACACGAGATAGTGCTGGAAGATGAGACCCCCAGGTCAGAAGGCACTCACTTGAGCTACTGGGGAACAACAAAGGACAAGTATGAGTAGCATTGAGCTACAGGGGAAGAACAAAGGACAAGTACGAGCAGCTGGGTCAAAACCAAAAGGAAGCCCAGAGAGTGATGTGCACAGATGCGAAAGGAGAGTCCGGAGTTGTACGATGCACACAATAGAAACATGGAATGTGAGAAGCATGAACCAGGGAAAGTTAGAAATTGTTGAGAAAGAAATGGAATGTATCAACATTACAAATATGTAATGGCGTGAGTGAATTAAAATGGATGGGAATTGGACATTTTCAATCAGGCAACTACAAAATATTTTATGCAGGAAATGAGAAAATAAGAAATGGGGTTGCTTTAATAGTGAGAAGTGATGTAGCAAAAGCAATTAGGAGCTATAACACAAGGTCTGAGCGAGTGATATCAATGAGATTAAATGGGAAACCTATTAACATAACCATCATCCAAGTGTACACACCAACGGCAAATGCAGAAAAGGAGGAATTAGATATGTTACGCAGAAGTACAGGAAGAAATTGATCACACACCAAAACAAGATCACACACCAACATTGATTATATAACTGATAACAGAAAATGGAGAAGTTCCATACTTTCTGTGAAAACAGGAGCAGACTGTGGTACAAATCATGAACTGGTAATATTGAAAATCAGAGTAAAGCTAAAGAACAACAACAAAGCAATCATAATGCCAAAATACAATTTAAATAACATCCCAGAAAAATATAAAGATCAAATAAGGAACAGATTTGAGGCTTTAAACTTAGTTGACAGAGAACCAGAAGAACTATGGATTGAAGTCAGAGACATTATCAGAGAAGAATGCAAAAAGACCTCTAGTTAAAAAGAGAGAAAGACCTCAGTGGCTGACTGAAGAAACTCTTTAAATGGTTAAAGAGAGAAGGAAAGCAAAAACAGAAGGAGATAGAAACACGGTTAGAACCCTCAATGCAACAATGCAGCGACTAGTACGTAGGGACAAAGAGAACTATTACAGTACTTATTGTATAGAAATGGAAGAGGACAACAAAAAGGGTAGAACAAGAGCCCTGTTCTGAAAGATCAGAGAAATGAAAGGAAAATTTAAACCAAGAGTAGGGATGTTGAATAATCAACAGAGGAACACACTGACTGGCCAATATGAAGTAAAAGGAAGATGGAAACAATACGCTGAAGAACTCTATAAAAGAGATGCCAGGATGACAGATTCATTCATGGAGGAACCGTATGATGAAGAACCAGAAATTCTAGAATGTGAGGTGAAAGCTGCTCTTAAAATACTTGGAAGAAACAAACCACCAGTACAGATGGCATACCAATAGAGTTGCTACAAACAACTCAGACTGAATCTGTCCAAATTTTGACAAAAATTTGTCAACAAATATGGAAAACTAAACAATGGCCAACAGACTGGAAGTGTTCAATCTACATCCCAATTCCAAAGAAAGGGGATCCCATGGAATGCAGTAATTATTGAACTGTTGCCTTAATATCTCATGCAAGTAATACTCCAAGATCCTACAACAAAGGCTCTTACCATATATGGAGCGAGAAATGCCAGATGTCCAAGCTGGATTTAGAAAGAGAAGAGGCACCAGAGATCATATGGCAAACATACGTTGGATAATGGAACGGGGCAAGGAATTTCATAAGGAAATCACTCTGTGCTTTATAGACTACAGCAAAGCCTTTGATTGTGGAGATCATGAAAAACTATGGAATCTTAAAAAGAAATGGGGGTGCCACAGCATCTGATTGTCCTGATGCGCAGCCTATACTCTGGACAAGAGGCTACAGTACAGTACTGTACTGTAAGGACAGAATATGGAGAAACCGATTGGTTCCTAATTGGAAAGGGTACGAGACAAGGGTGTATTTTATCACCCTATTTGTTTAATCTATACACAGAACATATACGGAAATCGGGATTGGACCAAGATGGAGGTGTGAAAATTGGAGGGAGAAATATCAATAATTTAAGATATGCAGACAATACCATAGTACTAGCAGAAACCAACAGTGATTTGAAATGAATGCTGATGAAAGTTAAAGAGGAAAGCACAAAAGCAGGAAAGCTGAATGTCAAAAAGACTAAAGTAATGACAGCAGAAGATTTATGTAACTTTAAAGTTGACAACGAGGATATTGAACTCGAACTCAAGGATTATCAATACCGTGGCACAGTCATTAACCAAAATGGAGACAATGGTCAAGAAATCAGAAGAAGGGACTTCCGGGAAGGATGACTTCGCCTGTGGCTGCTTTTTGAGACGAGCTCTCGTCTCAGAAGAAGCTTTTTCAGTTTTAAAATCAGTCAGAACTCTCTTTTTGACTGGTAAAGATTTTCTCCCGGGAAGGGAGAAACGTAGAGATTAACCACAAAGCCTGTTTTGGTTGGGGGGACTGGATTTCATTAATTTATGAGAGAAAGTTCAGCCAGCAATGCCGGATGGATTTCCAACAAGCTCTAACTGATTAAGCGACACGTTTATCTTTTCTTCAAAGAAAAACGGACTTTAACAGGCAAGCATCCTTCTTTCTATTTTTTTTCACTTGGTTTAAATTGATTCAGCAAAAAGATTTGTCAATGAATCAGCTATAAAGAATGTCTGGGTGAGATAACTCTTCTCTTTTATTCACGAAATTAAGGAGGAAAGAAATTGAAAAAGCTTATCTTTGTTTTTATTGCAAAAAGCTGGCCTGGAAGTGCATTCTAAAGATACTAACGGAAGAGGGATTTCTATTTCGAGGAGGGAAAATAAATAAATAAATTTGATTTATGAACTTTGGAGTATTATATGTCCGGGACTATTTTCTTTTTGGTCTATTTCATTTTGACGAATCTGCTTGTTCATGACGCCACTAACTTTTTTGATGCTGGGAACTAAATTTGTTTTGTATTCCTGAACATATAAGAGATAAGGCAGGCTGTACTGTCTACACTGTCATCAAGCCTGGAATATTAACCCAATTGTGGCTGAAATAATTTTTGTTTTCGTGGTTTTAAGAATGGCAATCAGGAAAGTGGCTAAGACCATGGAAGAAATTATGTTTCAGAAAATAATGGATGAGATTGAGATAACGAAACAAACCCTGAGACAGGGTAGACAGGAGATGAAAATTGAATTTGGCAAAATGACGCAGGAGCTTAAAGAAATAGGGGATCTTGTGAGAGGGGAGATTGATGAGGATAGAGATAAGAAAAGAAAAATTAAAGGGAAGATACAAGCCCTGGAGATTGGAACAAATGTGGAATTGGAAAAAGATCTGGAGTTTATGGATATTAGAAATAAAGTTTACTGTTTGGAATTCAACGTTGTCTCTGAAGAAATTAATGAAGATATTAGAGATAAAATTATCAATGTCCTGGATAATTTTCTGGACTGGAATGATGTGATGGAGCTTGACATAGAAAAAACCTATGGAATTAACTACAGATATGTGACAATGGAAAAATTCTCAAGAGATGAGCCAGTGCATTTTGTAAAAAAGAAGAACAGAGATATGACTTTACAACAATATTTCAGTAACATATTCAGAATTGATGGCAAAGAAATATTTGTGATAAAGGAAATTCCCATCAGACTCTTACTATATGACTATGGCTATGACAGCAAGATTATCATGGGATACTGATAATGGAAGAATGGATACTGAAATTACTGGACTTAACAGGACTATTGATCATGGGATACTGATAATGGAAGAATGGATACTGAAATTACTGGACTTGGCAGGACTGTTGAAGATGGAAGATGGAATTAATATTGATAATGGAGGAGTGGTTATTGAAATTATTGGACCTAACAGATTTGATGAGATGGATTAATCGATATGTTTATTTGAACTGTGGCTATGACAACAAGATTATTATGGGATACTGATAATGGAAGAATGACTACTGAAATTACTGGACTTAATAATCGATATGTTTATTTGAACTGTGGTTATGATAACAAGATTATTATGGGATACTGATAATGGAAGAATGGCTACTGAAATTACTGGACTTAACAGGATTATTGAAGATGGAAGATGGAATTAATATTGATAATGGAAGAATGGCTATTGAAATTATTGAACCTAACAGATTTGAATGAGATGGATTAATCGACATGTTTATTTGGAGAAAAATTGAAAGACATATCTCTCAAGGAATTGAAACCTCTCTTTGACTTTTTGTGGAAAGAATAAAGTAATGTTTATGAGATTTGATGATTAATTAAGATAACTACTGGAGGAAAGTGATTTTATAATATAATCTAAGAGACAGGATTGTTATATATTGTAGACCTATAACTGATCTGCGACAAATCGGAAGTCAACATTTTATTTTATTGTTTAATTATTTTTGTTTTGTTTTGTTTTCTGTTTTTAAAAATTTGAATAAAAATTAATGATAAAAAAAAAGAAATCAGAAGAAGGCTAGAACTGGGGAGGGCAGCTATGAGAGAACTAGAAAAGGTCTTCAAATGCAAAGATGTATCACTGAACACTAAAGTCAGGATCATTCAGACCATGGTATTCCCCATCTCTATGTATAGATGTGAAAGTTGGACAATGAAAAAAGTGGATAAGAGAAAACTCAATTCATTTGAAATGTGGTGCTGGAGGAGAGCTTTGTGCATACCATGGACTGCGAAAAAGACAAATAATTGGGTCATAGAACAAATTAAACCGGAACTATCACTAGAAGCTAAATTGACGAAACGGAGGTTATCATACTGTGGACACATCATGAGAAGATATGATTCACTAGAAAAGACAATAATGCTGGGGAAAACAGAAGGGAGTAGAAAAAGAGGAAGACCAAACAAGAGATGGCTTGATTCCATAAAGGAAGCCACAGACCTTAACTTACAAGATCTGAACAGGGTGGTTTATAACAGATGCTCTTGGAGGTTGCAGATTCATAGGGTTGCCATAAGTTGGAATCAACTTAAAGGCACATAACAACAACAGCACTTCTCAAAGGGTGGGTTGTTTCACATAACTTTTTCTCTTTGGAGCAGATAAAAGATTGGCAGAGATTAATGTGAAACCTGCCTTTATAAAGTGGTTCACCACATATTCTGCTGCCCAGCCACCCAGTGTTGGATTCTAAATGATGATAACTAACTCAGAGTAGACCACTTGAAATTAATCATCCATTCTGTCCATTGATTTGAAAATGGGCCTACTCCAAGTATGACTCACATTTGGAACTCACCCTGAATAATGTACCAGCTTGGAAGTATTTGTTTGCAGTGAATGTGAACTCAAAATATCATATTTATTCACTTTTTTGTGTCAGAATAGCTATTGGCATATGCAACATTAATGGACTTTAAAGCCTTTTTTAAAGTGCAATGAAAAATACACTCTTTTGCTCAAATTGCAGTTTGGTATAGGGGGCAGAGAATAGAGTTTTGATTTTGATTTCCTTCCCTCATAGAAATTTAATTGATTTGTATCTTTTTTTAAAAAAATGTTGATATGGTTATTCTGTGCTTAGTTGTAGCTAGAGTTTTTGTGCATCATGCAAAATGGTATGCATTTTTCTGTTATTACTACATGTACAACAGTTCTGAAATCTTTCTTTCCTATCTGGAATAGCGTTGCTTATTTGGTAGTATTAGATTAATAATAAGTGTCACTGATACAGAATACAAATACTAATGAAGGCTACACAGTAATCTTGTCTCCAAGGCTACACATTAATCTTGTTAACTTCTTCACAGGGAGCCACATATCCATGAGTCATTCCCATGCAGCTGATAAAACAGTTAAATGACCCAACCACATGGGCAGGTTTCATTGCATTGGTTTTTCCTACAGATATTTGCCTTGTGTCAGGAGAGAGGTTCTGATTCCATGGGAAAGATCCAAGTAGTCCTGCCATGTAGAGTCATTTAAACATTCCCTCAGATTCTTAGAAGCTATGAGAAGACAGCTGACAGAACATCTAAAGCAAAGGTTGCCAACATGGTGCCCTCCATATGTTTCTGGACTACAACTCTCATAATTCCTGCCCATTGACAATGCCAGTTGGATCTGATGGGAATTGTAATCCAGCATTATCTGGATGCACCTCGTTGGCTACCTCTTATCTAAAGAGTACCTTATGTGCACTTTGCCTGGGGTTGCATGGCGGTGAAATGTCAACATCACCCACTCACCATATTAGGGTAGATTGCGTGGTTACACATCATACAGAAAATAAACTCCTTAATTTGGAATGAAAGGAGGAAATCTATCCTATGTGAGTGGGAGATGAAATTTCTACAAGTGCTATGAAAGCAACCATAGGGGTGCTGCAACCATGCTACTTGAGGGCATTTAATGCCACAGAGGGTTTTTTTAATCATCCCATGGTTTCATAAGAACAAATCTGTCATCTGTAAACACTAGTTTCACACGCATACACCCCTTTGGTCTGTTGCATATTGGAGGCCTGTCTACTTGGATGAGTTGTAAGTTTGCTTTCTATTCTGATGAACATAAATTGGTGCTCATGCCTATTTCATTGCATAATATGTATAAAAATACTAGCAAGACTTTAAAGCCAGATTTTATGATGTCTTGAATGAAAGCTGCTAGGATCAGATTGCTTTTAAATTGCCAAACATCTCATTTAGATGCATAAATGATAGCTTGAGCCATTATCCCAGTGGATACTGAGCTTTCCAGATTCCTGAATTGTTAATTTTGAAAGTAAAGTTCATTAAATACTGTTTTATTGTCACAGTAATTTTCTGATTTAATTTTCCTTGGATATCAGTTCCTGTTCTTACATTTGATTATCAGATTCTGTGCATACTGAAATAGTTTTTCTGATTTTAATTTTGTTATTTAATTTTATTATGTTTGTCAATTGAGCAGCATTGCCATCATGGGATTTGTGTAAGCAAAGAAATGGAAAGGCTCCCTGTAGATGGAGAATGGGGATCCTGGGGATCTTACAGTTCATGCACCAGAACGTGTGGAGGTGGTATCAAAAGTTCAACCAGATTCTGTAATCGGCCTGAGTATGTGTTTATTCTTTATTTTAAATATATGTGCTTTGAGAATATATTTACTCCACCTAGCCCTTTGAAAGTAATAATAGATTAACAGTAGTTTTCCATAACAGATCAGATCATTACATAACATTTAACCTTTCCATTGATTCATACCTGTGTCTCCCTGGCTTGAAATCACCTACTAACCTGGAAGGAGTTACTACTTGCCCCAGGAAATAGATGAGTGTTGCCACAAAGCTTGTTTTCAGTCTCTTACTAAAACAGGCCACACAGCAAACCCTGTAAATTTGGGACACTATTTAACAGTCTTTAACTGTTATTTCTTTTTTCCTTTTTTTAATTCATACTTTATTGAATTTTCAGAACATAGTTACAAATCAGAACTGATTTCTGCTAAGTTACAAACATAGTTACAAATCGTAACTGTTTTTATTGAGCAGTTATTTCTGCTTAGTAGAAGCAGAAATACTGTTTAGCAGTTATTTCTGCTTAGTCAGATCCAGGCAGGCATGGATGTTTGCTTCTGAACTCTTAAAAATATGGCTGTATTTTAGACTCTGATTTATCAAGGAAAGCACGTCTGTTTGAACCTTTAAAGACATATGGCCATACAGTATAATTTCAATGTGTTTCTTGAATTTTAAGGTTAGAAATAATGAATAGTGCATAACAAATGAAACACGCTATGTAATAAATTGTTGGTTTGTACAAACTGCATTTCTGGAGTGAATATAGTGAAGGATTAGAAAAATGCAATAGGGTTTGTAAAAATGTGTGTTTGTGCACTGATGTACATTGTTTTGTTATATTGAGTATTTTTGCTTTTTAATGTTTGTTATGACCTGTTGTAAGTTGCCATAGAAAATTTTAATTGAAAGGCAGTATAAAAATGTTCCAAATAAATAAAAACTGAAAATGGAAATGGACTGCCTTCAAGTCGATTCCAACTTATGGCAACCCTATGAACAGGGTTTTCATGGTAAGCAGTATTCAGAGGTGATTTATCATTGCCTTTCTCTGAGGCTGGGAGGCAGTGACTAGTCCAAGGTCACCCAGTGAGCTTCATGGCTGTGTGGAGATTCGAACCCTGTTTTCCCAGGTCGTAGTCCAGCACCTTAACCACTACACCACACTAGCCCTCAAATAAAAACTACATCAGTGTAAATTAGTTCCAAAAGGGTTTTATATTGTGTCCTGATAGAAGTCTGTTATCAGTCAAATCTCTTGGGAAGTTTTAGTTTTAATACGAGTGTCTGTCTGCTCTTAACATGATTGAAATGCAATTTTCATTAGGCCAAAACATGGTGGAAAATACTGTGTGGGTCGGAGGATGAAATTTCGATCATGTAATACTGATTCATGTCCCAAAGGCAGAAAAGATTTTCGAGAGCAGCAGTGCTCTGAGTTTGATGGTAAACATTTCAACATCAATGGACTAACATCTACTGTGCGCTGGCTTCCGAAATACAGTGGCAGTAAGTAATCAGAAACTTTTATTTTTAACTAAATGTTAATTTTGAATAACGTTTCACAAGTGACAAAAACTTACTTGCCTTTTTTCTCCCCCACCAGTTTCTATGAAGGACCGCTGTAAGCTTTTTTGCCGTGTTTCTGGCACAACATCTTACTATCAGCTGAAAGACAGAGTTGTTGATGGTACTGCATGTGGAACAGACACTCATGACATATGTGTTCAAGGCTTATGCAGGGTAATTAATTTCACTGTGGTGATTCTATATAAACAATACAAATCCTGTTGGAAATTGTCTTAAGAATGACAAAGAGTCTTGTGGCGCCTTGAAGTGCTTTTTAGCACGAGCTGCAGTATACTATAAATTATAGTCCATTACATGGCTGAAGTTTTATCAGATGCATGAAGTGTTATCTTGAGTCGCAGCAGATATATAGGCTTCAGGATGCCTCATGGGAAACTATTCATAATTGAAATTAAATAAGTAATACATGATTGGGAGGTGGAATTGTAAACAGTGGAAGGTTGAAATGAAAGGAAATGTAAAAAAGTACAGACCATGAAAAAAATTAATGACATCCTGGCATTGGTATTAAGTGAAATGTTGTCCACAAAATTGTATGCCACAATAAATTTCATAAGATGCTTCCAAATGGGACACAAGCTTTTTGCAGCGTCCACATTGGCATCATCAAAATGCCAGCCTATACTTCTTTGTATATTAAATTTGGATTTACCCCCTACTATATCCGATTAGTAAAAATAACCTGTTGTACATCTGCAATCACTGCTGGTGTGTGTGGTGACATTTTGTTGGGTGGCTTTTATTGCCACACCCCCATTTCCATTTGCTCCTCATCTGAGCACAACCTAGCCAATTGGTCCCGGCAGCCCCCAAATACCAAATGAAAGACACTTATTTCCACTGATTGCCGTATGCTGAAAGCATGCCCAGTTCAAAGGAGGTATTCTCTCATGATGTCTGTACAGCAATCATGCGGAATTGTGTTGGAGACCGTAAGAACTGAATGTACATCAGGCTTTTAATTAAAAAATATTATTTATTAAAATGGAGGTCTTGTACAAGACCTCTACCACTCTTGGCAAGCCTTATACAAGTCAGGTAAGTAACACGCACAAGATCTCAGTATTATTTCTTTTAATTGAAATAGATATTTGACCTACCACAAAAATTACAAGCTTCCATATTGTCCATTGTGCAATATGATAACTAAGGGTGGTAATGTTTACTCTTGTGCACTTCCTGTGATTTTTTTAAGGTGCACATGCACAGGTACAGAAAGACCTGTGCATATGCCCAAAATGTAGAAAAGTAATGGAGGGTGGTGAAGGACTGATTGAGGGGAGGGACAAAAAAACAGCTGGGATATATTCCATCAACCTCAGCTCATTGGTGTGGACAGCAAGCCACGGTATAGCAGTTAATATTCATGACTGAACAAATAGGAATGTGTTGACGCTAACGTGCCAAATACACAGAAAACTTCTTATATTTAAGACCTGTTTGTAATATAAGCCCCTGTCAGGCAGCACCCATAGTTTTTAAGGTGCCCCAAAACCTTTTGTTGTTTTTGCTGCAACAGACTAAAACAGATACCTTTCTAGAAATTGCCTAATGTTCTCAGAACTGATTGTTGAAACAGTGTATTGTCCTGATTCACTTAAGAGTGGAATCCAGTGACCATGTTAGTCATATGATTAGTATAATTATCTCATGATAACAAAGTCATATGAAGCCAACATATCATTAATCAACATGTAATGAAAAAGTTTCACCTCTTACAAAGATTAGCCAATAATTGAAGGAAAGATCTTATTCCATTGCATTGTCACAGTACTAATCCTTTACTGAAACATAGTTTGGTGATTGGGAGTGTCCCACTTAGTCCTCCACCTCCATTCTTCCCACTTATGCACACATTTTCCTTTCAGATTTTGAGATACCTGTGTTACGTCTGCACTATGGTTTTTCTGCTGAGGTGTTAGCATCAAACTTGTCTAAAGCCATGGCCAGAAGTGGGTTTGCAAATTTTGGTTTGAGCTAACTACAGCTAGTGAAAGTGTGGGTGCTGATGTAATGCTTGCAGTATTACTAAAATTGAAAGGGAGGAGGGAATGCCTTCAGGGGAAGTGAGGACAAGGGAGAGAAATGGGGAAAAAGTGTGGCCATTCCTGGTTGCCATATTATGATTTGGTGATTTGGCAGTAATAATAATAATAATAATAATAATAATAATAATAATAATAAAATTTTATTTGTGAGTCGCCTATCTGTCCGAATTAACAGACACTCTAGGCGACGTACAATAACATAATAAAATACAGTATACAAATCACCAAAATCACAGTCAACAATTAATCTAAAACCAGCCATCCAATTAATACATTATAAAACTAATCCACCCCAACAATCCTGTAGGCCTGCCTGAATAGCCAGGTCTTCAAGGCTCGACGAAACGTCATCAGGGAGGAGGCATGTTGAAGGTCAAAAAGAAGGGAATTCCAGAGGGTGGGGGCCACAATCGAGAATGCCCTCTCTCTGGTCTGCACCAGCCTGGCTGTTTTGACTGGTGGGACCGAGAGGAGGTCTTGTGTGGCTGATCTCGTCAGGTGGCATAATTGGTGATGCTGGAGGCGTTCCTTCAGATAAACTGGGCTGAAACCGTATAGGGCTTTAAAGGTCAGCACCAACACCTTGAATTGGGCCCGGTAAACCACTGGTAGCCAGTGTAGATCGACTAACACCGGAGTGATATGATCATGGCGACGGCTATGCTTAATCAAGCGTGCCGCCGCATTCTGTACCAGCTGTAATTTCCGGACCGTTTTCAAGGGTAACCCCACGTAGAGCGCATTACAGTAGTCTAAGCGAGAGGACACCAGGGCATGTATCACCCGTGGGAGCAGATGAACAGGAAGGTAGGGTCGCAGCCTCTGTATCAGATGTAATTGATACCAAGCTGCCCGGCTCACTGCCGAAACCTGAGCCTCCATGGACAGCTGGGAGTCAAGAATGACCTTGGATCCTTCTCACCCCGTTGAGCACCAAGTCTATATCTCCCAACCTTCTCTTGTCTCCCACGAGCAACACCTCAGTCTTGTTGGGGTTTAGTTTCAGCCTGTTCTCTCCCATCCATCCACTTACAGATTCCAGGCACTTGGACATGGTGTTCACAGCCAACTCTGGTGAGGACTTAAATGAGAGGTAGAGCTGAGTGTCATCCGCATATTGGTGACACTGCAGCCCAAAACTCCTGATGATGGCTCACAGCGGTGAATAGCTGATGTTGAATAGCATGGGGGAGAGGATAGAACCATGTGGGACTCCACAATTGAGAGGCCAAGGGTCTGAAACCTCATCCCCCAATGCCACCCGTTGATGCCTATCTGACAGATAGGAACGGAACCACCGTAAAACAGTGCCCCCTATTCCTAATCCCTCCAGGCGATTTAAGAGGATACTGTGGTCAACGGTATCGAAAGCCGCTGAGAGATCCAGGAGGACGAGGAAGGTATACTCTCCCCTATCCAGCGCCCTCCTCATATCATCCAGCAGGGCGACCAAGGCTGTTTCAGTTCCATGTCCAGTCCTGAAGCCCGATTGGAATGGATCTAAATAATCTGCTTCATTCAAGTGTGTCTGTAACTGTTTGGCCACCACTCGCTCTATCACCTTGCCCAAGAATGGTAAATTAGAGACTGGGCGAAAGTTATTCAACTCTTGGGGATCCAAGGAGGACTTTTTCAAGATGGGCTTTATCACTGCCTCCTTGAGGGCTGATGGCATTGCACCCTCTTCCAAGGATGCATTTACCACTGCCTTGATCCCTTCGCCCAGTCTTTGTTTGTAGCTCATAATGAGCCACGAAGGGCAAGGATCAAGCAAACAGGTGGTTGGCTTCACAGTAAAGAACACCTTGTCCACTTCCTCAGCGGGAAGAGGCTGAAACCGATCCCACCGGACCGGAATGCAACTGGCCAACTCTGGCCCACTTCCTGTATCCACGGCATACGGAATCATGCTCTTCAGGCGCTCGATTTTATTGGCAAAGTGTTTAGAAAATATATCACAGGAGGCTTTAGAATACTCCATGGGTTCCTGAGCAACTGGACCGACCAGGCTTTGGACCACTTGGAACAACCTCCTGGGACAACACTCTGCCGACGCAATAGAGGCAGCAAAGAATTCCCTCTTTGTTGCCTTTGTTGCCACCTGGTAGGCAGCTATTGCTGCTCTAACCAGTGTCCGATCGTCTTCGGCGCAAGATTTCTGCCAAGTGTTTGTCTTAACTGACCCTGTGTGACTCAATTCTTAACAGTGTCTGAATCTAATGTAATGTGGTAATAAGTGAGCTGTGCCTAGCTTGTGTCAAGCTGGCTCGTCAATAAACTGAAGTACATCACAAAATCAGGTAGTAGTTTGGCTAGATTCCAAGCCCTTGCCCCAACTAACCACTCAGTTCCCCATCAATCCTCCAAACCCTATTTCATCCTCCTCCAGCACTTAGTAGCTGCAGTGATGATTTGGCAGTGGCAGGAGTAGTGACAACTTGCAGGGAGAGAGGAGGAAGGAAGAGAACTGAATTGACAGAAGACTTGAGTCATTATTTGAGCTTGGTAATGGGCTGGTTGAGGGCAAATAAACTGAATTTCAATCCTGATGAAATGGAGGCACTGTGGATAGATGTTTTTCTCTATTCCAGGAAGGAGGTATTAAACCTGTTTTGGATGGGGTACTCTATTCCCAAGGTTCTCAGCTTGGGAGTACTCCCTCATCCAGCATTGATGCTTGAGGCACATGTATCCTCAGTGGCACAGAGTGCTTTCCACGAGCTTAGGCTGGTGCACCAACTGCAACCTCTCCTGGATTTGGGCAATCTAGCAATGGAGATCACATTCTGGTAACATCCCGTTTAGACTATCAGAATGTGTTATACTTGCAGTTGCCCTTGAAGATGGTTTAGAAGCTGTAATTAATTTAAAATACAGCAGGCAGGACTTTGAGTAGGCCTGTCACTGGAACTTATCTCACCAGTTTTGAGAGATCTACACTAGTTGAGAACATAAGAAAAGCCTGCTGGATCAGGCCAATGGCCCATCTAGTCCAGCATCCTGTTCTCACAGTGGCCAACCAGATGCTCATGGGAAGCATGCAAGCAGGAGCAGTTCACTTCTGAGCCAATTCAAGGTGCTGGATTTGATGTTTAATAGACTTTCACAGCTTGGAACTGTTCTTCAGCCTTAGGTCACCAGATGTTGGTGGACTACAATTGCCATCATTCTTGGCCACTGGCTAAGAACGCTGGCGTTGTTGGAAGTTGTAGTTTGACAACATCTGGGGACCCAAGGTTGAAGAACAGTGCCTTAACGATTACCTTCTCCCATATCAACTTGCCCATTAAGATCTTCAACTGAGGCCTTCTCAGAATGCTACCACCATCATAGACTATGTCTGATTTTGGCAGGCTCATTAGTTTGGTCCCAGGCTATGATCTGAAGGCACATAAGGCCAGCTCCTTGCTGAAGCTAAGCAGGGTCAGGTCTGGTCAGTGCCTGGATGGGACCGCTTGGGAACCATATGTAAGCTGTCTTGAAAAGAAAGGTGGGGTATAAATGTAATAAATAAATAAATTAGTTTGGAAATCTTTTAGAGGCCGTAAAGCTAATCTTTATGGTAACACAATACCAAATGCATTTTAATTATAAGAATTGTTAAGTGATTTAAAACTTCTACTACTTGCTGTGTGAGAAAGGAAAGGTTAAAATGAGACAACTGAATTACCTGTAAATTGAACACTGTTGTATGGACTTAAAAACATTTTAACATGTTCCTCTAGCAAGCTGGCTGTGATCATGTCTTAAACTCCAAAGCGAGAATAGATAAATGTGGAATCTGTGGTGGTGATAATTCGTCATGTAGAACTGTTGCAGGTACTTTCAACAGCGTTCATTACGGTATGTTTCTTGATCTATTTGCAGTTTTTTCCCCACAGAATTAATCTGAGTTGTACAAGATTTATCCAGAAGGGTGCATGTGGAAGGAAAAACACAGCTTGTACAATTCATTTTACTGATATGTAACTTTAGAACAGATGTTTGCATAATAAGCTGTGTGACACTGACTTTTTTTTACGGCAAGCAGATTCTCAAGTTTGATTTTTCTTTGTTCAGTCAGCAGTGTTTTCCTATAGTAACCATTTCAAAATGAAAAAATAAATGTTGAATATTTGTTTTAAATCATTTCCCTACATTCCCCTATGCTGTCCACAAGGCTAGAAAGCTTTTCCTTTCAAAACAAGCCTGTATTTGTAAACCCATATATCACAATCTTACTATTTCTAAGAATATCTTAATTGTATTCCAACTATAGAAAGGAAGCTGTTGGAGTGTTACAAGGAAGCTTAGTCTAGTGCCATATATTTCATTGGTTTAAATCAGTAGTCTTCAACTTTTCCAGACCTGGGGATCCACCTTTAACCCAAACATGTTGCTGAGGACCCACTTCTTAATTTTTTACCATATGTTTGTGTGATGGTAGTGCTTCTATTGTGACCCACCTTAGACCAGGCTGCAACTGGTAATGGGTCCCAACCAGTAGATGAAGACCAGTGCTCTCATAGTTTATCTGAAGCTTCAAAACAACCGTACTGGTAATAACTGCATACTGTATTTTTATTTATTTATTTATTTATTCAGCTTCTATCCCGCCTGACTAGCAACAGCTTTCTGGGCGGCGAACATGAATATCATAAAATCACAAATGCAATAAAATCATGCAATACAATGCAACAAGTAGTATAAACAACACAAACTAAAATCAATACAACATTACCTAAAGTAAAAATTAACTTAAACTAAAATTAAATTAACAATACTGTAGGGCGGGGTAGTCAATTCTCATAATCCCAATGGTCCCAATGTTCAGGGATGACGGTAGCTGTATTTCACAATATCTAGAGGGCATCACATTTGCTATCCCTGCTATAGGGGCACATTTGTATGACAGCTGTGGCGTGCTGTGGGAAATACAAGAAGTAGCCTAGAATAGGCAGGTTCATTTTCTATCCAGGTAACTGCCGTGTAAACAGTAGGAAGACTGCCATTGAGGCTACACATCCAATACAATACAAGAATGTCCCCCACCCCTTTTTGAAATCTGCAACAAAATCACAGTGTAAGTCATGTGACCTTTCTTAGTCATGTGTAAAACTGCAGATGTTCTCAGACTAATATCCTGACATCCAGTGTCATATCTCTTGGTGGCAAACCTAAACATATTGGGTAACGTCTAATGTCGCATCCCTGGTCTACCCCTTCTCCTTCCCCAAGCCCTCCCTAAATGTGTACCAGAGGGTCCCCGAGAGCAAATTTGTGAGGTGCAAGGAGAGGAGGGGCAGGGAAAGTCCTATTGCACTAATGGAAGCCCATTCTACTAGCAGGCTGCCACCATTGGTTGTGTTACCCATTTACTTGAAATTAAATCTGGTGAAACTATTTCAGAGTTGTTATATCTTGGTTTGGGGTATTACATTACATTTGTTCCTTAATACTTCCCCTAATGTCTGAGATATTATATAATCAGATTAATAAATCCATCATAAATTGTTGTTATGCTGAAATAATTAAATTAAGAATTATTTTAAGTAATGAACTATTTCTTCAATACAGGCAAAGGACTATTGCTCAGAAGGTTGCCTTGTTTATTCTCATGGCCCCCAAGTTAAACTGAGCCTCATTAAAACAAAACTAAAGTGATACAGTTTGCTAGAGAAATCTGTAATATTAAATGTTTTGTTTCCCACTGTTATATTTTCACTTGTGAGATATGTAATCTTCTGATTTGTCTTGGATGTTATGGTCCCTGGTCCCTGATTAAGAGCATTAATAAACAACGAAGTTGTTATATATAGGGAATAGATGTTTTTTGTTACTCCTTAACAGTGATTATCTAGTGGTAACCTTCTGTTCTTGCAGGGATAGAAACAGCAACAAAAGTTGACCTAATTTCTTATGAAGTTTATCACTTATAAACATAATATTTCATAGAATTAATTTATGTATAATTGTATTCTAGGCTATAACATTGTAGTAAAAATTCCCATAGGAGCAACAAACCTTGACATACATCAGCACAGCTATTCAGGGAAGCCAGAAGATGACAATTATCTTGGTAAGGCATTTTAAGTAATCAGCTACTTACTTCCCCCCCAAGAACCCTAAAACACCACAGCCTTGCACACATTTGCATAATATCATTATATGAGCTACCTGGTTTAATTGCAGGTATCTTTGCCCTGTAGAGGTCAAATTAAATCTTAATTGAATCCTGGATTTTTTTTAAAAAACTGTTTCATATCTTAAGTCTCAAATGAAAATTAAAATCCCGTTTTCCTCTTAGTATGTTACCTGGGATACTTATGGCCTCTGATGTGATAACTGTCTGTGATCTGTCATCCATAAAACACGTTTGGAAATAGAGTTGCCAGGTTCCTGGCCTGAGACTGATGCTGTATCTTTAGGAGAAGAGAAAGTCAGCCAAGTGCAGGTGTTCTTGCAAGACTGTAATGGGAAGAACCACAAGGTGGAATTCTCCCTCCCCCCTCCACAACTTTTAAAGATACAGAAGACCTCTTGGTTGCCAGGCCTGGCCTCCAAGAGGTCTTCTGTATCTTTAAAAGTTTTGTTGCATTCACTGCACTCAGTCAGATGCAGACCTTTCCTGCACTTCACCCATCTTCTCTGAGCACCCATTACACATCCATGAGAAGGGGGCTCCATACAATAACTGGAAAGGGGGGCTGAACCAGTGGGCCTAGTCGCTGTAATCAGGTGTGCCACTGCCCCTTTCTCCTGGACATCTGATCATTGGCAAGGGTGTCTGTACCAGAAATGCCAGTGTCCTGATAGTGTATAAGGCTACACACAAACAACTGCTCATGCTTAGGCTTTTGAGATGCAGACATCTCAGTCAACATGAAGATGTCCAGGTGAAACAGGCAGTGGCATCTTCATAGGATTAAGATGTGAAAGGATGTGTGCTTCAGTGGATAATGCCTTTCTCATACAGTAGGGTCCCGCTTCTCAGCGTTCTGCTAATACGGCGCCAATAGGGCAATCAGTTGGAGGGGGGCTGGAGCTCCCCGCTCTCCAACTGATCTTGCCGGAGGAGGGGAAGATCAGCTGTAGAGCGCTACAGCTGATCTCTTCTGGTGCGATCAGACTTCCGCGCTTGATCTGATCGCTCTGGAGGAGGGGAAGATTAGCTGTAGCGCTCTACAGCTGATCTCCTCCAGCACGATCAGCGGGTTAGGTTCCAGATGCCTGCGCTACAGCTGATCTGCTTTTCGGCGGTTTTTGCTTTTTGGCAGGGGTCTGGAACCTAACCTGCCGTATGAGTGGGGCCCTACTGTACTGCTATTTTGTATTGGATATCATTACACTGAAACGTGTACAAATAATTATACAGTCATGAGAGTGGCTGTATACTATAGTCAGCATGGATTTTTCGCATTCCACAATGTTAAATTGAAAATATGCCCCCATGCCATTCTGATGCTTCCCATAAGCTCATTTCAAAACAAAACCTTACAAAACTTATAGTCCTGAACTCAGAAACGCTTGCTTAACAGCCCTCTAAATTTTCATGGCCATACACAAGACAGTCAGAGAGAATAGAGAGTTAAAAGTGTAAAAAGAGAGAGAGAGAAACCAGACGCCTTTTGGAGTTTTTTCTGTCAGAGTTTTCATAAATTGTTGAAATTAATTAAAAATCAGCCGTGTTCACAGAGTATCTGTAATCCTGTCACTGACCTTGCCCCATACTCTGACCTTCATCTTCTGCAGTTTAAAAGTTAAAAAAATGCCTGGCTGGTTTTTAATTAATTAAGACATGTAGCATTGAACTCAATGATAAGGCCTGGCATGCTCAATAAGAACCAACTGTCAGTGTTCTAAAAGCCAGACTCACAGCTGCTTGGCTTGCCTAATCAAGGGCTACACCCACAGGGCCAGTTCTAAAGGGCGGCCAGGTTGGGCACTGGCCCAACGGCCCCTGGAGCTACAGGGGGCCCCTCAACCACCCCTCTGCTCCCCTTCTGTGATCTGCGCCCCCCACATCCCTCCACGTCTCCCCACTTACCTGTCTACTGTGCCGTCAACAAAGATGGTGGCGGAGGCTTCATCCCCTTAGGGAAACCGCAGTCGCCATCTTCGTTAAGGGCAACAGTAAAAGACAGCAGACAGGTAGGTGGGGTGGGCTGCGAACGCACGCAAAAGCGAACTCACACACGCTGGGGCCCAGGGCAAGCTGATGCCTAGGGGCCCTGGCATTCCTGGAGCCGGCCCTGCACACCCACACCAGACCTTTATTTTGCTTGAGACAGTCATAGCTTCCCCCCCAAAGCATCCTGGGAAGTGTAGTTTATAAATGGTGCTGAGAGGAGACTCTTATTCCTCTGACAGAACTCCAATGGCTAGAGTGGTTTAACAGTCAGCCACTCTGATTGAATCTCTGTGAGGGAACGGGGCATCTCCTAGCAACTCTCAGCACCCTTCACTAACTACACTTCCCAGGATTCTTTGGGAGAAGCCATGATTGTCTAAAGGAAAATAAAGGCCTGGTGTGGATGTGGCCAGAGACAGCTTTGGTTTAAATTTGGGTGGGAGGCTATATGTGCCTGCTGTAGAATAAAAAGGTGGGGAAAACCCTGGAAAAGAATTACACTGTTCTCAGTGTTTCCCTTTTGGAAAGGAAAGAGCTTTCCCCCTCTGCCCAGTGCCCACCCATCCAATATCCTCCCCTTCCTCCATCCCCCTCCCCTTCCTGACCTGCAGTCAGCCCAAATAAGAGAAACAAGACGTGCTGTGCTGATCTTGTTTTAGCAGGGAGGAAGCAACAATATTAAAAGTTCATATAGTTCAGATAGTCACTTTAAATATGTTTCATTGCAACTTTAGTGAAGTTTCCTATTGTAAACCATTCTCTTTTGCTTCTGTTTCTGTGAATATGTGAAGTACAGCAACACTAAAAAAGAGCTCAAAAAACAATTGTGGAATAATGGCACTGACTGTTCTGCAGAATAGTTTCCAATGGACATGAGGAGTGTCTCAGTTTGCACAAGATAAAACAGTGGGAGGTGAAATACATTCTAGCAAAATTCTAGGTGTGCTCTATATTTTTAATTGACCATGCCCACCTTTCCTTAAATGGAGATGTTTAAGCATAGCAGGCTGAAACCATGCATCTTGGGCAGGCCAAGTTTGTTTTTTTCCAACAGCTGAAGTCATTGCTTAAGTAGCAACATATTGTAATCAGTCTGATTTTCCATCAAACTGCAGTTTCACATTCATCTGTTAATGCACCCAAAATAGAAATAGAGCATAACTTCCAGTTTGAAATACGAAAGGCTGTCTTTGCCATCATATGACATTGACCAATAAAAAGACTTTGACATTAAAAAAAATAAATTTGACACAGATTTCTACGATGAATAATGAGAGAAATATAATTTTCTAGGTTCCTCTGTAGAAACAGTAGTAACACAGAAAAGAAGCAAAATAAGATCAACAAACATTACAACAAACAAAAATGTAATTGTCCATCTTTGGAGATGGCAGGTGTTGCCACCACTCACCATATGTCCAGAAGCACATGTTACCAAATTCTTCCAAGCTACACAGGAAGTGGATTGGACTGTGAAAGACCAACCAAAATGGTGTTTGCATTTTTACAAATTTGTAGGGCAGTACAATATCTCAGAGAGGAGGTCAGGTCTCTGCTCCCCTGGGGCATTCACTATAGCTGCCCAAGTTCCCTGCTTTTTAAAGTTTGATAGAAATATCTGTTGGCTATAGGTACGTTCTTAAATAGCAATGATTTTTGCCTAATAATGAATAAAGATGAATGGAAGTGCATTGTTAATGACATTAAATTCATTGGGGGGCTTTAGAGGTCTTCATGGAAAATGTCAATTATCACAATGTTCAAAGTTGCATGTAAGTATGAAATAAAGATGCACTAATGATTATTGTATCTGTTAATATTGTTATAGCATTATCCAATACTCAAGGGAATTTTTTCCTGAATGGAAATTTTGTTGTAAACCTGTCTAAAAAAGAAATCAGTATGTATGGAGCTAATTTTGAGTACAGTGGTTCAAACAACTCTGTGGAGCGAATAAACAGTACTGGTCAGCTTGAAGAGGAGATTCTTTTGCAGGTGAACCTTTAATATTTTAATGAATTGTAAGCATTTACATTTTTTATACACCAGAAGTAAAGAAAAATCCATTGAAAAACAGTTTTTGAAAAATCTTTGTTTAGGTGTTGTGTGTGGGGAATTTGTACGACCCCGACATTCGTTATTCATTCAACATTCCTGTAGAAGAAGGGAATGATCTGTTTACATGGGACCCCTATGGTCTTTGGCAAGACTGCAACAAAATGTGTCAAGGTATTGTCATTTTCTTGGTTGACATGATTTTTTAAGATATTACAAAAGTTCTTGTTACCTGTCATAATACATTTATTTCTCTTTCAGCTTGCTGTGGTCTAATTATGGCAATATGCATATGCATGAAACATAGTTTTGTGTTGGTCAAAAGTTGGTAGGCTGGCTTCATAATTTTTAGCTTTATGGTTTCACTGTTAAAAACAAACAAATTCTAACTTTAAAAAATTTAAAACATGATCAGAAATTATATTTCTAGCTCTGTATTCCAAAAAGCATAGAAAAAGGCTCCCTTATTTATGAAATATCCATATACGAAAAATCTGTTGGATACATTGCACTTTGGAACTTAGTTATGAACATGACAACATTGACAATATCTGGAGCAACATATACAACAGCTGTGTTTCAGTGTTGCTCTAAACCACTACTGTGGCAAAAATGAACCACGGCTGAGCCTTTGGTTTTCACACTTCATGTCTCCTCCTCTGGCATAGCTGCAAAGAGATGGGCAGCTTTGCTGATTTTAATTAACTGCAGTATAGTATCTTGTCCAATCCTAAACTGTAATTAATGTTTGTTAACCATGGTTTGTTTAAACTTTATAACTCAGAGGTTGACATTATTTTGTTTCAAACAAACCATAGTTATGATTAACCGCATGTCAGATTCAAATAACATGACAAGCTGCATTTAATTGAAATGAAAGCGAAAGCTTTGGAACTGCTTATCGTAACTACCTCAGAAGAGCGAGGGCAGCATGAGAACACAAGACTTGCTGCATCTCATTCTTGTAATGGTAAACTACGGTGGAGCATAATATCCAAAGTGGGACAACATATGCTGTCAAATATTTAACTACTGGAAATTGGCACCTCCTTGAACATGCTGAAAGTCCATTGTGACCAGGGGATGCAAGAGCCCAAGTGCCTCCATTAATGACCTGGGCCAGGCTGTGCATTACAGGGAGAGGTAAATGTAGGGATCAAGCCTTTGCAGAAGCTGCAGCTTACTTTGAGCAATCTGACTGATGTTGGGATCTTCTCCTTTTTTGGCAATGTCACTTCTATGAAATGAACAAGGAAGGTAGATGGGGAGGAAACTAAAATGTTCATTGCAACATTTGATGAGATTGGGCTTGTTTTTAAATAAACACTGAAATGTCTCCTACCATCCTGTTTAAATGTTATGTTGAACTTTTTCTAAATATTCTGTTCAAGGTCTTCACAAGAGGAAGATTACATGCATACGAAGGAGTGATCACTTGGTAGTGTCTGACCAAAGATGTGAGCATTTAACACGTCCCACAGCTGTAACAGAACAGTGTAATATAGAATGTGAATTAAGGTAAAAAAATGGTTTCTAAATTAGGATTAACTCCAACTGCTCTACATTCTGGATTTACTTTTATGACTTTGAAGTGTGTTATCCACAAACTCATTTAATTCACTTTTGGACTTTTTATCCGATTTATTTAAGTGGTTATAAAATGTTGTGAGTTGGCGTTTTTTGAATTAAACCATTAAAAAGCAATAAATATCTTAATGTTTGTTTATTTGCTCTACATTTTACTTGAATACCTGAATAATTTAGGTTACCTTTACACACTAAAACATATTTAGTTTCATATAATAGTTTATACTTATAGGTGGCATAACACTGGCAAAAGTGAGTGTTCAACTCGGTGTGGCCCAGGGTTTCGATCTTTAGACATCCACTGTATGAAGTACTCTGTTTCAAAGGGACTGAGTGTTCCAGCAGATGATAAATACTGTGCTGATCAACAGAAACCACCAGTCCGAGAACCCTGTCATGGAGACTGTCTTCTAACAAGCTGGCATCACACAGGATGGTCAGAGGTACGAATCTAGAATCTTTCTATGATTAGTTTTTGCATTCACAGACGTGTTGTATATTTGCTGATAATTAATGGAATACTTCATTTGTGTGTATACTATTGGCCATTTTCAAGGATAAGCAATTAAAAAAACATTCAGATCTCAATAGTTGATAGAGCTGGAGAACAAGATGCTAAATATGTATCAATTGAAGTGTGTGTAGATGCAAACCTGTTCTTCTGTTCCTTAATCTGCGCTTGTTTATTTTTATAATGATAATTTTCTTGTCTTTTTTTGCTGCTTTTCTCAATAAATCAGTGCTCTAGGAGTTGTGGACGAGGTACAAAAACCAGAGAAGCCTATTGTATGAACAACTTCGGCCGTCGGCTTGCAGATAGAGAGTGCCATGGACTTCCAAAGGTTATTACTGAGAGCTGCAATGAGTTCTTGTGCCCCAGGTGGATCACTAGCGATTGGAGTGAGGTAGTATATCAAGATTAATTTCATTGTATTCTTTAACTCAAAACAATAAAAAAAAGTTTATACAGTTGATATCATGTGCAGGAGACAAGGTACAGCTATCAAGGATGGGAGCATTGCCAGGCCAATGCCATCAACAAAAAACCAAGATGGCATGTCTTTTACACTTACTGGAAGCTTAGGGGACAAATAGGAGGGAGGATTGAATAGGCTAGGCAGTCCCTATCATGCACTTCAGTCTTAATTCATTATTTAGGAAGTGAGTGGTGTGTGTGAGGAATCTGATAGCATTTAACAATAAATGTTAAGCTGATTTTATTATATTGTTTGGGTGTACATAGGAGCCTCTCAGCCATTGTAGAAATATTTTGTTAATCTCTTTCCAAAATAATCCACCTGAGCCCCACCTTTCATTCTTTTCATAAACTGTGCAGGCCTTGCTATTTAGAAGGTCAGGGCCAGGGCCAAACTTCAGGATGCCCTCGACATGGAACAGTTGATATTCTCCCCAACACCACTCCCCATGCCTCTGTGCAGTATTTCCCCCCCCCTTCTGATGTTGCTGTCATGGAAGTGACAGAAATACCACTCACTACCAGATCCGTGGGTAGTGTTTTAGCAGTGGGCAGAAAGTGGTGCTACTTTTCAATGCCATCCTCAATGGCCACCCATCATCTTAATTTTCCCAAAATGCAATGCCCTGGCCTATAGATGTATGAAATCAATACATTTGATAGGTCTGCGGGCTAGAGCATTATATTTTGGGTAACTTAAAATGTCAGTTGGCCACCATGGATGGAAGACTAGGTTGGATCCCATGTACACCCCCCGTCCACCACTAAAACGGTCAAAGGAGATCTGCTGGGAGTGGCGGTAGAGATGGATCAGGCCTTGAGGGGCCCTTCTGAGCCCCTGGGGTCCTTGGCCAGTGCCTGACTTGGCCAACCGCTGCCATCAGGCCTATAGTAGGTCATTTACTGCTTTTGTGCCATTAACAGAGATTTTAGCTTGTTAGCGTGAAAAATTTGATAGTATTTAACAATAAATGTTATGTTGATTTTATTATATTGCTTGTATGCTTCCACGATCTTTATTGGAGAAGGAATTGGACATAAAAGTTGCATCAATCAATCAGCAAATTACGCTAACATTCTTTAACCATCCTCAATTCTTTGTGCAGTGTCCTGTGACTTGTGGGAAGGGTACGAGGCACCGACAAGTATGGTGTCAACTGAATGATGAACAACTAGAATACATTTTCTGCAATCCAAACTCTATACCAGATTCAGTGACAGCATGTGAACTTAATGAATGTGCAGCTTGGCAAGTGGGACCCTGGGGAGCTGTGAGTACATAGAAATTCTTACATAACATTATTTTCCAGCATTTGTGATCATCCACTAAACAGCCTGTTCTTAAACCAGTTTCTCTGAAGATACAGGGACAGTGAGATCAACGTTTTTCAGAAGAGACTTTATTAAAGAATGACCTAAGAAGACTTCGAGGGTCAGATGGAGGGTAGACAGTGTGGAAACTGTTTTAGGAAGCAGCATGACCAAAAGAGAAATTATATACTGTCAGGATCCAGGAGACAGAGAGCTTTAAAAGCAAGGGCTTCAGATTCATTCAAGGCATGATAGGAATCCAATGTAGAAATTTAAGAAGACAATTACATGGGTTATTCCAACAAATTAAAGAGAATTTTCCATTTGTCTCAGTATTAGGTTATCTATATTGTCAATGCAAATATAACTTGTGTTGAGACGGGATTCTAAGTCTAACCTGTCCTATGCTTATGGAATTGTTTCTGTTTAGTGTTCTGCTACATGTGGACATGGGTATCAGATGCGTGTGGTCAAATGTGTTGCTGGCATTTATGGAACTATTTTGGATGATAACAGAGAGTGCAGTGCTGCAACTCGTCCAAGAGACAGCCAAGTAAGCAAAACAAATATCTAGAGAAAGTGCTTATTTTTTTTAAAAAAATTAACTGAATTTACTTCTACCCTTACAACCATCTCAGGTTTCCAAAATGAACTTTTTTTACCTTTAGGAATGTGAAATGTCTTCTTGTCCAGAGACCATCATGCTGTGGCCAACATTACTTCCTGTCATCCGGAATGACAAAGTGACTCAGTGGAGATATGGATCATGGACCCCTGTAAGCAATACTACAAGATGGATAATAACCAGTGTTGTAGATGTGCATGGAAACTCATTTTCCTGCTTTATATCCTACTTACTTAAACTTCTCAGTTTCAACATTTTCTTTACTTCTAAAAATAAAGTGGTGACAAGGACAAGACTTTAAGAATGGTCTGCTTTTGATAAGAAAAAGGAATGGAAAAACTCACCAATCCCTTTTTAACAAATAATTCAGCCTGTTTGTTTTGCAATGTTTATAATGCAGTCTTATGCATTTTTGGTTGCTCTTATCTCAGTTTCTAATTCTTGTATTAGAGTTATTTTATATTTTTATACTATTTGTTTTATACTGCAAGTGTAGTAGATTATTTTCAGTAGAAGGTGCTAAGAAATTAAAGATTATGATGATGTTCATGATGCCATAAGAAAAGCCCTGCTTGATCAGGCCAAAGACTCTCTAGTCCAGCATCCTATTCTCACAGTAGACAAGTAGATAGCAGTGGAAAGCCTGCAAGCAGGATAAAAGTGCAATAGTGGTCTCCCGATTTATGTTTGTCAACAACTGGTATATGTTCGGTATTATAAAAATACCAGAGAGAAATAGGAACTAATTTGGTTGGTCCTATTTCTTAGCAGAGATATAAAAACACAAGCAGCAGAGTGAGAATGTAACCAGCCCCACCTTTCTCTATATAGATAACAACAGACACCATCTTCTTAGGTAAAAGATAAAAACATTTACTCACGACCTCTTCATATGTTAGAAACATAGGCTGTAGCTTAGATGAAAGAAAATAGAAGGTATTCAGTCCATCTTAGGGTTTGGTATTGATGCTCTCAGCAGAGAGCATCATTTGCCATGCAGCCTCTCTCAATGGTGGATTGATCAGCATTGGAGAATATTCAAAAAATCCTCTAGGACAAAGGAAGGAGGAAACCAGGTAACTAACCTCACCCATAAGGAAGTTACATCATGGTGAACAGGTACATGGGATATTTCCCCAAATATCCCCCGCCCCCAGTGAACATGCAACATTTGCCTATTCCAACAGTATACAGAGGTATAATGCCTCCAACAGTGGTGGTAGAACACAGCCGATGTTGCTGGTAGCTCTTGCCTTATCCTCCATGAATTTGTCTAATCCTATTTTAAAGCCATCCAAGTTGATGGCCATCATTACATCGTATAGGAGTGAATTCCATTGTTAACCTTGGTCTCTGTAAAGAAGTACTTTCTTTTGTCTGCCCTGAATCTTCCAACATTGAGCTTCATTGCATGGTCCTACGTAGAGAAAGAGGTAGAAAAAGTTGCCTCTACCCACTTTTCCCATATCATGCATAATCTGATATGCCTCTATCATGTCCCCCCTTACTCTCCTTTTCTCTAAACTAAAAAGGTCCAGTTTTTTCCTTATATTTGTATCCTGCCTTTCTTCCATCATGGAACCTAGCAAAGAAGTAAACATGGGTTTCCCAGGGGATCTTCCATCCAGGCACTGATCAGATCTCCTTAGCTTCAGCAAGGTGGTGGCCTCAGCAAGGCAGCAGCCATACCTTGGGAATTCAGTGAACAGGTTTTGTGGAGTGATGAAATTAATGTTTAAAAACCAGAGCTTGGAAAAGTTACTTTTTTAAACTACAACTCCCATCAGCCCCAGCCAGCATGGCCACTGGATTGGGCTGATGGGAGTTGTAGTTCAAAAAAGTAACGTTTCCAAGCTCTGTTAAAAACTGTAGTGAATTGTTATAACTTCTAAGAGCGTTGGTAAAGTTTCTATAAATGTGAATGATTCAGTGAAAAGTTCTTCTCTTTGACTTCAGGGAATGCCAGGATCATTCTAAAGCTAGTGTATGTGTGTTATATTTACATATATGAAAGCTAGTTTTTAAAGGCATTTGTGCTAAACTAGCAGGCAGCAGATCAATGCTTTAAACACAATCAGCAGCATCTTCATATGGAGGGGATCATGCTTCCTACAGCAAGCAAGATGGGCAGTTCTAGTCAGTGACATTTGCCACTATTGCATTCAAACAATTTAAGAAGCTTTGCTGTGCTGGCTGCTTTGCCCTGACAACTGCAGGGCTAGGGAGCCAAGTGATACCTAACAAATGATACCATAATTAAATTTTTAAAAGGTAAGGTGCCAGCTACACAGTGTCATTCTTGGCTTTATGGAATATTTGACAATATTTGTCTGCTTTCAAATGATGGCTGGCTAGTTGGCCAGCATGCCAACCTTAACTAAGGACATATCCCAGTTGTACTTCATATCATGGGAAAGGAGATGCGTCTGGACTCAGGATTCGTGAGTATGTGGCTGTGTTTGGTTAGAATAGCATGATACTGGTTTTGGTTCATCTTTGCAGTGTTCCGCATCCTGTGGAAGGGGGAACCGTGCTCGTTATGTAAGCTGCCGGGATGGTCATGGCAGAATGGCAGAAGAATCATTTTGCGCACATTTGCCCAGACCTGAAGAACTTTCAAGCTGCTTTAGTCCATGTGGTGTTTGGCAAGCTGGAAGTTGGTCACCTGTAAATATCATTCTTTTTTATTATGTTTTTATTTTCTTATTTTGTAGTAGAACACCAATATACATCAAGGTAGAAATGTCTGCTGTGTTTAATTTCTGAAGAGGCATACATAGAGCTGTTTTAGCCCTTGTTCCGCAAATTCGATAATTGTTAATTTTAATTTTTAAAATAGTTATCATTGGTTATCAGTTTTTCATGTTATGTTGTGTCACATAAATGTTGGGTTAATTTTTGGTCAGTGCACAGTTACATGTGGTAATGGAATAGTAACAAGGCAAGTTGTCTGTGTCAACCACCATCAACAAATTGATGAGAATTACTGTGATCCCGAAGGCCATCCTACAAAAGAACAAGAATGTAACATGCCATCCTGCCAGCCAATTTATCGCCATAATCCGGATACACATGAACATCCAAGCCATCAAGATTATCCTTCAATACACAAGGTCCATCACTCACATGACAATGTAAACCCAAGGGATCACCACTCTCCTCAAGGAAACCAGTGGAGAACAGGACCATGGGGAGCAGTAAGTAAATTATAGTCTGTTAATTATGTGTATCTTTCTGCAAATATTAGTATGATCTTGTTGTTGTTGTTCATTTTTTCTATATTATAAGCGTGTGATCCAGAGGTATAAGCATCCAAACTGTCAACACATATACTGAAGTCTTTCTTAAATGCTTCTCTTCTCACACTGGGTCCCACAAATATATATTACCCTGATGTTATATTTTAGGTGCATTGTTAAATAACAACAACAGTCCTGTGGGTTTGACACAAGAGGGTCTAAATATGTTGTGGATGTTAATTTCTCTTGCAGCTCTTGCGCTAGATCCCAAACTGCTTCTTAAATGGGCGGGGAAAGGCTCAGAAGGACAGCCACAGAATAACTGTAGTGCATGCATTTGTAGTGCACATCCTTATTTCTGAATTGCTGCCACCATATTTATATAAGTAGCTATTAAACTTATATGAGTAACTCTGAAGAGAATTCTTGCTGATTGTGTGTGCATCTCTAGCCCTCTTCTTTCTCCTACTGCCCTTCCCCACCATCTTTTCCCCCATCAGGTTTCAAAAGGTCACTGTCCCTTTAAAGTGTGTGGGGACCTCCAGCCTGCAAGCTTAATTAGACCCAATAGGCCTCCCCATTTGGCCTGCAAGGCCATTTCAGCCAAGCCATGGCCACCTGACATATACCTTGCATCATATAAAAACCTGGCTAAGCTGAAAACTACCTTTCAACTGAATCAGATTTGCATGTACATCTTTTTTATATATATAGTTCGAAATTTGAGTGGCAAATGTTTGGATACTCTGTGTAACACAATTGTGGATTGTCAGGGACTTTATATCTCTTGAGGTTCTTACGAATACCCCAGAAATATGGAGCAGTTGGCTGTGTCTCCTGAAGGTTCTCTACATGCAGTAGTTTATTTCAGCGTTAAGTTCTGCAAAACAGTACCAGGAAGATGATCAAGAGAATTTGTGTGTTTATTTTATATTTTAATGCGAACTACCTAAGCTTTTTAAAATAACATTCAGAGCCAGTTCGCACATAACTCTTAAGACGGAATGGGAAACCTCTGTCCAGTGGCCCAGTTTGGCCTGCCAGGCTTCCCCATTTGGCCCACCAGGCTGTTTTCCCTAAATCACATTCACCTGCCACACATCTGATATCGTGTCTGATGTCAAGTGTGGGGAAGGTACCAGCATGACTGGGAAGGTACCAGCATGGCTAGAAAGGAGCAAACAGGAACTTAGTGAGTTCTCAATGGTTCCTTTGCTGGAGCAAGCAGCAATGATGGGTGGGAGAAACATGCTTTGCTCTAATAGTACCAATGGAAACTGCTACTACAATGGAGGGAGAAAGCTCTTTAAGCAGCTGTTTCAGTGTGAACTGCTTGGTTCTATTGAAGGAAGGGTGTGCTCCCCCTGTCCCGCCCATCAGCTGACAAACCAAGAACAAACCTTTGTTACAACTCATAGTTTGTCTGGTGTGAGACAAACCACGATCCCGGATTCAGCTGACATACTAAGCCAAACCATGACTTAGCACACAGCAGCATCAGCAGGAGCAGAGGAGGAGCAAAGGGACTACAGTCTCCTCTTACTCCTTTGCAGTAAGACATAATATGGCTTAGCGTTGCATGTGAACTGGATCATTGTATTCTGCGGTGTTCATACAACCAGTGCAGTATATATGCATTTATTGTTTTCCTAGTGCTCAAGTACTTGTGCTGGTGGATTTCGCCACAGAGTTGTGGTGTGCCAAGATGAGGATGGAAGAAGTGCTAGCTTCTGTGATGAAGCACTGAAACCACCTGACTCCAGCCATTGTGATTCTGGTCCCTGTCCAAGATGGAACTATGGGAACTGGGGAGAAGTAAGATGATTTGTAATAATATACCACTTTTGTTGAGCTGCCTTAACTTTGTGTTATGGAAAATTATTACAGGCGTACCCTGCTTTAACGTTCGTAATGGGATCGGAGAGTATACTTTAAGCGAAAATATACTTTAAGTGAAGCAATTGTCTTCACTTGTACTGCACGGAATCACCACTAGATGGCAGCGGCGTCATGCCAATAAAGTGTACGTTATTGCAAAGCGCGCGAACGTTAAGCAGGGTATGGGGACGTATAGAGCATGTACGTTATAGCGAGGCGACGTTAAGTGAAGCGACATTAAGCGGGGTATGCCTGTAATTAAAGAATATTTATTTATACCATTGCTTTATAACTCACAGTTTGATGTCAGATAATTTTCAGACAGCATTATGAGCCCAGCGATATAACCATTTGTTGTAATTTAGTCCATTGTTTATTGGTACTTGATATTTAAATGAAGCCCTAATTCTCAAATTCAGTAGGGTATGGGACAACAGATGTTTCAGCATAGCAGGAGAGACTAACTTCATTGTTGCTTTGTTATATTTTAACAACAGTCAGTGACCCACCTAATTTCTCAGGCTTTACCTCCCTAACTATCTCCAATGTTCACGTATCTGCCCTGGGCTCCCACTGGGAGAAAGGGCGGGATATAAATCTAATAAATAAATACATATCCTTTTGTGTCATGCTTCTCAAATATCTGACTTTTTTAGATTGTAAGTCTTTTCTGCATTTATATGAAATATCTAGACACCTAGGGAATAAGCCACATTGAACTACATTGTGCTGAGTAGACCCATATAGAGTTGCTGGGGTCCATTTTGACCTCAAGTACACTTTTCATTGTGCAATTTACACATAGGTAGACAGGGATGTCCTTCTAGAACAGTGTCACAAAACTTATCCTGTACAATGTATTTAGTAGACTTTAAGGCACTAAACACATGTATTTAAAACACTGGCTCTTAATATTTTTGGGTCACAGACCCCTTTGAGAATCTGATTAAAACTATGGACCCCAATATATAACTAACATTTATTTTTTGCATTGCACTGGAAATTGATTATGTTTGGTGGTCGGTTCACAGACCCCCTGAGGCTCATCCACAGACTCTCTAAGTGTCATAGAATCATAAAATAGTAGAGTTAGAAGGGGCCTATAAGGCCATCGAGTCCAACCTCCTGCTCAGTGCAGGAATCCAAGTTAAAACATATCCGACAGGTGGCTGTCCAGCTGGCTCTTGAATGCCTCCAGTGTTGGAGAGCCCACCACCTCCTTAGGTAATTGGTTCCATTGTTGTACTGCTCTAACAGGAAGTTTTTCTTGATGTTCAGTCAAAATCTGGCTTCCTGTAACTTGAGCCATTATTCAGTGTCCTACATTCTAGGATGATCAAGAAGAGATCCTGGCCCTTCAAGTACTTGAAGAGTGCTATCATATCTCCCCTCAGTCTCCTCTTCTCAAGGCTAAACATGCCCAGTTCTTTCAGTGTCTCATCATAGGTCTTTGTTTTCAGTGCCCCTGGTCATCCTTGTTGCCCTCCCCCTGAACCTGTTCCAGTTTGTCTGCATCCTTCTTCAAGTGCAGTGTCCAGAACTGGACATGGTACTCAAGATGAGGCCTAACAAGTGCTGAATAGAGGGGAACTAGTACTTCATGGCAATTTGGAAACTATACTTCTGTTAATGCAACCTAAAATAGCATTTGCCTTTTTTGCAGTCACATGGCACTGTTGGCTCATATTCAGCATGTGATCAACCACAATTCCTTCTGGCATGTAATATTGATGAGCCAAGTATCCCCCAACTTATAACTGTGCACTTATCCCTGTTAAATTTCGTTCTATTGTTTTCAGCCCAATGCTCCAGCCTATCACGACCCCTTTGAATGTTGTTTCTGTCCTCCAGGGTATTAGCTATCCCTCCCAATTTTGTATCATGCGCAAATGTCCCTCCCCATCCAAGTCATTAAAAAAATGTTGAAGAGCACTGGGCCCAGGATCATTCCCTGCAGTACCCCACTTGTTACATCCCCCCACTTTGAGAAGGAACCATTGATAACCATGGTCCACAGGTTAAGAAACCCTGATTTAAAAGAAATAGCTTTACAAGTTTTATTTTACCACATGAAAATGATAAGTCCCCTGAATGCACAGCAGCTTAGAAAAAGGGCAAGATACAGATGTGTTTCATAACTAAAATAATAAACAATAAGCTAAATGGGCTCTTCTTGATGCAGAAACATTCATGTAAATGCTGATTTTTTTAATTTAACCTTCAGTGTACTCAAACATGTGGTGATGGTATAAAAACACGATTGGTGATCTGTCAGCTTCCAAATGGCCAAGTGATGAATGATCAAAACTGTGAAATACTAGAAAAGCCACCTGATACAGCACAGTGTGAGATACATGCATGTCCTGGTGAAGTTTCATGGCATCGTGAACCATGGAAATCGGTACGATAGTATTCACTATCATATTTATTTTCCTTTCTTCCTTTCTCCTCTGTGCCTTTTTGTTTATAAAATGTAAGTAGTGGTTTTGTTTGAAAACATGAAAAATTGTGTGTTAAGTGTACATTTTGTATATATACTTAAATGCTTCATTCCATATCTGAACCCCTGTAGCTACTGCACTGCTTCAAGCCTTGGAAGTGGCTGTTTAATGGCAACTATTTCAGTGACTCTAATAGAAGTCGAATTGATGGTTTGTACAATCTAGAAAAAAACATGCTTAGGTTACTGATAATCTTGGTTCAAGAGCGGCTAAACTTTTTGTTACTAATTGGCTTTGAAGACAAAACATAAATCTGAGACTTGTTTTAAAAGTCAGCAAAATATTCTATAATGTTATCTACATATTTAATTTTGTATATAGAAAATAATGCATACTCTAGTTGTTGTGTACATAGCTTGCTTCGCCTGTATTCGGTAATGTATACCATGCCATCCATACAGTGTGTGATAAAGATTCATATTTGTTGGATACAAAAAATGTAATTAATGTTGTATTGTGTATAAAATATGTATGCAATTATGACATTGGCCTGGTTCAGATAGGCCATGGTTCATTGTTGGCCTGGTTCAGATAGACCTGCAGAAGTCTAGAGCTTGGATGCTTCCCCATCTTATTTGTGTGTGAGCAAGGAAATTTGAAGTATTATAGAGCCACAAGAGTGGCTGTGTATTACAGCCAGCATGGATTTTTCACATTCCGCAACGTTAAATTGAAAATACCCCCATGCCATTCTGATGCTTCCCATAAGCTCATTTCAAAACAAAACCTTACAAAACTTACAGTCCTGAAGTCAGACATGCTTGCTTAACAACCCTGTAAAATTTCATGGCGATACACAAAACATTCAGAGAGAATTGAGAGTTCAAAGTGTATAAAAAGAGAAAAAAAACCCATACCCCTTTTGGACTTTTTTCTGTCAGAGTTCTCATAATTTGTTGGAATTAATTAAAAATCAGCCATGTTCACTGAGTTCAAATTTACACTAAAAGAACTCCAAAAACTGTTGTGGGACAGTGGCACTAAATATTATGCAGAATAGTCTCCATCAGGAGTATCTTTTCTGTCAGAGTTCTCATAATTTGTTGGAATTAATTAAAAATCAGCCATGTTCACTGAGTTCAAATTTACACTAAAAGAACTCCAAAAACTGTTGTGGGACAGTGGCACTAAATATTATGCAGAATAGTCTCCATCAGGAGTATCTGTTTGCACAAGATAAAACAGTGAGAGGTGAAATATATTTTAGCAAAATTCTAGGTGTGCTCTATGTTTTTAATTGACCATGCCCACCTTTCCTTAAATGAAGTGGTTTAAACATAGCAGGCTGAAAACCTGCATCTTGGGCAGGCCAAGTTTGTTTTTTCCAACAGCTAGAGATTTGCTTAAGTAGCAACATAATTGTAATCAGTCTGATTGTACATCAAACTGAAGTTTCAGATTCAACTGTTAATGCACACACAATAGAAATAAAAAATATCCTCCAATTTGAAACACAAAAGGCTGTCTTCACCATCATATGACATTGACCAATAAAAAGGCTTTGAAATAAAATAAAATAAAATGGACACAGGTTTCTAGGATGAATAATGAGAGAAACAAAATTTTCTAAATTAGATTCTCTGTAGAAACAATAGTAACACAGGAAAGAAGCAAAGTAAGAAGAACACCAACAAACATACTAAAATGTAATTCTCCTGTGCATGTTAAAGATGATATCAGGTGGGTGGCTAGCTCCCCCTAGCGGTTGAAAGCAAAACAGCACTGTTGAATTTTTTGCAGGCCCTTCCTGGTCTGGTCGTGTTCTTGTTTCAGTTTTTCTTTTGCCTTCACCAAGCTCAGTTGGGCCCTCTCTGCTCCTTGGTTTCAGGTCTGTATTCTTTGTTCTAATTGTTCTATTTGTTATTCTGTGTTTCCATATTAGCTTTTTTCCTTGTTGACTTGTGTTCTCCAAGTTTTCCCCCTCAGTTTTTTTTAAAAAGGTTTCATTTTTGTTTCCCCTGGAGTGCCGCAGCCCTCCCTCTCAGTCACCAGCAGCAGTGCACCCTCCTAGCAGCCCCCTACCACCAGCCTCACAGCCTACCTCAGCTCCTTCAGAGTGGGGACAACAGCCACCTTCTCCTTCCGGTGGCTTCCCCACGAACGGTGGCACCGCCTGGATCATACCACAGCCTTGCAGGCCTCCCGACTGCAGCTGGCCTCTTCCCACGCGTTCACGGGAGAAGCGCATGATGGGCAGTCTCCACCCTTAGAATCTCCTTCCCTGCCACCCAACTAGAGAGGAGGTGGGCAGGCACCAAGCGGGGAGGCGGTGTTGGACCTCCCCTGACAGGCCTCAACTTAAGCAGGGCAGCGGCGCCTTTTTGCCCACCGTGAGGTTTTTCCACTGTCCCCCCACATCTCCTAAGTACTGTCTCTGAAGCCTTTTGCCCCCGTAAGCCCTGCTGTGTGTTGCATCCATGGGGAAAGCAACCCACAAATCAGATAAGCCCTCTAAGAGGATGAAACCATCACCCCCCCGCCAGCATCCAATTCAGCACTGGAACCTCTATCCCTCCAGAGACCAGTTCCTTCATATTCTCTGGTGGCCCAGTCAGAGGCAGCAATGGCTCGCCCCTCTACCGGTAGGCATGAGGTGGCTGAGGCACAGGTTATGGCGGGCAGGGTGGCTCAGGAAGACAGGGTGCCTGTTTCCAGCAAGACCACTGGGACAGACAGGCAGGACCCTGATCAGCAGTCAGGATCAATAGGCAAGGCCTTGCACAGCACTACCTGCAGATCCCAAAGGGACCAAGAACCCCTATCTGATGAAGAAAGCAATCTTCCTCATCCCTCCTTGGGTTCCATTTTTTCTACCAGCTCCTCTCCTGAACCCTTTACAGGCTTGTTGGAGGAACCAGTACTTCTTCAACAGACCTGGGGAGGGGGCAAAGGCTGCAAATTTCTGGTGCCCAACTCAGCCCATTCAGTTACATCTTTCAGCTCAATCGATTCAGCAGTTAAAGGAATAACTCAGGGACTCTTTTCTAATGGACTTGGCCAGGGACCTGTCTGCATCATCAGCCCATTTGCAGACCCTGTCACAGGAAGCCGCAGCTCCTTTGCCCACTCAGGCACCTCCTAGAAGACTGGAACTGCAGGATCCCTCTGTGGACTGCACAGCTAACAGTGCATTCATAAAGTACCACACGTTTCGCATGGACACCTTACTCTCAATCAAAGAAACCCTGAGAAAGGGGGACTTTCCCTCCTTGATCAACCTGAAGGAAGCCTACCTCCACGTTCCTATATTTCCTCTCCACAGGCACTACCTCAGGTTTGCAGTGGGTCAAGACCATTTTCAATACAGGGCTATGCTATTTGGCCTGTTGTCTGCCCCCAGGGTATTCATGAAAATCATGGTTGCCCTGTTGGCACACCTCAGGACACAAGGGGTTCATCTGTTTCCCTATCGACTTCCTGATTTGGTCTCCATCATTACACAAGGCCTGGGAAGACCTCCATGTCACCTTGATGTGCTTGAAGGACCACGGCTTCCTAGTCAATGAACCCAAGAGTCGGCTATTTCCATCTCACAGCATAATTCATCTGGGAGCTGCTGTAGACTCACGGGAGGAAACCTTAAGGTTATCCCAAGAAAGAATAAACAAGATACGTGCAATGGTGTCAAAAGTTCTGTCATCCAACTCAGCAGATCTGATGCAATTGACTGCTCTCCTGGGGCTGATGGAGTCTACATTCCAAACTACGCCTTGGGCGTGTCATCACTCTTGGGCACTTCAATGGGCCCTTCTGCCATTCCAAAGCGACATAGCTCAAGGCACCACCGCAGAGTGGCACTGTCACCGCAGGTAAGTCAATCGTTACTTTGGTGGATTCACGAACCCAACCTGTTGAGAGGAGTACCGTTTCAGGATCCCCCTCGAACCCTGATCACATCGGACGCCAGCCTATCAGGCTGGGGAGCTATCTGCGAGGGGCAGATGATGTAGGGCACAAGGTCTCCACAGGAATCCACTCTGCCAATCAGTCTCCTGGAACTTTGGGCAGTCCGTCTGGCCCTCAGACACTTCGCAGAGTTCAGATAGTTGGGGACGGTGCTGATAAGAACGGACGTGTCAGCCAAATCTTATTTGAACTGTCAAGGGGGCACACGCTCCCACCACCTCCAGGAGGAAGTCTCTCTCCTCTTTCAGTGGGTGGAAAACAATGTGGATTCGATATCAGCAGAGTACTTCAAGGGGGAGGACAACGACCAAGCAGACTGGCTCAGTCGAAAGAAATTGGATCACAGAAAATGGATGCTTCACCCGGATGCCTTCCAACAGATAGTGACATGATTCGGCAGGGTTCGAGTGGACCTGTTTGCCACCAACCGCAACAGACAGGCGAGGAGGTTCTTCTCCAGGTACATGATGGCAGGAGTGGAGGGAATAGATGCCTTGGCATCCCCCTGGCCTCCAGGCAGACTGTGCCTTTCCTCCACTCCCGATTATTCCCAAGGTAATACAAAAGATCCAAACTGAAAAAGCATCAGTTCTCCTGGTAGCTCCCTGGTGGCCAAGGCGTCCGTTGTTTCCGGATCTCCTCGACCTGGCGGTGGAACCTCCATGGAAAATTCCCCTAAGGGAGGACCTGCTCTCTTAAGGGCAGCTTCTTCATCCAGATCTGGGGTGGTTGGCACTTCATGTATGGAATTTGAGCGGAAGTGCCTTTTGACGAAAGGCATCCCTCCCCAAGCACTGGAAACCATCATTGCTTCTAGGTGTCCCTCCACAGTCAGAATATATGAGGGCACATGGAAGACCTTCTGATCCTGGTCACAGAAGAAAGGAATTCTTCCATGGAAACTGAAAATCATCGAGCTACTCTCTTTCCTGAAAGATGGCTTATCTATGGACCTCAGACCAAACACCCTGAGGCACAAGACTTCGACATTATCATCCATACTCTCCAAATCCTCAGACAATCCACTCGGCTCTCATCCTTTTATCAAGCATTTCCTTAGGGAAGCAATCTTATCAGCGCCACCTACAGGTCACCGCTACCCTACCTGGGACCTGCACAACATGTTAACGGCCCTTCAAAAACCTCCATTTGAGCCTTTAAGTCAAATTTCTCTTCATCTGCTGTCCTTTAAGGTGTTGTTTCTTGTGGCCATTACTTCAGCCTGTAGGGTGTCTGAGCTGAATGCCCTATCTGTGCATAAAAGTTTGTGTGTGTTTCATAAGGATAGAGTAGTCCTCCGCACAGTCCTTTCCTTTCGTCCCAAGTTCATGTTCACCTTCCAATGCCAACAGGAACTGATGCTGCCGTCCTGATGTCCGAATCCGGTTCATCCCACAGAGAAGGTGGGGTACTCACTTGATGTGAGGAGAGCCCTTAAAGTATATATTTCTAAGACTAAGTCATTTAGGAAAACAGATAATTTGTTTGTGTCTTTTCACCCAGTGTCTCTGGGGAACAAGGTTTCTACATCCATGTTAGCTAGATGGATCAAAGTGTGCATCTCCTTGGCATATGCCTTGCTAAGACTGGCCCAGCCAGCCGGCATAGTGGATCACTCCACGAGAGCAGCAGCCACATCAGCAGCATTTTCCCGCAATGCTCCTCTAACAGAGTTCTGTAGGGCAGCTACATGGGCCACTCCTAATATGGTCATTAAACATTACAAGATAGATGCATATGCATCAGCTGAGGCAGCTTTTGGGAGGAGAGTACTACAGCACGTCCTCTCAGACCACTAGAGTTTTGCAGCCCAGCGTTATTCCCACCCTACATGGGTCAGCTTTGGTATGTTCCACCTGATACCATCTTTTACGTGCACAGGAGAAGAGACATTTGGTCTTACAATGAAATCGGTCTTCTCTGTACATGTCAAAAGACGATATCAGGGCCACTCCCTCAGAGGGCTGGGCTGCTGTGGTAAACACAAATAGGCCTTTAGCAGAGAGTGTGTGAGCACTGTTGTCTATTTCTGTTAGTGTGTTCTTCCTATTCTTTTCCTCGTTTATTGGCTTGTCATGTAGAACTGAAACAAGAACACGGCCAGACTAGGAAGGGCCTGCAAAATATTCAGCAGTGCTCTTTTGCCTTCAACCGCCAGGTGGAGCTAGCTACCCACCTGATATCATCTTTTGACATGCACAGAGAAGACCGATTTCACGATAAGACCAAATGTCTCTTCATCTTTAGAGATGGCAGGTGTTGACACCACTCACCATATACTCAGAAGGCATGTTACCAAATTCTTCCAAGCTACACAGGAAGTGGATTGGACTGTGAAAGACCAACCCAAATTATGTTTGCATTTTTACAAATTTGTAGGACAGTACAATATCTCAGAGAGGAGGTCAGGTCTCCTGTTCCCCTGGTGCATTCACTATAGCTGCCCAATGTCCCTGCTTTTTAAAGTTTGATAGAAATATCTGTTGGCTATAGGTTCATTATTAAACTGCAAGGTTTTTTTTGCCTATTATTGAGTCTATTCCTGGTTTGTACAAAGTACAGTTGCCTGAGTTCAGATGTAATGAAAAACTGTAATTTAGAACAAACTAAGAATAGAAGATTTAAATATCGTCCCTTCACACAGAAAGTTACACACAAGGCTCCTACAGGCTTCTGCTCATAACAGTAAACTATGTTTTTTGTTATGACTCAACATGACCATACTTTGGTTACACCAAAAACATATGTAGCTATTGCCACTAACGTTTTGACAACTGCCATTTTAAAAAAAAGTAAGTGAACTATCCAGCCAAAGTTAAACTGTTTAAGTTCCACAGATGTAAGTGGGAAAGTGAAATCAGTGAGACTTACAAGTTATTCGCTGGGTCATGCCCACTGTAATTAAAGGTCCTTGAGTAAAAGAATAATCACAATATTATCATTTGGGGAATAGAATTTGGTAACAAACTAACACTGATAAGTCTAGCTAAATAGATCTTGCTGGATATCTCTCGCTGAGTTCATTAGAAGCCTCTGATTTTCTTAAGAATGATTGTGCAAGGAAAGTTGTTCAGTGTTCTTGTTAAGTATGTCAGTATCTATCAAGTGAATATCATATCCATTTGCAGTGATTTTTAAAATCAGTTTTATAAGCTAATGTTTTATATGCTAGTACATATTTAAATATTTTAAAAAACTTTTCCACTGTGCAAATAGAATTTTCGGTTTAAGGCATACTGGCTTAAATTAATTGATGTTGTAATTATTGCATGAATATGCAGGTAACCCTAGTTAATGGGGTATGGATTCTAGAACATAAATGAAAATGCCAGTATTGGAAAGATACATAGTTTTACTCAGACAAAAAGGGGAAGGAGACTGGAGTGAAGGATAACTATACGCAATTATCTAGGCTCTGATTTTATTAGAATACATGAAGCTACTTTTGTCTTAATTTGTAGCTCCAATACCTTCTCATCTGAACTGAACTAACCAATTGGTGAAACTGTAGACTTCTATATTTACTCTTAGATAGGTTTCTATTATCTCTCATAAACCTTTATTAGTGAACTGACATCTTGATCCTAAGTGCATTAATTCAGCAGTACATGGGCTTGATCTCCAGCAATTTTATTGTGCTTAGGTTCCATTGAAATCAATGGGAAGTTAGTAATGACTGACATTTCTCATTGCTTTTAATGGAACCTAAGTGCAACTAACTTACCCTGGATGTAGCTAATTTTGTTTATTGCAATTACATACAAATACGATGCAGATCACAGACGTTATTGAACAGTTTTCAGCTTCCTTTTATTTTATTTATCAAGACGCCATGGATAGTATCAAACCTCTTCTGTATTTATAGGTTTCAATCTTTTTCACCGTGAAGTCAGTGCCCATCATCTACTGTTGACTTCAGCAGGAATTAGGGTCAGATCAACTATATATAAGTAAGGGGATATTTATTTGACCCATGTTAATGTAACAATGGAATTTTCTGTCATAAAGTGCCTCCAGTCACTTATTATAGTGTCTGAAAGTATTTATTTTTTAATAGTCTTTTATATTAAAAGGGAAGTCAGGATCTTGTTTTACAAAACCAACTTCAGTCTAATACCTCTTCCTCTGCTGCTGCATTTTGTCAAAATTCAGAATACCTCATTACTGATATTTGTCCAGTGGTTTGTTTACTAATTTCTGTCTTGCTACATGCTAATTGTGTTTTTTTAAAAAAAAGGGTTGGGAGAAAAGAATGCTTTATCAATGTTTGACATAATTCACACAGTGAAATAGAAAGAATTTGAACGTTTGACACTCCAATCCAGCATAATTGTGTTGAAGAAAGAGAACAAAATACACATTTCTAAAATTCTTTTAAAAGTTTAATGTGTTGATTGTATTGTGTTTTTTAATGAAATGTCTGTGTTGATGTTATATTGCCTTGTAGTTAACAGAATAAAAATAATTTATGTCTGATAATTTAATTTAATTATATGGATACTACTTGGTGTTTATACAAAATAATTGCTTTTTGATTTAATGGTTTGTCATCTGTCTTTTGTGGCTTTATAGTTGTGACTATGTTAATAATTACATGTGCTTTTATTAATGCATCCATTGTTTCGGATTGCTGCTCAGAATTAACCATTGATGTAGGAGTGTTTTATTAACCTCAGACTAAGTTCTGTATGGCAATAACTGCTACTGTTTTTCACTGCCATTGTTTTAATGGGGAAATGCAGCATCCTTAAATAATTAAAGATTAAAATAATGTAGAGTTCATCATGGCCTTTATGTGTGGACATAATATTTATTATCTAAAATGTGTTCTGAACCAGGAAGACACTTATCAATTGGTGAAGTCTAGGTACTTTCCTTTCCATATCAGAGAAAAATGCCTCAGGTAGGGAAATTATTCCTTAACTACTAAAGTTTTATGGCAGTTTTTGAATTCTTTAAACAATGTGTTTTCTTTAACTGTTGTGTACTAGAATGTATCCTGGGCAATTTGAATTCTTTAGCCAATGTGTACTAGAACAAATACTAGACAGTGGCTATTCCAATATAACTGTGACACTTGTTTCATTTTAGTCAGGGCTAGCTCTACTATTGAAATGGACTGCCTTCAAGTCGATTTTGACTTATGGTGACCCTATGAATAGGGTTTTCATGGTAAGCGGTATTCAGAGGGGGTTTACTATTGCCTTCCTGTGAGGCTGAGAGGCAGTGACTGGCCCAAGGTCACCCAATGAGCTTCATGGCTGTGTGGGGATTCGAACCCTGGCCTCCCAGGTCGTAGTCCAGCACCTGAACCACTATACCACACTAGCTCTGTAGCTCTACTATTAGGCAGAGTGTTTTACTGCCAGGGAGGGGGAAAGGTGCTTGTGTGATGTTCTGCCTCAGGTGCCAAAATAACGTGGCTGACCTTGGGTACTATTTACCTTGTCTTGGGCTGACCCTGTTCTCAGACAAAGAATGAAGCTTTCCTGCCAAAATATGAAAATTTAGGCTGCAGTCCAATGCACACTTGCCTGGAAGAAAGCTCCATTTGAACACCATGGGATATACTTCAGTGTAAATATGTGTAGGATTGCACTGTTTGACTGCTTGGAATTTATTTATTTATTTATTATTTAATTTGTATCCCGCCCTTCCTCCCAGCGGGAGCCCAGGGCGGCAAACAAAGCACTAAAACACTTTAAAACATCATAAAAGCAGATCTTAAAATACATTAAAACAAAACAGTGTTAAAAACATTTAAAAAAACTTCTGTTAATCAGTAAATATAATCAATCCTATTAATCAGTAAATGTAATGGTCTCCACAATCAAGTATTCTTTACCATTCACTATGATTTACTTGGACCTAACATGTAGCTAGTTTACCATTAGTACCATATAAAATTATGGGTTCTAATCTTCTGTATACTCTGCATGTCCAAGGTTTGTGGGTGCATTGTAAAAGTACATCTGTCTCTCCCAAAAATATGGTTGGTGGAACAGTTTTCTTACATAAGAAGGTGAACATACTAAGGCATTCTTTGGGTCTTCTGTGATCTTTCATTATTCACATACTTCTTAAACACATCTTACTATTGTGATTTTTTGTTTTTGTTTTACAGAACCATTCTAGCCCTAATCTTTGTCACTATTCTTTCCTAATGTGACTGATAAATGCATGGATTCATCACTTGTGAAGCAGGTAGATGTACGGATTGATATTTACAACAGAACATTTTTAATATGGTTGAGGCAAGTCCAAGATGTTCCCTGAAAGCCACCCTCTCTTTCATGCTGGTTAAGTTTGTGTCTGCATAGCCTGATCAGCTACTGTGTAACAATTTTTTAAAAAAGAAAGAAGAAGCTGGGTATCTTTTCTTGCTAGGAATAATTGAGTCATCACATAGTCATTCAGGTTTAGCTACAAGACAACACCACTGAAAGCAAATGAATTTAGTTGAGAGTGAAGGCAATGTTTCCTGAATAGGCATTACCCTCACTCTGATTTAGCTTTGTTCAGATTGATATAATCGTGTGGCCAAATGTGGCAACTCACTTGTTCCTAAGAAAAAAACAGCCAGTTTGAAGGAAAATGGTGCTGCAAAAGTAACTGATCAGAACTACAAAGATACACCTCAAGACCATCAGACCACTACTGCCACCTGACAGGTAATGGAGAAAGAAACACAGATTCAGCTGTGCTATAAACACTTCCCCCCCTTTTTTTGAGCTTCCCTGATGGACTTTTGAAAGGGGTCCTCATTTTTGCAGCCCATAAATAGGGCTGCAAAGTAATTGTTTTGGTCCAGCCCTGACAGATGCCGAGTTGTTATAGGCACTACTTCATAAGATGCACTTCAATATAGAATTCTGGCAAAGGATATATCCAGTAAAAGGGAGGGGGGGGCTTTGTTGAAGCACAACACCGTGCGCACTTGTTTACTATTATGGGCTTTAGCCCTGCGTGTTTCACACACCAGCCTCCCCATACACAGAGGGACTCCCAAACACACACATACCAGGTGCTACTTCTTGCTGCGGACAGATGTGTTTTCAATTTAAAATTATCAATGTGGCCTCTGCTTGGTGGCAAGTTTCAATCCTCCAGTCTGTTTCAGTCTAGCACACCTAGTCAGAATCATCATTTTGAAATGCCAATAACTATCCTGATAATCAGATGGAAGCACTTCATTGTGTCTGAAGAGTCTTTGACTTATATTTATGTACTTCTTTGGGAAGTAATTGTAAAGTGTCTCGAGGAGAAAGGGAACATGCTGCTGTTGCTAGAGAAACTGGGCTGACACTTCCCATCTTGATCTAGTCCAGCATAGTTGCTGTTGCAGACTAGCAAAGAAGCACCTGAGTGAGCTTTGTGCATATTTGAATCCTTGCTGAATAGCACACCTTCGCTGTAATTAGTCACACGGAGACTTTAGCTTCAAAATAAGAAAACTACTTTATTCAGGAAATGTATACTTGGATAGGACAGAGTTCTACATCTAGCTATCTAGCTAAGTGGGAGATGCAAACACTGAGCTTAGTGTTTGCCCTCACGCTGGGAAGAGATAGACAGACAAAGGCAAGATGTATTATTTCTCTCAAGAATGAAGAAGCAGCTGCTGGAACATGTGGTCAGCATCCTAAGAATATCAGTTTACATAGGAAGGAAGAATTAGCAGGAGATTAAAGGATAGGTGCAATTTAGGAAGCAGGAGATCTGCTCTCTATCAACCCTTTTTAAACCCATGCAGACTCAACCCACCAGTTCAAGCTGAACCACATATTTCCAACAGTTGCCACAGAATGAGGGTGGAGATACATGTTTGGATGTGCAACCAAATGTCGATGTCACTCAGTCACACTGCATTAATTTTTTCATCCAAATGTTTGTCTTCATTCACATTTCATCACACTTAGTTACAGATAACTACATGCCCCTAGAGCTGGATTGGGGACAAAGTGTGGCTCTGCGGGGCTAATAGGCAACGAAACCATCTGTACAATACAGCGTCAGGAATATTCGTCTCCAAGTACAGCAGAAAGGAATATAAAATGCAATGGAGGTGTGTCCCCACTGTTGAGAGTAAGGGTTCCATTATTCATTCATGATATTGTAATGTAGCCTGATCTCATTGGCTATGTAGGACTGTGGTTGTGTCATATTCTCTATGTAATCCCTAACTGCCTCGAATCATGCAGTAAAGAAGATGGTCCAGTCCACTACCATCACTATAGATGGTAGTGAAGCAACAACAGTATTGTGGATACAGAAGTCTGAAAGGCAGCTATGGTGGATGGGGTTGTTTTGGAAGGCTTTTCTCACCTTTTGAAACTTCACGCTTGAGGGCAAAAAATTGCACCAACGCAAAGGAAAGAGATGAGAAGGATGGTGCAACATGGAAGGAGTTTCAGCTAGGGAAAGATGGCAGGAATAGGACAAATAATCCTCCAGGAAATTTCACAGGCCTAATTATCTCAGTCACTGCCAGTACAGTTTATTGCAGAACATTCCAAGTATTCAGGATTCTGTGATCAAGCATGTTTTGAGGGGTCTAAATGTGAATATTACACCTATATCATATGAATTAATTTGTATTCCAGCTGCTGCATTTGAGTGATCTCCCTTGAATGTTACTGTTTAAAGGGGGAAAGGATTTAGCAGACAAAGCCGAGTCACAGAGAAACATATAGACTTTAAATAATACTAATCAATTCCAGCTTTTGCTCTTTGATGTGTTAATATTTTTAAAAGAATCTGCCATACAGAAGTCATTAGTTTAGGGCAGTTGAGATAATAGAATCTTAGTATAAATAAGAGATTTTTAGCTTCAATTTAGTCTGTATATTTGATTCTTTACATTCTTGTGAATGTTTTCCACATGCAATTTCTAATGCAAGTATTTTGTTTAAAATCATCAAATGTATCTTGATTAATAAGATTTAAAACTGAAATCTTATACTTACCTAGGAGTACATTCCATTGAAAGCAATGAGACTTATCTCTGAGTAAAGATGTAAAGAGCTGCATACAAATCTTCTAAAATAAGATAATTTTTAAAATGGTCAAAGGGAAATAAATAGCAAAGGGAAGGGGGGGGCTTCCTAAGAATTTATGCATGTCTGTCCATAAGGGGCTATCCAGTTTTTGTGGGTTGGATCTAGGCTTAAACATACAACTAATTGAATTGGAGGATGTGTACAAAACATACATTTTAAACACATTCACCCCTCGCAAAGAATGCTGGGAACTGTGGTTTAGCCCTCACAGAACTACAGCTCCCAGCAGCTTTAACAAACTACGGTTTCCAGGATTCTTAGAGGAATGTGCTTTAAATAAATGGTATATATGCAGCCTAAGTTACCCCTGTTGATTTTAGTGGGTCTGTTCTTAAGTCTGGATCCAAGAGGCTTGGTTTTTGTTATGCGCTGAGCATTCAAGTTATGGATTATTTTGCCAAAGACTAAATAAAGTACCAATTGGTGTGATACAAGATTTTTTTAAAAAAAATAAAAAAGAAAGGAGCCAGAAAGCATAAACCTTTACCAGAAAAGATGCTGAACTAGCACAAAACGAAGCTTTTACCAACCTTGCTAAATTCGTCAAGTGTCAGCAGTGATAACTCTGTTGTGTTGATAAGCTGGAAGGACACCATTCTACCACACTGACACTAACTGGCAGTTATATTATTGCTAGCTAAATACTGATCATTATGATGGACAGTTGGCGTATGGAGAAAGAACTTGTATATTGCAAGAACTCCCGAGGGAAGGAGAATTAGTATATGCAGTGACATGTGGCATACTTCATGCAATCCCATTATTATGGAGAAGGGCAGGCTTTGTCCTAACTGTGATATTGTCTCCAAACTGCATCACTTTCCTTCTCCTTCCCTCCCCGCCCTTGCCCCGGTCCCAAAGGAATAATGGCAATCCATAACTTTATATAGGGAAAAGCAAAGAGATGAAATTGGGGATAACATTGGGATTAGGGCTTAACATTTTTTATGTCCCTAGTGACCACAGCCATCGTTAATCAAGCCTATCTACGTATCCCATGCTGTCATCTGGATAACCTGGGCCTGTGTTCTGTTTCTTGGACAGATTACAGTGGGAATCGGCATGTATATCGCTATGCTTGTATGTATATAATAATGTGCTATACTGATGTGGCCGGCTGTTCCTTGGGTATCAGAGACTGTACTAGTGCCTCTTGCACAGCTGCGGAAAGCACTGAAACAAACAGAAATACAGTTAGAAGGAGGGGGGAATACAACCCATATCTCCCCTTTCTCATAGCTATGGAATCATAAAACATTATGTTAGTATTTGTTTACAAATGACAATATAGTGTTTTTAAAAAGTTAATGTTTTCAACTGTTGAAGAAGATACAGAATTGGTCTAAATTGCAGTTAGAATGATTGAGGCCATGTGATTGCACATTTGTGGGTTGTTTTTTAAAAGATATAAAATCTATATGAAGAGTTCCTGTCTGTACAGTTCCTTGAAAAGCTATCCTTTAAAGTGCAAGCAAAGAAACAGACTTGTTAGTTTATTTTACAGAAGGAATTAAGTGAGTGCAGGGTAAAACTTTAATTTTGCAACAAAATTCACATGATCCAACCACAGTTAAACACTTTTAAGTCCTATTAATTTCAGTGGGAAATTTAAGCGCTTACATAAATCTCTCCCACTGAACCTAGGGGGACTTCCAAAATGCTTTGGCTAGAGCACAATGTAGTCTAGAAAAAATGCATTTCTTTGATTGCATGAAATTATTTATTATAGACGTTAGTTTTCCTAGGGCAGTTTGTAGGAAACCATCTTTGTAATAACTAATTATTTTCTGAACCATTAAAGTTGGTCCTTGGATTCTGTTCTCCACTCAGGTATGGATACCTGAATGCAAAATGCACCTTGACTTAGCTGAACACATGAATTTTAACTTGATTATTTTCTTGGAACTCCCAGCAGGTAGGGGTAGAAAATTATGTCAGCCTAAAAGTTTGTGGCTTTCTACATGAAATACACATTACGAGATGCCATCAAACTCAGATGTCTGTGTTACAGGGGGTAATACTTCAACCATGAAACATTATGACCCCTGGATTTTTCTTCAACTCACTTTAATCTGAGCTGGAGAAGAAATGCACCCTCCTATCCAAGCCCCCTCCAATCACCTGATTCCCTCAAACCCCTCTGCCCTATTTATTTATATATTTATTATTATATATCCCGCCCTTCCACCCAGAAGGAGCCCAGGACTTCCTGGGCTGCAGTGAAGGCAGCAGTAAGCTGCAACAGCAAGGTGCATTGTGACAAGCCACAGAGAAAGAAGAACGAGCGAGAGATTTGCATCTCCAATATATGCAATGCTGTGAAACAATATGCCATCCCAGCCCAATTGGTTCCTGGAAATTGTAGTTCACCATGGGATACTGACATAGATGTAGCCTGTGGGAAAACTGCCTCCCCAAAGGCTACGTTGGCTTGGCTTGGTGTACTGCTACACAGAAAACAAAGCATCCAAGAAGGGCAATAAGCAGGAAAGACTGTCTCCGTTCATTCTTCCTACAGCTTAACGTGGTGCAGTATGAATTGCCACCAGAGAACTGAAGCCTGATAAGTAATGTGCATGAGAGAAATTTTTTGAGGTGCCAGTGGGAGGTTGGCTTAGGTAAGTAGGAGGTTTTTTGAGGAACATTTAGACCCTATTTGGGGGGAATGCTGTTATGTGCCTTCAAGTCGATTTTGACTTATGGCGACCCTATGAATCAGTGACCTCCAAGAGCATCTGTTATAAACCACCCTGTTCAGATCTTGTAAGTTCAGGTCTGTGGCTTCTTTTATGGAATCAATCCATCTCTTATTTGGCCTTCCTCTTTTTCTACTCCCTTCTGTTTTTTCCAGCAGTATTGTCTTTTCTAGTGAATCCTGTCTTCTCATGATGTGTCCAAAGTATGATAACCTCAGTTTCATCATTTTAGCTTCTAATGATAGTTCTGGTTTAATTTGTTCTATGACCCAATTATTTGTCTTATTCGCAGTCCATGGTATGCGCAAAGCTCTACAACACTACATTTCAAATGAGTTAATTTTTTTATCCACTTTTTTCCCTGTCCAACTTTCACAACCATACATAGAGATTGAGAATACCATGGTCTGTAGGATCCTGACTTTAGTGTTCAGTGATACATCTTTGCATTTGAGGACCTTTTCTAGTTCTCTCATAGCTGCCCTTCCCAGTCCTAGCTTTCTGATTTCTTGACTATTGCCACACTTTTAGTTAATGACTGTGTCAAGGTATTGATAATCCTTGACAAGTTCAATGTCCTCATTGTCAACTGTAAAGTTACATAAATCTTCTGTTGTCATTATTTTAGTCTGTTTGGCGTTCAGCTATAGTCCTGCTTTTGTGCTTTCCTCTTTAACTTTCATCAGCATTCATTTCAAATCATTACTGGTTTCTGCTAGTAGTATGGTATCGTCTTCATATCCTAAATTATTGATGTTTCTCCCTCCAATTTTCACACTTCCTTCATCTTGGGGGAATGCAACTTGGCTTATTTCCAAGTCCTCCTGAAGTGAACCAAGATGAGAAAACCTCATCCATCTCCAGTTCAAATGTAATAGTGGCAAAATCCTATTTATGCTTATGCATAATAGATAGGTCTAATACGCTTTAGTAAAACTCATTAATGAGCTACACTGTGATAAGTGATTCTTTGGTCTTTAGCTTTTTTATCTAGAGTAAAAAAGAACTGGATGGCACTTAAGAGCTCTTTTTATAGTAATAACTATGGCCAGTATCTAACAAAGTTGTTCTGTTAACATTAGAATATGTTGTGCAACAGAACTTCCCCTCCCTCTCTTCTCCCCACCTCACATGCCCCCATGCTTTCCCCAAATCTGTTCTGGAGGGGTGGGAGAAAACTAGAACAGATTTAGGGGGTGCATTGAGGCCCATAGTGAGAGAAGAGTGGGAGGGGAAGTTCTATTATGCAGCCAGGAGTTCTTGCACTACAAGAACACTGAATTCTTTCCTATAGCATCAGTTGCGTAGACAAAGGTTTTTAATTTCTAATACGTTTTAGAAATCAGTGAGTCAATAGACAGATTGCTTATTTGTGAAGCAAGGCACTTGAATCTGCTTGCCCATTCAGCAGAGTGCAATATTCTGTCTTGCATATATTTTTGAGTCTTTTACCAAGTAAAGGCAGTAAAACTCCTGACATATTATAGTACTAGTCATAGGAAGCCTTTTTGGTTTTTTGCCACATACCTGGTGCTATTGCTCTCCTCCTGCCTATTATTCCCTCCCCCACCCCCCAGATGCTGGATATCTTTTGTTGCTTTCCTTTCATTACTAGTTTTATTGTGCTTATATGAATGTATAACCAATGTTTTTTCCTTTATCCTTTCTGAATTACTGTGTTCTCATATTCCTTCTTCACATTATCTAACATACAGTCTATTCTTTGTATTTTTGTCATCATTATATTGCACATCAATTGACACTTTGTGACTTACAATGCAATCCAATATATGACTGCTTAGAAGTAAGCTCCATTGGGTTAAATGGGACTTACTCCAAGGTAAGTGTGTATTGGGTTGCAGCCTAAATCCCCTTACGAAGTCAAACCTACTACAGTGACTTCATTAAAAAAACCCTCATACATTCATCTATGGTATATATTCTGCATTTTGTTGGTTCTCCATTTATACAAGCACAACTTAAAATGAACATTTTAAGAATGGCAAAACTTTCATCACATTGCTTGCACCCAATTCTGTCAAAGATAGGATTGCTTTATTTCAAAGATTTTAGAACATGTACATGCTGTTATTAATTATATAGCGGAGGGATTCAGCATATTGCAATTAAAATATATATTCACATTTTAAAGAAGTTTGAGGAGCACAGAACAAACCATTGAATCAGTTTCTACCCTTTTATACCTCTTCTTTTATGTTTAAATTGTAAGCATTATCCTGCCAATGCAAGCCCTGTTGATTTCAAATGGAGAGAATTAAGCACAGGCTTAATTCTTCCATTGAAATTGATATTGATGGTACTTAAAATGCTTACTTGTGGCTGGAATGTGCCCTGCATTTTTAATTTTTCTAATAATCATTGAGTAGACCAGGCATGTTGTCTTGTTATAAAAGTCCAACTGAAGCAAAGAATGGAGCAACATTCTTACCTTAATGTTGTCCTCTTCAGTCTTGAAATGGAAGATCTTACCAACTGAGCTGGAGGTAGTGTCTGGTGAATATTGGGCAAATAGAAACCACTGAGGAAGGAGGGGGCACAGTGACACTGATTTTATTTTCATCTTGGTACTTCACGTGGGGAATTAAATGATTAGGTCTGCCACACAGTTTAAGTGGACTTGAAAAAAAAGAAAAGACTAGCCTTTTTAGACAATAGAGAATACATTATGTCTCTTTCAAACACCTGCCAAGCCTTTAAGTGCCACCATTTATCAAGTTCTGTTTACAGTGTGAAGACTTTAATGCAGAACTTATCATTGGGATCCTTTGATACTTAATCCTTCTAAAGCTGCTCTTTGAAATGCCTTTATAATGATAAGGTTTGCAAAAGTGGCAGGTTCTTTGTCATCTCATGCTCAAGAGTTCAGATAAAAGAGAAGACTACCTTGCAGGGAATATTTTATATCCTTCACATGGAGTTTCCCCCCTCATTATAATACCCTCAAAGTGGAACAGAATGTAAAGCCTTTAGTGTTTGAAATTTAAGATAAGGAAACAATTACACTTACATCACTAGACCTAGCCATATTTACTGGGGAGTAAATCCCATTGTTTTCAGTGGCACTGTATGCAAGTTCCATCATACATTTCCTATGCAAGTTCCACTGAAATCTGTTAGACTACCTGGTAAAATATGGTGATCCAAAGTATAAGTCTAAGCAGCAGCCTCAGGAATATTTCCATTTGCTGAAAATAAGAATTGTATTGATAATTGCTTTTGAGAAAGTGAGGCAGACCTTAAACACAAATAAAACTGAGCTGGTATTAATATATGGCAAAGCACCATCTGGTGGCCTATTCCATTGGTTGCCCCCTTTAGGTCGCAGTGCTCTAAGCAGCACTGAGCATCCAGGTCTAGCTGTCATTTGAAGATCCCATAATGTCCACAATTTAGTATCACTCTGGGGTAATGTGTAAAATTTAAATGGCAGCCAGGCCCAATGCAGATCAGAGCAAGAGAAAAGTTTAATGCAAGCCCTAGGATAAGTATTAATGGCAAGCCCTGTTTGGGTGCCCTAGTATTAAGTTAACCAGTCATTTTAATGATTGTTTTGTATTGCTTTTACCTTTTTTTTGTATGTTGCTATACATCAACCTGTTTTGCAAGAGGGTGGTATATAAATACTTTTATACATAAAATAAAACCAGTCCTAGTATTAACTCCACCTGGCACTCTTTAGTAAGATTTGCTCCCACCAATATGCAGCTGGTGATATCAGAGACACTAATCATTTTAAATTGCAAGTGTTAATTTTAGAGGTGCTTGTTCACATGGATGATAGCACTACTGACAATTATTAAGCACACAAGCAAAATTGAATGACTGCATGTCAGATCTTGGGAACAGATAACAGGTGATGGCCATTGCCATCATCAGTGGTGTTATCAGGACTGGACCTCGTGGTAGAAATCCAGGGGGACCCCACTTAGCAGAATAAGCAGGTGGGCCGCCAAACACAGCATAACTGGCTTACTACTTTTTGAAATAAGTGAAGTAATACTGTTAACAAATTCAGAATTATTTATACATTTAAAACTGCTTTGAAATTGTGTTCAGATAAGAAAGTGTTAATAGAATGTTAGTAGGTGCAGATGAGGTATGAGTGACAGGTGCGAGGGGGTGTATAAGTGAGAATTCTGAGAGGGAGTTAAAGAGAAAAACCATTGGGGTTTGACAGATAGAGATAGGATTAGGGATCAAGAAGAGAACATCAAGTTAGACAGGCTATGGTTTTGGAGGAGGATTTCATTGGGATTAGTGGGGTAGGATGTGTGGGTAGGATAGGGACAATAACATTCATTTATTATCACATTTAACATGTTGGATATAATAAAGTATATAATAAAGTCAGGAACGTCACAGAAACACATTACCATCTAAAGAAGGATGCCCTGTAAGACCATTAAGTCTGTAGTCTAAAATTATGTAACTGTACTACTCATCAACACACCTTGTTTGTGAACTTTTAGACTCATCTAGCTGTCTACAGCTGGAAACAAAGTAGAACCTAATTCAGAAACAAGTCCCACTATGTTCAATAGGGTTTACTCCCAGGTAAGTGTGTAGGATTCTAGCATAAATGGACCTGATTCAGCATAGCAGTATTTATTTACCGTACAATAACATCAATAATTGGCGACGTGATTGCTTCTGTTGAAATGATCCAAAAGTCAAAATACCAAACCATATTTGGTTCTTCTTTTTTTTACAGTGCTCTGTGTCCTGTGGGAAGGGTTTAAAAGAACGTGAAGTATATTGTGTTAACAACTTCCAAATTAAACTAGGGGAGAATGCCTGCCAGCATTTAAAGAAGCCTCGGGCCTACAAAGTTTGCAGAGCTGTCAGATGCCCTGAATGGAAGTCCAACAGGTGGAATGAGGTATTTCCGTCTTATTGTCATATCATGCTACAGTTCTACAGTGGGGAGAAAGCCATATTTTCTTCACTAAAATATAGAATCAAACTTTTTTTGTATTGTGGTGCACCCACTAGAGTTAATCTCTGCTAGCTATAGTTCAACTACTGTCCAATGACTGTAGCTATTTACTTATTTATTTGATCAGTTTATGGACCACTTACTATATAAAAAAACTTAAAAGCTATAAAAGCACAAGTCTAGAATACACAAAAAATGAAAAATACATACTGTCAGTACAAATCCAGAATTAAAATACTAAGAATATTGGGCAGTGTTTGTGGAGTGGGGACAGTGAAGACAGAACTAGCGTACACAGCCCTGTCCCCCTCTATGCATTTTGGAAATTATGGATAACTTCTGTAAAGGGCTGCTATCAAAACAGCATCTGTAAAACATGATGAAAGTAGGAACATTCAACTTGTAGCCCTCTTGCTCTTTCTTGTAAGGGAGAAAGGGCGGGAGCTCAGTGATAGAGGGTATACTCTGTATGAAAAAGGGCCCAGGTTCAATCCCTGGCATCTACAGGTAGAGCTGATTAAAAAAAACAACAACCCTGAATGGAGAGTCAGTCAACGTAGATTAGACCATATTGAGGGCCAAACTAAAAAAGACAAGATTAGACAAAGCTAGCAATTGTGTGAATGTTTTTTTCAAAGAAGGTAGCAGGCATGGCCCCCCCAATCCAAATCAAGATCTTGCTTAGGAGTAGGGAGGCTTTAGCCATTTGTCCCTGTTGTTGTTCTGAACCAACAAGTTTCCTAAGCAGTGAGGGGGGGAATCTATTGGCAAAAATGTGAGGATCCCCGCCACAATACAAATAGTGGGGGAGGGACTGACCTGGATTGGGAGCAAGTGGGGGTAAAGGATTAAAGGCCCCTCACCTCAGTCATGATAAGGATTGCAGGAGCCCACACCTTTGGCTTACTTTTTAAAAAGCCATTTACAAAACTGCTAATTGTGTAAATGGTGTCTAATCTAGTTTTGCCCTGAGCCAGATGGGCTAATAGCTTGATGTACTTCCTATGTTTTATGTCAGCTTCCTGTGTTTTATGTCCCAAGAAAGATAAAATAGGGTGCATTTTCCCAAAGGCATCCAGACACCCTACATCAGCACTTTCAAAATATTTTTAAATATATTGTATGTATGGCCTGCTTTCTCATTGGGCTCCTAGTGATCTGCAAAGCAGATCTACACCTGTATAGTTTTGGTAGTGCTACAGCATCTAATATTTCAAGACCATTCTTTGGGCTCAAATTTAAGTCCCATTCATTTCAATAGGAGAACTGAATAGGTGCTCAAGGATTTGCAGTTACTAAACAAAATGGATTGTATTGTATCTCCCATTTGTTCTCTTTTATTGTATGATACTGGTTACCCAGACACATTACACTAAAATGGCAACTCTATGAAATTAGGGGAGTACTATGTTCATTTTGAACACATTGGAAAGGTACTGTAATTCAGAACTGCACAGTTTGTGCCCCACTGGGCTGAACACAATGAACCAGCAACATGTAGCAACTTACCAGATGCTCAGTAAAGTCTCCTGAGTGGGGGTCTGCCTGGGAGTCCATGGGTTGTGAGACACCTAGCAGGTCACAACACATGAATCCTGGGCTGTCATCAGTTTGTTAGGTCTTAAGCTGTGCAACCCTGCTATAATCATACACCCCCATCAATCTCATTTTAGTCTTTCTTACAACGTACTTACGTAGGAAGGTACCTTATACTCATTGGTCTATCTAGTTCAGTATCGTCTATACTGATTGGCAGTGACTCTCCACAGTTTTAGAAATGGGTCCCTCCCAGCCCTACCTGGAGATGCCAGGGGTTGAACCTGAGATCTTCTGCATGCAAAGCAGATGTTCTACTACTGAGCTACAGCCCATCCCTCATGATTAGGATAATGTGGCCAAGTACATGTCCTAAATTATTGTATGGCATAATTTTTCATTGCACCACATTGTGTCAGTATAGTTCTGAAGTTAATTAACATTATATGGAGGGATGTATATTGTGTCAGTGAATGCAATTGATGGAGATGACTACAAAGCAAAACATGTATAAAGGCTCTGCTCTCCTTTCATGCTTACATATAGATCCCCATAAAGTTAATAGTTATGATACAAATGAGTCTGGAGAATAGAAACTCCAGCTTTACATCTGTGATTTTCAAATAAAGTTAATAAAAACAAGTTGTGGTATGTGCTTTTTCCACTCACATTCTAGAAGGCTATATATTCTGCCTTTTTAAAAGGCACACATTTTAGAAAGGTGCCATGGAGAATTACATTAAAAGGCTGCAGACGAGGGTATGACTTAAAAAAAGAAACAAAGATGCAATAAAAGGGTGGAGGGAATAATGGATATATATGAGTTAGTCATTTTTGAAGTCTGGAAAACATTGGCAGTGGTAAGATGCAGCTGCTTGAAAGCATCTTTTCTTTGATTTGTATGTGAATGTGAGAGAGGGTGAGGGAGCAAGTGAAATCAGCATGTGAATAATTCTCTTTTTACCAGTTACATGAATGCCATGTACAAGTGGTGAGAAATAAACAGAAAATAGCTCAATTGCTTTTCAGATCTCATTACAAGCCTGTACAGTATAGCTTGTGACCCACAATATGTGTTCACAGCCATGTATTGTGGTTTCCCAAATGCCGGAATTCTCTTTTTTGCAGTCCCAGAAAACAAAACCTGGATCTTTATCAAGCTCCATGTGGGTCACCATTAGGGATGGGGGAGAAATTGGATTCTGTTCACATTTAAAGGCTAGCCTGCCTAATTCACACTTTCTGAAACAATCCACAAACCAAAACTCAGCCATCCTTCAAAATTTGCACTCTTTGAATTTTACAGCGCTGTTCTTCAGCATAGTATAAAAATGCATATACAAGGGTGCATAAAAATGCACACATATTACTGAAAATTACATACAAAAATGCATAATATTAGAGAAAATTGCTTTGCAAAAATGTGCATTAGGCAAAATTACATATGAAAATATGTATTGGCAGACATTTGCATGAAAATGCTGATGAATTTTCAAGAGGACTTACAAAATAATAATAAATTACAAACTGATGTGGTATTGTAGAGATATTTGGCTTTCATTCATTATTTATGCATATCCTTTTTTCTCTATACTTGAAGGTATTACATTTTTCACATTAGATTTTGAAAAAATATTAACAATACAATGCATTGCTATAAGCACTAGCTAAGTGTTCCTCTGCCCCCTGGCACTTGTGCTATGGAGTTCCATATTCTCTCCTCAGTGCTATTTAACATCTATATGAAGCCATTGGGAGTGGTCATTGGAACAAGGTGTCATCAGTATGCTGATGACACACAGCTCTATTTATCCGTAATGTATGAATCGGGAGAGGCTGTGAATGCTCTGGATCGGTGTCTGAATGCTGTAGTGGACTGGATGAGGGCCAATAAACTGCGTTTGAATCCTGGGAAGATGGAGGCTCTTTAGGTAGGCAGTTCCCATGCCTGAGAGATAAGTAAGTTACCTGTTCTGGATGGGGTTGCACTCCCTCTGAAGGAGCAAGTCCGTAGCTTAAGGGTACTCCTGGATTCATCTTTATCACTAGAGGCCCAAGTATTCTCTGTGGCTAGGAGTGCCTTTTACTAGCTTTGTCTAGTTTGTCAGCTATGATTGTTCCTGGACAGGGATAGCCTGACCTTTGTAGTCCATGCATTGGTAACCCCAAAGCTGAATTACTGCAGTGTGCTGTATGTAGGGCTGCCCTTGACCCTGATTTGGAAGCTTCAGCTGGTGCAAAATGCAGTGGTCAAACTGCTGATGGGGGCATATGGCCGACAACATGTGACACCACTTTTAAAACATCTGCACTGGCTGTCCATCCACTTCCAAGCCAGGTTCAAGATCCTTTTATTAATTTACAAAGCCCTGAATAACTAAGGTCCAGGGTATCTTAGGGACCAGCTAAACCCTTATATCAGTGGTTCTCAAACGTTTTTGGTTCACGGCGCACTGTAAAATATAAAAAAAATTTCTGGCACACTTCATGTACAAAATTAAAAATATATCAATATATTTTAAACTATGAATAAAAATAAACTATAGAAAACTATTACTTATCCTATACAAATGGGTTTATTCTCATTTTTAAAATATACTTTCATAATATTTGAGGCATACCTAGCCACCTCTTAGGGCGCGCCAGTGTGCCTGGCGCACTGTTTGAGAATCACTGCCTTGTATCCTAGCTGGATCACTGAGATCATCGGCAGGAGCAGCATTGTTCATCCCCCAAATTACCGAGACTTATTTAATGTCAAGACGAAATTGAGTCTTCAGTTGTAAATCGCCCAGAGAGCTTCGGCTATGGAGCGGTATACAAATGCAATAAATAAATAAAATAAATAAATAATTGCCCTAGTTCTTTGGAATGCTCTGCCAACAGAGATTCAGCAAGCACCTTCTGTTTTAACTTTTAAATGCCTGCTGAAAACCTGTCTGTTCTGACAGCCTTAGGCAGGCAATTAAGAAGATGTCTTTTTGCAATAGTTGACCTTTTTATTGTATTTTTAATTATTTTTACTGTATGGTTTTTTTTTAACTTGTGAACTGCTTTGATGTTTTTAAATGAAATAGCAATATACAAATATATAAATAAATAAGAAAAAACATGGTAACAATAATGCAATTCTGTAGTAAACCAGAATAAAGTCTGAGGTTTATCAGTTGCTTGCAGAAGTGTAAACTTTGTGGTTTTACAGCACAATTACCTGGGAATAGGGCTGGAATGATCTGTCAGTTTCAGTTCTCTGTTTTTCATTTTTCCATTGTTAAATCCAGTTCTCAACATTTCTGCAGCAATTTGTGGTGGTTGTTTTTTAAAAAAAACCTAATGAAAAATTTTCAGTTAGTGTCATTTTTTTCTAATACACTAATTTTTATATGTAGTTTTGAGTAATGTACACATTTTGCCATCTGTTTCTCTGAATATAATGCATTTTTAAAATGTTATTTTCACTAGTCATAAAATGCATTTTTGGTAAGCATTGTTTGGTTTGAGAACTGCATCGCAAAATTCAGATGTGTGACTTTTGAAGGATAGCTGTGTTTTGGAAAGCGCAAATTTGATAGATTTGGCTTTAAATGTGAACTGATTGAATTTCTCCTCCATCCCTACCTGGGAGTAAGTCGCATGAACTCAGTGGGATTTGCTTCAGAGTATGTAAAGGCTTGCAGTGTTAGTCACTATTAAAAGAATTAAGGCTGTAATCCTAACACTCCTTACTGGGGATAAACCCCATTGAATTCATTAGGACTTACTTCTGAGTAGATAAGGTTAGGATTGCACTATAAGTCTCCTTCACATGCTTTCTCCCTTTTCTTTCTTTGTATGTTTGTGTATGTGTATGTGTGGGCACATGTGTACATATATATATTTCAGTGTTCTGTGACCTGTGGAGAAGGAATTCAGCAACGGGATGTTTACTGTAGGCTGAGGGGCAGTGGCAGAGTTGATGAAGCAATGTGTAATTATCTTACCCAACCATCTAGCAAGAGGCCATGTTGGCTGCCTGCATGTGCACTGTATCAGTGGATAACCGATGAATGGCAAGATGTACGTATGATAAAGAAATCTGGATCCTGGTTAAGATTATTTAATCCAGTTACAGATGTTTGCAGGTTTGGCTACAAAGATACTACTTTTTAAAACATCTTTCCAATGGGAAGACCTTCCTGGTTAAAAGTGATATACAACGCCATGCAAAATTATTTCCATGTGCATATTATTGATGCATTCTGCTGTATGACTACATCTTTCCAATTTCCCTCCTTCGGTCTGTGGCCCTGCTAATGAATATGCCAGTGAAGTGAAGTGACTAGTAAGGCTGCTGACACACATTTTAAGGATCAAAGTCTATCTGTTGAAAAATGTTTTTAAAAGTTGTTGTGTTAAGTATGATTTTATGGCTGCATTCATGGGGTGCTTCTGTAAAATTGGCTATTCTCCCCAAGAGTGTCAGTTTGGGCAAATCAAAACAATGGTGCATTTTGTTTTGCTGGGTTTTACTTCACAATAGCTTCAAATGTGATAATGACACAAAGGGAACAAAAAGTGATTTTGATGTGTACTTCCTTATTCCTTATTCTCAGTCTTTTGTAAATCAGACATACTACGTTTCCTCCAGTGAGGAAGGCCCAAATTGATTCAGGAACAAATTGAATAGCTCTCTACTAGGGCAGATATAAAACACACAACTTGCATGGGATGGTCGCCCCAAAATTCGAGTTCCAGGGGGGACCAAAATTCAAGATTATTCTAGCTATTTCACATCATGCATTCAGTTTTAATAAGAATGAGTGGCTCCAGCATTCAGAGTGGTCACATTTGAGATTGACTTCTCTGGAAAAACTCAGCTTTAGAAATATAGTCCCTCTTACTTACAGGATTTGTTATTGTCCTCTTCAGTGTTCCTCATCTTGTCAGAAAAAGGAAACACACCGGAAAGTGAAGTGCATGGATGAAAACGGGATCCAAGTGAATGAAAGGCTCTGCAACCCTGCTATGAAACCTCCATCCAGCAAGAAATGCAAAGTGGCTTCCTGTAAATATATTGTAATTACAGTTGATCCATCCCAGGTAAATATATGCAGTTGTGATCAGGCCTTTTATTTTATACTTGCAAATAGCAGATAAATTTCAAATGCATGGGAGTACACTCTCAGAAACAGCTCAAAAATAATATTTTTTGTTGAAAAAGTTCTGTGTTTCATGCCATGTAATTTGCACATTTTGGCTGCGATCCTATTCCCACTTTCTTGGGACTAAGACTATCAATAGAGGGATTTGCAGAGGACAAGACTTTAGAAAGTATAATAAACATTAATGACATATGCCTTTTCTGACAGTACTTTCTTATTTCAGTGTCCAGCTGGTTGTTATCCTGAGTACCATCAGAAGATCACCTACTGTGCTGAAGTCCACAATGCCTGGAACAGCCACGCCTATGGCCTTCGATCAGTAGCTTATCGAGATTGCCCACTGGTCCAATCACCATTGATTAATAAATGTGATGTGAGGGCATGTCCACATGCTGCATCATGGAAAGTGGGAAAATGGAGCCGGGTGAGTATGTATAAAAATATTTGAATACCACTATTTCGTTAAAAACATTAAAGTGGTTTACAACATATTTAAAACTATAAGAACCATAGAATTTTTTTTTAAAAAATTAAAAATACAATAAAAAAGTCAGTTGTTGCAAAAAAAAAATGTTCTTAATTGCCTGCATAAGCCAGAAAAGCTTTCAGCAGGTGCTTAAAAGTTAAAACGGAAGGTGCCTGCTGAATCTCTGTTGGCAGAGCATTCCAGAGAACTGGGCCCATGACACTGAAGGCTTGATGTCGATATTAAATAAACCTCGCCAACTTGGGGGATGACCAAAGCTGCTCCTGCAGAATATCTCAGTAATAGATCTGGGATATAAGGGTTCAGGTGGTCCCTAAGATACTCTGGACCTAAGTTGTTTAGGGCTTTGTAAATTAATACAAGGACCTTGAACCTGGCTTGGTAGTGGATGGACAGCCAGTGCAGATGTTTTAAAAGTGGTGTCACATGTTGTCGGCCATCAGCAATCTGGCCCCCGCATTTTGCACCAGCTGGATCTCTGAACCAAGGCCAAGGGCAGCTCCACATAGAGCACATTGCAGTAATCCAGCCTCGAGATTACCAATGCATGGACTACAGAGGTCAGGCTATCCCTGTCCTGGAACAGCCATAGCTGGCAAACCAGACAAAGTTGGTAAAATGCACTCCTAGCCACAGAGAATACTTGGGCCTCTAGTGACAAAGATGAATCCAGGAGTACCCCAAGGCTGTGGACCTGCTCCTTCAGAGGGAGTGCAACTCCATCCAGAACAGGTAATATGCCTATCTCCCAGACATGAGAACCACCTACCCAAAGAGCTTCCATCTTCCCAGGATTCAAACACAGTTTACTGCCCCTCATCTAGTCCACAAGAGCATTCAGACACTGCTCCAGAGCATTCACAGCCTCTCCTGATTCATACATTACGGATAAATAGAGCTGTGCATCATCAGCATACTGCTGACACCTTGCTCCAAAACTCCTGATGGCCGCTCCCAATGGCTTCATATAGATGTTAAATAGCAGTGGGGAGAAAATAGTGCCAGGGGGCCAAGGAACACTCACCCACTGTTACTTTCTGGATGTGATCCTGAAGGTAAGAGTGGAACCACTGCAATACCGTGCCTCCAATACAGTGCCTCCAATACCCATCTCACTGAGTCGGTCCAGGAGAATACCATGGCCAATGGTATCTAATGCCGCTGAGATCAAGCAGAAATAATAGGGTTTCACTCCCCCTGTCTCTCTCACGATAAAGGTCATCCATTAGGATGACCAAGGCTGATTCTGTTCCAAAACCAGGTCTGAATCCAGGTTGTGATGGATTTAGATAATCACGTCTCATCCAGGAATATCTGCAATTGCTCTACAACCACTCTCTCCACCACCTTTGCCAAAAAAGGGGTGTTGGTGACTTGTCCATAAGTTGTTACACTCCATTGGGTCCAGTGTAGGCTTTTTAAGAAGTGGATGCGCTGCTGCCTCTTTAAGGGCAGTGGGCATCACACCATCGTGCAAAGATGCTTTTACTACAACTGTGACCCATTCAGTCACCCCATTCCAGCTAGCTTTAATAAGCCAGGATGGACAAAGATCTAATGAGCAGGTGGTCGGGCACAACACTGCAATCATTGTGTCCACATCATCAGGCCACAATAACTGGAATTGATCCCACAACACTGGCTTCAATGATGCATTGGACACCTCGGCTGGCACTGCTACAATAGTAGTGTCTAAATCACTGTGGAGCCAAGCGACTTTGTCCTCAAAGTGTTTTGCCAACCAGTTACAGCTGGACACCATGTGCACCAGAAGTCCATCGCTCTGGTCAGGAGTGACCAACCGCCAGACCACATGGAACAACTCAGCTGGGTGGACGCAACAGAAACAGCAAAGTGTTTTTTTGCTGCCCCCACTGCCATATGGTAGGCCCAACTGTGAGCCCAAACACATGTCTGCTCCAGAGTGAGATCTATGGACTTTGCAAGGTTGTAAAGGTGCCTCAGTCTAGGAAGGAACTGTGGCCTTGACTATGGTTTGCTTTCTTGTCTTCTAAATTAATTCTGTGATCTCTGTTTAGTGCTCAGTGCCTTGTGGAATGGGGACAACAGGAAGAAGAGTAGAATGCATGACTGAAAATGGTTCATCCAGTGACTTATGTCTGTCACATTTAAAACCTGCAAATAGAAGGTTTTGTCATGCAAAAGACTGTAAGTAGTTCAAATACATACAATGGATACAATGGAATGTTTCGTTCATGAAAATGACATACTACATTTATTTTTAGGTGATATGATAACCGGCTGCAAAGAAATCCAGATCAGAAAAAAGATTAGAAAGGATGGTGAATATTTGCTAGATGTTAAGGGAAGAAAGATAAAGGTATTGTTACAGCTTTTATCTAAAGGGGGTGGGGAGAGACGTAGAATAAAGCCACCCTTTCCTAAAGGAATTCTGTCATCTTTATTTTATAGATTTTTTGTTCAGACATGTGGCTAGAGAATCCCAAGGAATATTTAACGTTGGCTAAAGGGGAAGCAGATAACTTTTCAGAAGTGTATGGATATCGGTACTGTGTTTAAAAATGTTTTTAAATTTCTTATTTATTCATAGTTATAATCGTGCTAGTTGCAGAATTATATGCCTATTTTTTTTAAAAAAATACATAGTTCTTAATTATTGTTGTAGAGTCTAGGAATATAATGCTAGACTTGTTTCCTATCTGAGCCGTGGAGTCATGGGGTGGCCTGTCCTAGAGAGGGCAGAGGCTGGTGGGGGGGGTTTACAAAACCACAGTTGGCTCCTCATCTCTTGGGGTCAAACTACACTTTACATTGTTCAGTTTTGTTATTTTATTTTTAAAGTATGCTTAAACTGGCTGTTTTTGTTTTGAAGAAAAAGCAGACACAGGTCCAACTGTAGAATGTGCTTTTCTCTGGATTGGGATCCCCTCACACACACACACACTAGTTTTCTGCTAAAAATTGCCCCTCTCTGGCAGCTATTTGCCCTCAGTATGCCATCTGTAGTAAATAGCACCATTGGGGCAGAAACAGCTTACTGGTGGGGTAGAGCTGTAATGCTAGCTTCCGGCAGTGCGGTCATTGCTGCTTACCTGGAGGGAAGAGGTGGCATATAGGTTGGTTTGATGTTGGTGTGTACTTCTGGAAGCACCAGACTGGCTCTTCTGATACGACAGTCTCTCTCTGTGTCGCCTCTCCCTCTTTCCCAGTAAGTGGCAGCAATCCTGCTGGGAAGTTAGTGTTGCGGCTCCACCCTCAAGGCAAAACACACATACTTTTGGGGGCAAATATTTATTGATTGATTGAGTTTGTATTGTGCCCTTCAACCCAAAAGGAGGGCAGTAGGCAGGAGAATTTTCAGCAGGGTCTCAATCTGGCTCAGGGGCACATTCTGGCCCTTCAACTGCTTTGTCTTCAGAATATAATGAGAATAAAGATAAAGAATAAAGCTAATGGAAGTGGCCAGTTTTAAGTACTTTTAAAAAAAGTATGGATAATGTAACCTATAGTTTGGTCTTTACCTGAAATTAAGGAGAAACTAGCATTACTAGGTATGCTACTGAACACCATCTCAGTTGGAATCTGGGAATGAACGCTAGCATTTAAGCATTTTCAGAGAGGGATTCCAGCCCACTGTGTAAACGATGCAATTGTGTTTGCCATTGCTGACATAGGCAAACCAATGCTGGAACCTCAGAGCATCCAAGTTAGCCTCCTAGAGCATCTTGGTGATGTGGCCAGTGGATAGTGTTTACTTGCTGACTCTGCTGGTTGCTATCTGGGTATGTGGGACAGCCACCTAAAGTGGTCTCACCTTGCAGGCTCCAGACTGGCATTTGCAAATAGTGTAGGAGCAATATGGAGCAAATTTCAACTTCCATAATCCATGCTATTATTTTGGCAAAGCTATGTAGAATGGAATCATTGAGTTTGGCTCGTTTCTAAACATTACATCTGCACTGACTCTGAATGATGGGCATTATCCAGGCAAAGTTAAGCATTTTGAAATCCCATTTATTTTAATGTGAGAGTTAAGGACATGCTTGCACCTGTCTCTTGGAAATCAATAGGACTTAAAAGATGTTTAGCTTGCCCGGACTGCGCCACAGTTTGTTTAGATTCTGCACATCTTTAGGTGTTTGTACAAACCTTTGTGTAGCATAAAATAACCTAATTAGTTTTCACTGCCTTCCAAGTTTTTAATAAGGAATAACATTATAATGTCACTAAAGCAAAAGCTAAGGCATGTTTATTCATAGGCTGCAAAATCCATATGAGTGTCCTTTTAATGGAAGTAGACGGCAAGATTGCAAAATGTGCAGAGATGACTACCCTGCAGCTGGCTACACAATTTTTAGGAAAATAAGGATTGATCTCAATTCTTTGGAGATTAAAAGTGAGTCTTTATATAACAATAATACATTTTTCGCAATTATTGAGTGACTGTTATAAATGCAAATTGCTTGTCAGTAGTACCATTTTGGGAAAAAGAGCGTATTTTTCTTCCCAATCTATTGCAAGAATAATATATTGAAGATGAAGTAAAATGATAGGAAAATCCTTCTTCATGGGTTTTGATTTTACAATAGTTTCCCACACACACATATTAAACTAGGGGAGGACCTTGGGCCCTCCAGATACTACTGAACTACAACTCCCATCAGCCCTGACCATTCCCCATGCTTGCTGGGAGTCATGTAGTTGTAGTTCAGCAACATCTGGAGGGTCAAAGGTATCCCACCCCTGCAATAAAGTTTTGCAAATAGCAGCCACAATCCACTTCAAGGCTGGAGGGGAAAAGGTGGAGGGAGGAAAGGGGCTTGTATGTTTTTCCTAAAGGAACAAATATCAACATTAGTAGGGCAGTTTTCATCAGGGAAATGGCAGTGGGGAGAGCATTCCACAAGTGGGGAGCCACAACTGAAAAGGTCCTCTCCTTTGTTGCCATCCTCCAAGCCTTAGATGAAGACCAAAGGTTCAAGGTAGGTTCATGCCAGCAGAGGCACTCTGAAAGATACTGGGGTCCTGAGCCATGCAGGGCTTTATAGGTCAAAACCTGCACTTTGAATTGGGCTTAGAAACATACAGGCAGCCAATACAGCTGTTCAAGGATCAGTGTTATACGATTAGATAAGAGATCTTAGACTTATTCAAGCACTTTCATTGTCATGTCTAGTCAAGCCCTTAAACTACACACTTTGAGGAACGAAGGGACAAGGGAAATGGAGTGGTGCAGCTCCATGTTTCTCATAATGTAGGCTTAGACCCTCACCAACTAAAAGGTGTGCAGGCACAGGGGCTTCATCATATTCATCTATATGAAAGAGAATACCCCAAATGGAAAAGGGAAAATCCATGTGTGTATGTGGAATATCTGTCTTCAGACCCTCTGCACATAGGCCTTTGTATCAATCCCAACAGTGTCCCTATACCAGTCAAGGTTGTGGCACTCCCCTTTGTAATCCCCTCCCCTTAATTATTAGACAGGAGCCATCTCTGTTGTCTTTTCGGCACATACTGAAGACCTTCCTCTTTCAAGTAGAGACCTTATCCCAGTCTGCATCTATGTTGGAATTGTTAAAGATGTTTTGCTTTAAGATGTTTTTCTAAAAAAGTTTTTAGTGCTTTGTCACTGTTGTTTGCTACGCTGGGCTCCCTTTGGGAAGAAGGGTGGGATATAAATGTAAAAATAAATAAATAAAATAATTAAGTTGGTTTTGATGGCATAAATGAGATTTCACTTTTGCCTGCTAGCTACCGACTTCCGTTTCGCTCACACCATACTTGGGAAGCCTGTTCCTTTTGCCACAGCTGGAGATTGTTATAGTGCTGCTAGATGCCCACAGGTGTGTACTGGGGATAGGGTGGGATTCAGTTTGACAAATATATTTTCTCAAAAACTTTTAAATTCCAAACGAAGTCCTCCTTTCTTGCTCACTCCCTTTTTATTTTATCGTAGCTCCTTGAATGGATTTCTCACATTTATTTGTTTCAAACATTCAGTGACTCCTGGGACCAGTATTAGGTTTGCCATTTACAGTGCAATCCTGGGAAGGCAATCTCATTGTATTCAGTGGGGTGTAGTCCCAGACAAGTGTGTGTAGGATTGCAGCCATTGGCGAGCACAGTAGAGTTGTGGGAGTCATCCTTGCATCTGGCAGAAATCCTTTGAGGAGTTCTCTTCCTCTTTCTTTTTCACCCTCCTCTTTCTTGAAATCCCCGCTTTCTGTTCACCTGCTCTTTCACTCTTCCTTTGTCTGGGCACTTCTTGCCAAAATGTTGCATCTGGTATTTACAATACAACACTGCCCTCTTGTGACCCCACAACTTCCCTTCAGCAATTGTGTCTGGAGTCAAGAAGGCAACCTTTTTCAGAGTGGTATGAAAGAGGCATTGCCTAGCATTGCCCTAATCCCATGATTGGCCCATGGCAGGTTTTGCAACTTTGGGAGCTGTTTCAAAAGTCTGTAAAGCAGTAGCAACTGGTGCCCATTGAATATGGTGCAGCTGAGGGCACGGGAGCAAAGGTGTACAGTGTGGACACATAGTGAGACATCTTCACACGCTTAACATAGGCACACACACATACTTGATACTCTTTCTCTCCCACTTCAGACCGGCACACACATCTAGGAATGGGTGAGGATTTAGTGAAATTGGAATTGGCATCAGACTCCCTGATAATATGCAGGCCTGCTATCTTTGTGGACTGATCCTGAAACCTGTGCACTTCCCCTGCTTTTTCTGACACCAGATTTTTACCACATCAAATATAACTTAAACTGATCAGCCTGCCTGGCTTGCTAACTTGAAATTGACTAGGAGAAGGGAGGGAGAATGCTGCATTGTGAGAAAAGAAACCCCTGTCTCATTGCACACAGAAGAGGCACCAAGCAGTTCCTGCCATTGGTGAGCTAGTGGCACAAGTCAGCTATAGGATAGTCCAGAGAGGAACATTGGAAGCTGCCTTATACATAGTCAGACAGTTGGTCCATCTAGCTCAGTATTGTCTACACTGACTGGCAGCGGCTCTCCAGGGTTTCAGGCAGGAGTCTGTCCCAGCCCTACCTGGAGATGCCGGGGATTGAACTTGGAACCTTCTGCATGCAAGGCAGTTGCTTTCCTAGAGCCACCACCACTGTGTTAGCCTGTTTTAATTGCAGGGTAAATGGTGACGAGTGGCTTCTTTAAAGGGCTGCAGTCCTTGTCAGCCAGGCAGCCCTAAGTAAGAGTCACAACTGGAGAAAGGATTTCTTTGCCAAGGGGTCTCTCAGTGGGTGCTTGTGATTGCTCCTGGCCTGCTACTGATTCACATGCATGTTTGAGGGAGACTCCTCTGGGTCAAAGTGTGCAAAAGGCCAATGGCAAAGGAATTTGTACGGCTGCTGAAAATGGGTTGATTGTGGGCAGTCAATAGGGATGTTCCACTTTATGCAAATTATTGTGCCTGAAGGATTATGATTGGCTAGATGTTGCCGATCCCAAGGAAAGGAGGCTAAGAAGGGGGATTGTTGGTTTGCATTGCCCTTTCTGAAAGCTATTTTAAATGGATAATGCTTTATTGTCTTTTTCTAGAGTCGCTAAGGTTGGGCCAGAGCAGATCACGTCTCACTCTCTGCTGGTCAGAAAAAACTCAAGGGAGCATTCAAGGCAGAGATAGACAGTAACGTATATGCATAGGGTGGGGAGAGAGAGGGCTCTAGGAGGTTGCTTCCCTCTCTTCCAATTGTAATCAGCCACCACTGCTGTATAAAATATGTTTGATCAGAGATTATTCTGGGCAGAAGAAACGTGAATGTCTGTACACGCACAAGCAGCAGTTCATCTTACCATATTGCAAGTCCTATGAACAGCTACAATCTCTCCCCAGCAACATGAACTGCCTTTTACTTGTATTTCTCTAAGAGAAAAATAATGGGAAAATATCATGTGACATAATATTAGCAATATTTCTTAGCCATACTCCAAAGTATATGTGTTGCTTCTTCCACTTGACAGGGGCAGTTTGGCATCAATTTGGCAGGCACTGGACTGAGGCTATCCACCACAGCAAAATGGATTGCTCAGGGAAATTATGTTACAGTTCAGATACATAAATCTCAAGTAAGTCATTTTGCACAAATGATTAGTTTGGGGTAGGGAAGTTGGAAGTCTGGAAGAAACATACCTGTTTAAGGTGTTGGGGTGCAGGGGTAGACTTCAACTGCTTGGCACATGGCACAGAAGGAGAGGACATGCAGGTGACTTGCTTATCCTCTTCCCATGATTCCTGGTTCCCAGGCAACCAGGGTACTGCAACTAGGGGATGCCCAGACTTCCAAAGCCTATACGATTCCACGTGACTCATAAGGTGATTTTCTTTTTTTTTCAGGAAGATACTAAAATATATGGGAGATGTGGAGGATTTTGTGGGAAATGTATTCCTAATGGAAACACTGGTCTCCAACTTCAAATTCATTAAGAAAAGCAAAAAGTCAAAGAAGAAAAATATCTTTAAGAATCATATTGAAGGTGCTGTTATTTTCTCAATTCCTTTGACTCTGTAATGTCGTTTACTCAGAATTCCCTCTCCTCCTTCAGCATTAATAGGGAATTTATGCCTTTGTTGATAGGGAATCATCTGCATAAACTGCAGTTATAAACTCTCTGGTGTCTACATTGGCTTGGATCCTAAGAACCACGAGTAGAAGGAAGGGGACTCTCCATTCCTCACCTCCCTTTTGCACTCCCTGCAAGCCTGAAAAAAGACCCCTCTGAGGATTGGGGTTTACTCCCAAACAGTGTGGGATGGGGTGTGGGGAACTGCAGAGGAAGTTGCCTAAAATGGGATGGAGGTTACATGTATGAGCAGATCTCCACTTGCCACTGAATCCCTCAACACTCCTTCCGACACTGTTCAGGAGTGTCCCTCAGTTAGAGAGGGAGAAACTCAGTTCAGTTTGCATTTGGATGCAAACCCTACCTAATTCACACTTCCCAAAACTATATATGAAACCGAAATTCAGCTCAATTTGCACTTTTCTCAGTTTTGTGATGCTGTTCTCCAACCCAAACATGTACAGTATATATTAGGGGAAAGCGTGCCTCAAATGTATATTAGTGAAAATAACATACAAAAATATTAGGGAATATCAGAGAAAATTGCTTGCAAAAATGTGTATATTAGGCAAAATTGCATACAAAAATGTGCATATCAGGAGATGTGCACCATAAAGCTGACAAATTTTCATGACAATATTGATTTGGAAATGTGGCAAACTGAATTTAAGATTGGACTAATGAGAAACTGAGAAAAATGGGAAATAACTGATTCATCCAGAAAGATTTTTCATGACATAGAGAAGGTTGAATGGAGAGACGACAGTTAAAAAAGGGAAAAAAGGTCACTTTCTATAAGCTTCCTTCCGTTTGCGGTTCTTAAGATCCAAACCAAAAATTCAATGGAGCAAATTCAGTCAATTTCACCAAGTATTGTTTCTGGCCAGCTTGACTATATAGCAGGTCCAGATAGCTACAGAAGGCATCATTATTAAAACAGTGCTAGTTATGCTGAAAGCAATACCGAAGCCTTGGCTTTTGCACTGCTTCTAGTGTGTTCAGCCCCCTAAGCATAGTTCTGTGAGATTGCGACAGGTTCTGGAACACATTCTCAAGACCATTTCACACACTAAAAAGCAAAATGTACACCTAGATGTTTTATGTGTACACATAAAAACTGTAAAGAGTGAACATGCGGACATATTTTCAAATGCATGTAGAATATAAATACAGTTCCCAGAAATCCAGGATTGCCTGCAGTTTCCTAGCACACTGCACATGGGATCATGATGGAAAGCTCCATCTCCAGCCTGTGCATGCTTGTTCAGCATTTAGTATTCTGTTCTGCGAGGGCCTGCAGAGAAAGTGGTAAGAAATACCCAAGGCAAGGCAGGACCATGGGCAGCTCCTGGTGGGCACTGCTAGCTAAGTGCCTCAGCAAATGCTTAGAGTTATCTTGACCTCTGAGCAGCCCTGCCCCCCTGGGAGAGCTGTGTTGCAATATTTAAAGGACCTGTTGCCTATACTGCAGTCACATTCTCCTGCTTGGTGGTGATGGTGGGAAGATAGTCTGCAGGAGAATCATCCTCAGGCCCTGATGATGGAAGATCCAATCCTCAGGCCAACACAGTGTAGAAGGTATATTGAGGGCTCCTGCTTGGGGGGGGGCTGGTGCATCATGCAAATCAGAGTCCCCCTCAGGCCAACACTGAGACCCTGAGGCAGGGGACATGACAGACTATGCAGAACCTGCAACTCTTTGCATACTGTAAATTAACCTCTCTGAACAGAAGGCTGGCAAATATGTAGAAAAGAAAATCCAGAGTCCCAGATGGCATGCACAGTCCTTATGTGCACAGTTTGTATGAACATAGGGACCATTCAGCTAATCAAGTGATTGCATAGAGGTCGGGGTGGAGCTTACCCCTGTAGTCCTGTTTCCTCACTACCCATGTTCACTGTATGTGTGATCATTATGTGAAGATGCTCCTGCTGATTGTGGTCATTTGTATACCAGCATCCTTGCTTCCCCCCCCCCACTGAAAGGGGGAAAAAGCTTGTGCTAGCTCTTTGTAGAATTGTTTATGAAATGAATAATCATAGATCCTTATATTGTACAAAACAAGAGTTCACACTTCCTGACCTATCTTGATCATGTATATTAGAAAGTTTAAAAAAAGGAAAGAGGATGTTGAAATATGCAATGTGCAGCCAATCCTAAACCAGTTTACTCAGATTTAAATCCCTCTAAATTCAATGGGGTTTACTCTCTAGTAAGTTTGTTTATGATTGCAACCTTTGGCTGCTACTGCTGACTTTATGAAACCATCCAGTAATTATGTTTGTCCCCAAATCTATCACAGACTGGTGCATAAGCAATATACTTTCTGCTGATACAGTTCCTGTAGATTTTTGTTTTTTAAAAATGGTGCTCCTGTCACTTTTTAACATCATGTTTGTTGGTGCTTCAGTACAGCTTCAGTAAACTCCTTGGAACATGCTTGACAAAGTTAACTTCTGATATGGCTACAAGCCAAATAATAACATAACAAAATCAACACCTAATGTTAGCGATCCTACCTCTTTTCCAAATGTATACTATGAAAGCACTGAATTTTGTATATTATAAGATTTTATATTCAATTGTACAGTGGCTTCAAGGAGATCTAGTTTAGGTCTCTAGTACTCCTCTTGACCTGGTTCAAGTGTAATAGCAAACAGTGGTGTCCTGTTACAAAACTGAGCTGAAAACTCTCTTCCCGCCCCTCCTTTTCAAGCACAAGGACAAGAGATGGAAAGCTTCTCCTTTTGCTTTAGAACTAATTGCGATTACTTACAATCTTGAGGAACTGATCTAACTAAGTTTGCAAACAATGATATTAAATCAGTTTGAACCTGATTTGTTTTAACTAACCAGTTCAGTTAAACCACGGTTTCCCCGAGTTCAGATGTAATTGGCACTGTGATTAATTCTAAAGGGAAAGTGGAAGCTTTTGATTTACTTTTGATACATTGCAAGGGGGACAGGGGTTGAGGTGGTGCATGAGTCCAAGGCTCATTAACATTTATTCCTGCAATTCGAATGTTTGCTCATGTAGTTTCACATTACATCAGAATCTTATTTATTTTATTAGAGACTGCTGTTCTGTGTGCATTCCTTTCTGTATACAACATTGGTGCCTCCATAGAAATGAATGGGAATTCCAATGTGGACAGAAGTTGCATTTCCACACAGAAAGTCATTGTAATATTCCATTTTGTTTCTAGATAGGAGGTGATTATTATTATTTTTTGTCTTTAAGAAGAGTTCCGGTTGTTGGATTTATGATTTAGGATCGCCAGAAACACAAACATTAATATTATATGGAATTTGAAAACTATTTCAGAATAAGAATAAATGCTCAGGTATTCAGAATGTAAAACTTATGTTAGGTAGTACAGTTATATTTTTTCTTTGTGATGCCTACTGTTGAAGCCAAATATCAGCTAAGGGTACAATCATCATTTCATTCAAGTCAGTGACAAAACTCTCATTCATATTAATGGATCTGCATTGCAACCTAAATGATTAAACCAAATGCCATTAACTGCCAGTAAAGTATTGGTAGATAAAAATGGCAGCTATGTTAATGTCACCAACAAAGATATTTAAATTAAAGGCTAAGTCATACCATGTGATTTTGAGCAGTTAACTGCCTTTTAGCTAACACATAAAGATAACTATTTTGTGACCTCTGTACCAGAAAAGTATTTTTTGCACTATGTGCCTTATTCTAGTTGTAAACATGAAAATTGTAACATTATTTTCCTAGAAATGTTTACATTTACAATACATGTTATAAATTATAAAAATCTTTATATAATAAATATACCATGTGATCACCACTTAAATACATGGGTACATGTGTTTGTGCCAGCAAATAACTCCGATGTGTCAGCAAATCACTTATAGCCTGGTTTGTGCAAATCATTCAGGCTGCATTCAGACATGGAATTTAGTGTGTTAGTTTTCCTGGTTATAACACTAGGACTTCTGTCCTGATTTCTAATGTTCCTTTCACACTACAGTACCTGTTGTATTATGGACCTGTGATTTTCTCATCAATATACTGCTATGTCACACTAAATTTCATTCACATGAGTGAGTGTGGTGTGACACAACAGTGGATGTCATCAGACAAGTCAGCCTCCCACACACCCTTTATGTTCATGCACACTTCTGTATACTGGAAAATAGCCTAAAATTTCATTACATGAGCAGCGGTGGCATGATCCCAAGAAAACAGCAGGAAAAATAAAACACGAAATTCCCATACTTTTCCATGTTAGCGGGGTTGCCAAAGAATTTTTTTCTGGCAAGTAACATATTCCAGGTTAGTGGGGTCGCAAAAGTATTTTTTTCCTGGTAATTAACATGGAAATGAACACTAAATGCTCCCTTGAGTCCACCAGATTTCCAGAAGTAGCTTTTACATCACATGAAAGATCACATAAAATGTGAAAATTAAGGACATAAGGTAAGGAAATGTTGGGGAAATGGCATAAAGTGCTATCTGAGTGCCGCTTCAGAGTTCCTTTACACTTTGACATACATAGGGAGGAAAGAACATGTGCAGCATCATTTATTAAGGCTGCAGTCCTCTGCATACTTACCTGGGAGTAAGTTCCATTGAACTTGATGGAACTTTCTTGTGAGCACATATGTCAGGGATTGTGCTGTAGGTGCCTCCCTCCCTCCCTCTCCCTCTCTCCCTCTCCCTCTCTCCCTCTCTCTTTGTGGTACATGGATTAAGAAGACCCACACATTGTTCCCAGCTGTGTACTTGCAACAAAATCATTCTTATGCCACACCTTACAAGTAATGACACTATATGGAACTTACCACCATGTAACAAAAATACTGTTAATCAGGATTCACATTTGCACTCTGATAAAAGCTAGTATAGGTAAAGTTTAATAGGTAAAAGGTCTACAGACCCATGACTATAGTTGAAATGAATTAAAACAATATACTGATATACTGTGAAACATAAATAATGGCTACTTAAAACATAAGACTTCATATATGCAAAGGCAGTAGAATATAGTACGATGTGCAATATGCAGAGAAGGAAAGACAAAGAAAACAAAATAACCAGTGGGAGAGAAAAGTGGAATAAAGGAAGTGATCGGACCAGTTCTTTCATGGACATTCTTTTATATATTGATCAGAGATGAGACCACATTTTCATGTAATTTTGGAGCTAGACCAAGTGGTGGACATTTCTATTGCCAATGTGTGCCAAAAATCTTCCTGGGGAAAGCATCATCAGTGCCTTCTCCTTTTTGCTTTAATATTCCATTGTTACACAAGGCATGTAGGCACACATTTGATATCAGCATCTTTTCAAATCAAAACTATGTTATGATTTCACTATCTGTTGTGCTGTCTGACAGTCTTCTTCGTTGTCTCTTATCACTGTTTTTCCTCATTCTTATCATCAACCCAGGTGTCAAAATCTCACATTGGTTGTCTCTTCAACAAAAGTTAAAAATAGCTTGCACAGAGCTTGTCTTTCCCATTATTGTCATCCATTATTACGGCTGCTCTGACATTTGCTGCATTCAGTGGTTCCCTGGGCCTGGATTTACAAGCACCATGTGTAAAGTGGCTTTCAGAGTGGTAAAAAGGCAGCACTACATTTAAGCAGCAGGAATATATGTAATGCCATTTGTGGGGAACAATCAAGCCATATATATTATTTTGCACATAGGAACACATTCTTCTGCATTAGCACAGGAAGCTATTTAAGCCACAGAGTCCTGCATATGTACGCTGCATGCCTGAACAGCAGTTGGTGTGAACATGCACTCAGATTCACCAAGATAAACCAGCAAAATCATCAATATTTACATGTGTGATCTTCTCCATGTGACACATCATGCAAGCTGATTTCTCAAAAACCATGTGTTCAAAGAAACTTATGAACCATTCCCTATTTTACAAGCAAGCGGTAAACCATGTCATTGCAGATTATAAAATATAACTGGATATAACTGAATTTCTGTGTCAGAGCAGTTCCAGTTGCAAAGCTAGTATGTTCCCCTTGATACACATCTTGGCTATTTATTCACAGAGGGTGTCAGGTGAATATCCTTGGGCTGGGTGTTCCATGATTGGGGCATCATCACTATGAAAGTTCTAGATCTTATGTCCTCCCACTGTACAAGTAACTTGCAAAAGAGCCTCCCTGGCGCACATCAATATATTCAGATTTGGGCCTTAAACATAATCAGCGTAGATCTTTTACAATCAGCATTCTGTGGCTCCAATGGCGTGTGAAAGTAAAATTCTGGCTGCTGTTCTTTGACTTAGCTGAAGTTTATGAACTTATCTTCAAAGATAGACCCACTTAGAGACAATCTATAGAGGATCAAGGCATGGCTAACAGAGCCAAGGGAAGATACAAGTAGCATATTCTACAAAGCTGGGAAAAGGCACAATGCAATGCATGATTGGTGTGCTACTTAATGACTCAGGAGACATGAGTCTGATTGGTCTGCATAACCCTGCACCCAGTAACTGCTTGTGTTAGACCATTTGGGATGGATTGTGCTGAATGAGAGGGAGAAGTCCCACGGAAAAGAATGCAAACCATGCTGCAGCAGCACATGGTAGGCATAATCATTGGTTACCTGTGTCATAGACAATTAAAAACCTCTGAGAAAGGCATTGTAGAATTGCTCAGCAATATAAGACTGCTTTGTAAATTATTCATTTTGCTATATTTATCTGTCACTAAGTTTACCCAATAAGCCTCTAGACAATGTACAACACTAATGTGAAACAAGAATTTAGGAAACGCATCAATATACAAACAGTACAGTCATTTAATCATATGAAAGAGCCACAAGAGCCATACACAAATGAAAACCAATGAATCACTGTCACTTTAGCAGAGGCTAAAATTAAATAATATTAAGTAACATTCAAAATATCAAGAGGCCATTAAGAAAACGTTTAAAAGCCTGAGAGAACAGAATAGTTATTTGATTGGTGCTGTTGAAGAGACATTCAGGTAGGCTCTTGGTGGACCTCTCTAGAGAGAACATACTACAAATGGGGGGGGCTTTCCAAAAGACCTCTCTCACTGCCACCCTCCATGTTTCAGAAGGAGGGCCGCTTGGAAAAGGGCCTCTGTAGATCTTAGGGCACCGATAGGTAGGTACATCTGGAATCTGTATCGATAGGTACATCTAGAAAGAGGCATTGCACTAGATGGTGGAGTTCCAAGACTTTGCAGATAAAAAACCAGCACTTGGAAGTAGGCCCAGAAACAAATTGGAAGCCAGTGAATGAAGGAAAGGACCAGCGTAATATGTTCAGAGTTAATCTCACCACCATATTCTGCACCAAACGAAGTTTCCTGATCATCTACAAAGGCAGCCCCACACAGTACAGTAATCAAAATGAAAGGTTACCAGAACATGGGTCACAGAAGCCAGTTTATCTAAATCCAGATAGGGGCATAGTTGGCATACCAACCTATGCTGGTAAGAGGCACTCTATGACATCAAGGCCACTTGCGCCTCCAGTGCAAGTAATGGATCAGAGCACCCCCAAGCTACAAGCTTGAACCTTTAGAAGGAGTCTAGCTCCCTCCAGAACAGATTGAACACTACTAATCCGGACAGGAGAAATCATCTACTGAAAGTATCTCTGACTTGTCTGGATCTTAGCACTCACCTAGTGCATTACCACAGCCGGACACCATATCCATGTAATTGTTTTTCTTACTACATTTACTGGGAGGAGCTGCATCCAAATTAACAGCTTTTACTCCATCTTGCTTTGAAGTGTTAGCAAATGAGTTTATTTGTACTTGTATGTCGCAATTACATCTGCATGAAAGATTAGTTCTGAAGGATTGAATAGGGGCGGGAAGAGGAAAAGGTCAGCTCTTTTGCCAAAGTAAAAGAGCGCACCAGAACTAAAACAAATGGAAATATGCTTACCCAGCCTTAATAGGGGATCTGGCTCATGGGATTCATATTTTTTGTGCACACATATTATTTTGCTAGACAATAGCTTCTTTAGATGAAAATATTAAGAGGATCAGCATTAGTTCACACAGGGTGCTATACAAAGAAAGGCATTGTTCAGATTGTAGGCTGTGTTTTGGGAGCAAGAGAAAGAAAAAAAGTCAGAAATGTTCAGATCAATTTCAGGGTTCACTACTACAGAAGGAAAGACAGACAGACAAGAGATCTTGAACCGAGCAAGAAATTGAGATTTGTCTAGATCTTTATCTCTGAATACTTTCAAGGGAGTGTCACTGGTCTGATGTGCTTCAGAACATCCTAACGTTTAGGATTTACAATTGCTGGGACAGGAAGGAGAAATGCCTCATCTTGTGTTATTATTTTGTTGTTGTACTTTATAGCAAGGGTGGGCAACTTCTGGAGCCTGGGAAGCCCATACTATATGTCTATAGCATATATTCTCAAGTATGAGAACTTGATATTCTTGAACATACTTGCTGCTGAGTTAAAATGGGGAATATTGAAATCTTTGGTGATATCTTGTCACATCACATATCAGTTTCATTACTTAATCTTGCATAGTGCTCTGTATTTTGTATACTTTTTATAAAAAGCACGATTCCTCTCAGAATAATGTGCACAGAGCCATCTAGTGGCTATGCTTTACATTTTTATAAATTACACTAATTCAAAATAACCATTATTGCTATTTAATATACCAGTGTAAGCCCAAAGAATTATAAACAAGCGTAAAATATTTATGTTGGGGGGAAATGCAGTGTTGAGGCAGTGCAGTATTTTTTATGGTTTGTCTTCAGGACTAGTCACTTTTTGCACTAAAAAAAATCAAAGATACCCATTCTATTAATTGGAACACATTTATTTTACAACACTGAGGGATTTTAGGGAGGGGGTCTATTGCTAGTCCACCTTTAGGTTTGGTGTCTATCTGCCACTGGTCAGTCCTGGCAGAATACACCCAAGTCCAGCAATCAGTTCACAAGCAGAAACGTTAAAGCACAAAGTGGTCTCAGACAGTTTCTGTTGCTGGAACAGGATGCATTTAGGGCAGCCACATGGCCTACTTTACAGAGGATAGTCTTCTATTTGAACAGCTGCCAGAAAATAGTCCACTATTAGTAGGGCGGTCCAGTCCACCTCTGATTTAAAGATAACCATAAGAAAGGAAAGCAGGGGCCTAGAGTTTGCCCATCAACAGCACCTGAACAGCAGATTGGCCAGGCACACTGGGCTGCAGTCTTTTCCACTAAAGTGAGATTATTGTGTTTCTATTTAAATTAATGTAATGTCCAGCTTTACATACAAGTAGGAACCTTTCTTTAAATCTGTGTCCTCTTTTGTATTATGCATCTCCTCATTTGGGGGGATGCATAAGTGGCTGCGCTAAGAGAACTGTTAAAAGAGACGTCTCAACTCAAGCTCTCAAGGGTTTCATCGCTCTTCAGTTAGGAGGCAGAGAGAACAGGTATGTTCATGTGCCTAGTTCAGGAAGCTGGTTTTCATCTGTAAACTCTGCTGCTCACTGTTCAGAGTTTTGCTTGCTCTGTTCTAATTGGCTCCAACAAAAATCACAAGATCTTAATATATTCTGGACAACCTGTATAGATACAGGGAAATATTGTTTTGTAAATACCCTCAAGCATAAAGTACAATTTATGGACCAGTTCAAATCAAGATGTGCTGGGATGAGCAGAGTTTGCAATAGGTGGATCTCTGGATGAGCTAGTTGAGTTCAGCAGGCATAAGTTCCTCATCCTACGCCGGTATTATTGTTTTTAGTAAGTCATTCAAGTTGCGTTGAAAGTGAACACATGCCCAGCAGTTTAAACCTGTGGCCTCCAAATGTCAGAGTACAACTCCCATCATATCTAACCACTGGTTATGCTGGCTGGGGCTCATGAGACTTTGAGTCCAACAACAGCGGGAGGGCAACAGATTCTCCATTCTCGGGTTAAATGCTAGATTTTAAAAAATGTCCTTAGTTAAGTATCTAATAGATTATTGAATAACAACTTTTCCCTAATTACAACTTTAGAAGTTACTCATAGTAAGCAAGGAAAGAGTTCCCGGTTAGCTGAAGGTCACCTGATGACAAGTGGTAACTCTGGTTTTCACAAATTGGGATGTGATAGTGTGTATCACCAGTTGAGACCGGTGCCCATTGATACTAGTAGGGTGGAAAGTCAGGGAGGCCAACAGTAGGGGGCACCAGAGCAAATGGCTGGTGGAGCTAGAGCCAATAACAGGTGGAGCCAACATACTGGTTTTGCCCCCTTCCTCCTCCCTGCTGAATTCTATAACAGCAACACTGATAGTAAGGAAGGGGGAAGCTCACAGCCAGTGCCACCACCTAGACTGGTTGTAAGTAAGGAGGTAGGCATGTGGGGGCTGGTTGAGGACAGACTGAACTTGGTGGGGCTGTGCCCCACTTGCCCTAATGGAGTATCCTCCATTGTGTACCACACTCATATGTGATTGCTCACAATTATTATTATTGTTATATTTATTGCCCACCCCTTACCAATAGGTACCAAGGCAGGCTACAGAAATGTAAAATACAGTATTAAAAACCATTAAAACACATTACATTAACAGGTGTAGGCTGGGTCCTGAAAACAAATATCTCAGGTGCTGAAGGCTAGAATAAAGAGGTGAGTCTTTAGCATTCTCTGAAAACTATATAGTGAAGGTGCCAAACACACCTCTGTGGGGAGGGAATTCCAGAACTTGGGGGCTGCCATAGACAATGCCCTCTCCTGGGCCACCATCCTCCAAACTTCTGAGAATGGCGGCACTACCAAGAAGCCCCCCTCTGCATATCTTAACATCTGAGAGGATCTGTAGGGAAGGAGACGGTGTCTGAGATATTTAGGACCTAAGTTGTTTTGGGTCTTTAAACACTAATGGGAGTACCTTGAATTGGGCCCAGAAATGAACTGGCAACCAATGCAACTGTTGTAGAGCAGGGGTTATATGAATTCTAAAAGCAACCCGTTCCACAAAACATAGGAAATGGACCTTTAGTGTAGTGGCACCTGCCATTTGGAATCCCCTCCCCTTAAATATTAGACAGGAGCCATATATTTAATGTATTTTAAAGTGTTTTTAGCGCTTTTGTTTTCCGCCCTGGGCTCCTACTGAGAGGAAGGGTGGGATACAAATCTAATAATAAATAAATAATAAAACCCTAGACAGTAATCTGCCTACTGCATTGTGGACCAATTGCAGTTTCTGAATCATCTTCAAGGGCAGCCCTGCACAGAGCTCATGTGGAAGTTACCACAGCATGGAGTACTGTTGTCAAGTCATCTTTGTCCAAAAGAGGCCATCACTGGTGAAACAGCCATAGCTGGAAATAGGCACTTCTCACCACTGAGGCTACCTGAGCCTCCAGTGACAATGTTAGATCAAGGAATACTGCCAAATTAAGCACCTGCTCCTTCCAAGGGAGTGCAATCCCATCCAGAACAGGTTGTCTTCCCATTTCCTGGTCTCAAGAACTTGGAACACATAACGCCTCTGCCTTTTCAAGATTCGGTTTCAGTTTGTTCGCCCACATCCAGCCCATCACTGCCTCCAGACACCTGTCTAGCACCTCAACCTCCTCTGGAACAGAGAGGTACAGCTGAGTGTCATCCACATACTGATGACACTTCACTCCAAAGCTCCTGATGACTGCTTTCAGCAGCCAGCCATCCTAAGCAAGAAAAATGACATTTGCTAAACAACCTTTTGCTGATTACTTTTCAAAATCTCCCTTGTTCTTAGATAGGCTATAATTTAACACAAATATTAAGAGTTTTCTTTGGGGTGGGGAATGCCAGTAATGATGAGGATAACTAGTACATAATCTCCACATCCTAGCCCCCCTTTCATACTTAAGCCCATAGAGGAATACCTTATTTGGCTTCAGATCCCTTTTTAACACATAATGGTCTTCTTTCACAGTTTATGGCAGTTTGTTTTACAAGACCTTGGTTTCATAGGTATTGGGTGTGTTTATTCTGGCTGTAGGGAAAGATTCTGTGCTCTGTTTTCTGATAAGTTTCCCCTCGACTTCAGTTATGACAGATACTTGAAGACACTTTGCTGAAGAAAAATACCATAGCACAAGACAGGCATCTCTGGCTATATTATATTTATGTCTGTAGTCTCTCCTTAAACACCAACAGCTGTGCAGACATTTATCTGGCTCAGCGCCGATTTTCTGCTATATCCAAGAAGCTCTTTAAAAAAAGAATTCTTTGGGATTATCTCTATTATTGCAATATGATTTTCTAGCCTACAAATACTTTTTCAATATTATCTGTACTTTTTAAAAAAGATGGATAAACATAGTGGGCTATATTCAGTGCTAGTCCTACTCAGAGTAGACCTACTGAAATTAATGGACATGACTAACTTAGGTTCATTAACTTCATTGTGTCTGTTCTGCGTAGAACTTAGTTGGATACAACCAAAAAACTCTAATGGGAAACTTACACAATTATTATCTATCTATATTTATAACATCTGTGGTTAGTTGCCTGTATTTGGGGGCACATATTTGTGGGTTTTGTTTGTAAATGTGCTTCCTCTCTGGATGGGAATATGTAGGAACGTTTTCCCCATATTGCAGTTGGTGTTCCAATACTTTGTAATGCTTCTGTTGTGTCATGGTGACACACTGAAACAGGGAATTGGAATCTTGATTGATCAGAGGTGTCTTTCCTAGTTAGAACCCTTATGTATGATGTAAGGCACCCTTCAGACTAACACCAATCACACATTGGCTGGGAAGTGCACCCTGCACTCATGCAGCATCACTGAAGAGGTGATGCTCATCCTGTGCATTCTCATTTGTCCCTTTGCATGTTCAGAGTCAACTCCTGAAGAGGACAATACACAAGTTAGTGGCAGTCTAAAAACATTAGCTTGCTTTGCGTTGGAAAATGAGATAGGCAAACCTTTTGCAAACCACTAAAATTCAAGGAATATCAGTGAATAGAGGTCAGAAGCAGGATTATACCTGCAGAGCCTATTCCCAATCTCAGTGTGTTGATTGGTTCTCCTGAACAGAGTCCATGTGTCCACATTTCATTAGAAGTCAACCTCTCTTTTGTTCTGAGTAGAGAAGTGCAAAGAGCTTCTTGCTGTGAGTGAGCACAGTGATGGCTGATGTCGGTGCATTTTTTTCCAATTGGTTGGTGGGCTGATGAGGGCGGGGCTGTCTCCTTTTATGCTCTTTTACATGTGGCAGCCATTTTGTGTTGTGTCATACCTCACAGCAGCCATTTTCACCTGGTAATTTGCGCATTATATTTGACCTTTCACACAACTTAAAAGCTAGTTCCAGAAATCTGGTGGAGTATAGTAAAAGTTTAGTGCTAATTTTCATGATAAATAATGCCACAAATAATCCAAGCCTGGGAACCCAGAAGACTGTGGAAGCTTTGCCCTATCTGCAGCTGCTCGTGTGACTGGCATCCCAGCATGCAATGCATTCTTGCTATTTAGGCACACACCAATTTTTTTTTTGCTTGATGAAAATTGTACTGGTATTCTAGTGTAGGCATGAGTAACAGCATCCCCTTTCTCCTTTCCCCACACATACCCCTGTGTCCAGACACTAACTGAAGCAGTGAATTGTGGGGGAACTACAGTGTGCATGTGTATAACGGTTGAGGGATGAAAACAAGGTGCAGTTTGTTGGAGCAGTGTGCGGAATGCTGGTATATCAGCCGAAAAAGCCACGGTTCCTTGACACAACAGGTACTGCAGTATGAAAGGAGTTTTAGAAATTGGGACAGAAGCACTACCATTTTAATCCATTAAACGGACACAGTAAGCCCCATGTCTGAATGCAGAATGAGTGCACACAGTTGGAGTCTGGCCCTTTTTGTGCCAGTAGGCACATTTGGACATTTGAGAAAGTGCCATGGGTGCCAGTCAAGAATGGCTGCTGTGGGGGTATGACACAACACAAAATGGCTGCCACATGTAAAAGAGCATAAAAGGAGACAGCATACACTTCTCCTCTACTCAGAACAAAAGAGAGGTTGGGTGCCCAGACCTGACTTCTAATGAAATATAGGCATGTTTAAGGGGACATGTAGGAGAGGCCAAGTCAGGACAAACAGGGACTAAGCAGTAAGAGTAAACAGTCTCTCATTCCTTGTGGATTTTTTAAGAGAAATTTACCGAGGTGCCATAGGAGGTATGATGGGCACATTGGCACCTCCAGACAGCACATTGGTGACCCTTGACATAAGGTATACATATGTACATGGAGATTGGACTATGGTCACTGGGTACAATCCTGCTCTCTCTTCACATGCTGAGTGCCCTTGAATTTTAGTTCTCTGCATAGGGCTTTGCTGCTTCCAAACAATTATTTACGGCAGGAAAACGATGCTACTCCAATACTATGGAGAAAGATTGAACGCATTTTGTACAACAAGGAACTATGGAGGGTGGAGGACAGCCGTTAAAAAAAGCAATCACTCCCAATTGTGGTGCAATTTCCACATGGGTTTCATGTGAAACCAAACCAAACCATTTTGGATATTTGGTTATTTCAAACCAGCATACTGGTTATATATATATATATATATATATATATTGATAAAGAGTGTGTTTTCACTTTCAGACAATTGTCCCAAGTCAAACACTTGTTAATGGATGTAACTGCTTTTTAATTTCAGTAGAGTGAATTAATAAGGTACTCATTCATGTGTGTGTATCTGTGTGGTACTGCTCAATTATAATGAACTGGGTTTCCGTATGCAAAGGAACTCTGTGTCTACCAGCACGTATATGGAATGAAACTATGGAGTGGAGTGGTTAATTTTCATCCTCGTTGTTTGATGACTTTTACAATCATCACAAGTAGAATCCTTAGTTTCTGCCCATTGATATTAGGCAGTTGTCTTCATTGTATTATTTTTGGCACCTGCTACAAATGTTTTTGTTCCCACAAGCTTACCTAGGCATGTAATTTTGACATGTGATTTTAGTAAATATGAGTGTTTTAAAATTACTTGTTTTATTTTATATTTTAATTTTTTATGTTAACTCGCTTTTAATGGTTTTTATTAGTATTTTAAATGAATATTTTAAGATGCGTACACACCATGTATTTAAAGCACCCCAAACCCTGGGAACTATAGTTTACCCCTCACAGAGCTACAGTTCTTAGCACCCTTAATAAATTACAGTTCCCAGGATCCTTTGGGAGGGGGTACTGTGCTTTAAAGGGTCTTGAAATGTATGGTGTGTATGGAATCTTCGACCAGTGGTTCCCAAACCCTTTTCCCCCACAGACCACTTGAAAATTGCTGACTGTCTTGATGGTCCACTTAATGATTTTTGTGCCTTTTGCAGCAATTCGTATGTGCTGTGTTAGGCGCTGTATGATTTTTAATTGTATCTTTATTGCTTCTTTTATTTCGTATATTGTATTTTATTGTATTTTAATTTGCATTCCATAGAATTCAATTTGAAATGCAATTGAAGAAATAAAAGAAGCAATAAAGATATCATTAAAAATCAAAATGAATATTTAATGCAAACATGCTATGGACCACCTGAACGAAGAAGAGACTGATGGCTCTAATGTCAGTGGGGCAGTGAATCCACTTCAGGTTTTAGTCCAAACCTTTGAGCAGCTGTCCAAGGTAGTCATCCACAGACCACAGTTTGGGAGCACCTCTCTTAGACTGTCTTGTAAACTGCATAGAGGTCTTTTGTTCTAGTAAGAAGCATTGACATTTTGTTAAATAAAATAAAAAATAAACAAAGTTGTCTGAAAATGGCTACCCTGTGATGGCCTTCATGGCAACCATTCTTTCAAGAAGCAAATTGCCCAAAGGACATTTCTGACCCAGTTTGTCACATCATGTATCCCCTTAGAAGTTCCACATATAGCTCTCCTCTTCCAGCTTAATGCAAAAATGGCATGATATAGTAGTAGTAATATCATCTGAAGTCATTCCAACGATAAAAGGAACTACAGCTTTAATACAGGGAAAACCAGTTTAATTTGTGGGATATTCCAGAAGCCAAGAGGGATATAATACTCTTTACATAGGAAAATAATTCAAAGTGTAATTACATGACATAAAATTGGCACGAGTACTGATTAAATCAAGAAGAGGGCTTTTTTCCCCTCTTTCATATCTTAAAAACTTGGAACATGAACTCTTAGTCAAATGGTTTTTCTTGGCCCATTCAGCTGGAGATGTCTCCAGCTTATCTGAAACTTGAAAGCCATGGCTTGCGAAGAAAATAATAAATTAACAATGCATCCATATACATGTATACCCAGAAATAAGCTCTGTTGAGTTGAACCCGTGGCCCTCCAGACATTGCTGGATTATAACTCCCATCATCCATTCACCATTGGGCCATACTTGCTGGAGCTAATGAGAGTTGGAGTTCAACATTGTTTGCAGGGCCACAGATTCTGCATCCTGTCATACTCTTAACTGTAGCACAAGCTCACTCAAGATATACTAAAGACTAATCAGTGTGAGTTTCCTCCCCTTGTTTTCTTCATTAGTGACTGCAGGTGCGAGGTACCTGTGACCCTCCAGATGATGCTGAACCACAACTCCCATCATCACTGGCCATTGGCCATGCTGGCTAGGGTTGATGGGAGTTGTAGTTCCTCACACCTGATGTACTGTATTACAAGTGGGGCTTCTATTATTCATTCTATAGTTTATTCTACACCTACTATTCATTCAACACCTTTATAGTTTATAATATACAATAGATGGGCAATGTGTGATTTACTGGAGGGGGGAAGTATTTTTCTGTTTTCCTTTGTATCTGTCTGTTGAATGTGTCAGAATAGCTTAAGGCTTTAAAGTCTCATTTGTTCGTTCGTTCGTTCATTCATTCATTCATTCATTCATTCTTCACTGGTCCTCCGGAATCCTGCGTCTGTGTTAGAATTGCTTTTAATATGTCTTTTAATATTTCTTTAATCATTTTTTAAAAATGTTTTTAAAGGTTTTTAAAATGTTTTTAACGTTGTTTTGTTTTAATGTATTTTAAAGTCTTTTTATAATGTTTTAAAGTGTTTTTAGTGTTTCTGTTTGCCGCCCAGGGCTCCTGCTGGAAGGAAGGGCGGGGTATAAATAAAATAAAATAAAATAAATAAATAAATCCAATTTGGAACTTAACAGTTATTCTCTGACATCTCACTCAGTGCCTTAGGCTGCAATCCAATACTCATCTTGGAGTAAGTCCCATTGAACCCAATGGAGCATACTTCCGAGTAGACATGTATTAGATTGCAGCCTAAGTGTATGTCTCAGCTTCAGCAATATGGGAAACCTCACTGATACAGCTAGATGGAGGATAACATAGAGGCAATCAGAACAACATCTTCACTCCAAATCCCACCCCCCAACAGTATCAGCTCCAGGTTTGGAGGGTCTTGCTTAAGATACCCTTCATGGGATCTCTTCATTAGTAGCTCCACTTTCTCACCATCATTATCACCAGCTGCTGTTGCTACTGTTGCTGCTCCTCCCTCCCTCTCTCCCTCCCCCAGCATTGCTTGTTTGCCAGGCAAAGAGCCAAAGAGCAAGTAGGCAGTGTCTCCACCACCACCATTGGTCAGAGGCAGGAGCAGCTCGCCAGTGGAGTAGGCCTGCAACAATAACTTCCCAGCAGCAGCCTCACCACAGCTTACTGGGAGGGATAAGGTGGCAGTGGGGTTGGGGATATGTGGATGCCCTGTCAGAATGAACCAGGTTCCTGTGCAGCCCTAAACTTGCCACAGCCCTGACCCTTTCTTGTAAGTGGCAGCAACACTGCTGGCAGGAGGCAAGTGCTGCAACTCCATCATGAGGGTGAGCCTCTCATGGTCAGAGGAAGAGGCGGGCAAACAAATAGACTGCAATGGTGAAAGAGAGGACCAGGTTTTGGGGGCACTTGTCGATTGGCCCTGCTGGAGTGTGGCCGCTTGATATGTGTCCACCTATGCCAAACATTGATGCCAGCCCTGCACCTGAAGCTTCTAAATAACATGTAGTTGGGTCTTCCTAATTCCCTAAAGTATATATATTTTGGTGTATATAAAATCTCAGGAACATCTATGTTCATTTTATTTTGTTTTGAGTTTTGGAGATGCTGTGTTTCTACCAGATGTACTCCTCATAGTTACAGTTTTCCTAAAGATGTAGTAACCGAGGCAGCAAAATGTTAAAGCAGAGGAAATTTGTGGCTTTGCATGACTTAAACTGGCGCCCACTCTTTTCTGTATTAATTCCAAGAGATGTTTTATCAACAGAGGCAGAAACTCACATCTGAGGCCAAATGTGGATATCCCACAACTTTCTTGTCTGGATCCATTGCAAGTAGTTTCTGCCAAGCATTCATAAACAGAAATGATGAACAGAGACCCTCATATCGACTCTGAAGGCTGCAGGGATTTGGCAGGCTGGCAGAAAGCACATGGAAGAGGGTTTCATTCATCCCAAATCAGTATGACTATCCCAAGGATTCTAAAATGCCTTTTAAAAGACACATTTCAGTCTTTTGGAGTCAGTGGCTCTTTCAGATATTTTGATATACATTTGAATACACATTTGAAGAGTTCACATAGAAAGTAGATCAATAAAAGTATCACTCACACCATTGATGATTTCAAAGCAATTTTTTAAAAAAATGAATTGGAAAAAGAGAAGAAGAATGAATTGGAAACCAGGCGTGCAGAGTTGCTACTTCAAAATTCTCTCTGCAAAGATAGAGAATATCAGAAATAATATTTAATCTGATGGCAAATCCAATTATCACAGAACCTGAGCCCATCACTAGTCTGGATCCTAACCTCTACCAGTTCTGTCATCTGACACCACAAAGATATGAAGTGTAGCATTTTCCTTTGCCTGTGTAGTTTGAAATCAAACCACACAGGCAAAGATACAAGTCTTTGCAAGTGTCAACAACCAGCTGATAGGCAGTGCTTGCAAAGTTGTGGGCCTTTGTAAGCACCAACAATCAGCTGATTGGTGGTGCCTGCAAACCCCTCTTTTGGCAGGGAGCAGTGTATTTATCTGGTAGTATTATCTGTGACTTGGGTAATATGGCTCCGCAGGCCAAATTAGGCCCTATGCCAGGCCTAATTAGGCCTACAGGCTGGAGGCTCTCCTCTGTTGAATTAGAGACATACCAGTTCTCATTAAAGCAAGAATATTATCACGGGGTGAATATGTTATGCATCATTTCGGTGAACTAAATTCAGGAGATAACTATGAATGTTGCTATTTTATTTCATTTGGATAGGCCTGAAATCAAGCATATCTCCAGGAAATGCACTGGGAATGCCCGTCAATTCGTTTGGGGGTGTGAGGGCAGAGTGTTTCTAAGTTTATTGATAACAAAGGAAAGCAAAGCTAGTTATTGGCCATAGAACTTAGTCCCCAAAGTACCTGCAGGGAGACCTTGCGTCACTGGTAGATCTCAGTTGTCATTTTTACACTAAACACAGCCTCATATAAACATGGCCAGAGTAAGCACATGACTATGATGCTCTCAAGCTGTGCATCAGACAGTGGCTGCCTAACAGCTATTTCTAAAGGAAGGGAGACAAACGTATCCAATTCCTAGACAGATGGGCTTACTGCCAAGGCTCCTCAAACACACCACATGGCTGGTGAACAAACCTCTGCCGCACCGGTTCTGTGGATTTAGTTTAGCTGTTAACATGCTTTCTTGGCCTTGGGTTAAACAAAGGTACAATACTGAACAGGAAATCATTTCACATAAACTTGCTTAAAGTACCTATAGCTATTTGGTCTCCAAGGCAATTGTCTCTGGTCGCAGCAAACTGAAGATTTCATAGACTAGTCTCTGGGGATTGATCTTGCCTTGTTTTCAGCAGAGGGATTGGACTTGTTAGCTTTTGGTTCCTTACAGATTAAGTTATTTATTTTATTCTTTACAGTATTTGTATAGGCCATCCAATAACACTGTTCTCTGGGTATCTCACAAAGATAAAAGAATAAAATACTACTTCTACTTCTACTACTACTACTGCTACTACTACTACTAATAATAATTTCCATTTATGAATTGCTTCACACGAGGCATCCCAACCTGATTTACAGTATAATAACAAACTTAAAATACAATCTGTTGATTCCAGTTGTGTCCATTCACATACAGAGGTATCCTCAATCCTTTGGAGGCTCCTGTGAATGAAGAGGGTATGCAACTCTCTGTCCCCCTGAATCTGCTCCAGAAGACTGGGGGACCCTTTAGAACACAATAGGATATGGTGGGGGGGTGAAGAAGAAAGGGGGAATCTGTGAAAATAGGCTCCCTACACCTTCTGTTCATGGAAGCCTCCTCTGGAACAAAGAGCCTTCAATAAGCGAGGGACATGGAAAACAACCCAGTGCTTTAAAAGCCACAAATTGTACCATAAAGATTTTCCCTCAAAGAACAAGATAAAACAAGTGTTGAGGCAAAACAGTGAATGATAAATTCAACATTAAAAGCCCAGATTTTAATATCACAAATTTTAAAAGGCCAGGGGGAATAAAAAGCTCTTTCCTTGGTGCCAAAATTACTATAAAGAAGGCTGAAGGTGAGTCTCTTCGGGGAGGGTATGCCACAACTAAGGAGCCATCACTGAAAAGGCCCTCTCCCTGGTAGCTATCCAGATTTATTTGTGATTCTATTGCTCAAGACTGTGATAGTTATGAGAGTTGTGTTTGGGATACATTATACCCAGATTTGTTTCTGTGTGAAAGCAGAACCAGTTTCATGTTTGCATTTACTGAGCTATTTAGAATAAAGTGGAACTATTTACTCAAATTCCGCAATTCTACTTACCACTTGGAAGCAAACAAAATATTCACACTTTAACAAGGATAAGATATTAACAAAGTTAAAAAGAAAGAAATTTATACAAAAAAGGGGACATACATTTCTTCTGGACAGTAACAAAATACCAAATTATTTTCTTCTTACTCTGTTTTTACTCAGCAGTAATTCTTATTAATTTAGTGGGATTTACTCCCAAGTACGTATTTCTCAAGTAAGTTTTAATGTAAAGCAGCACAGTTCTTTGACCTAAACTCATTTGCTCAACTATGCTGGAGACTGCTTAACCCTTTCTTTCCCACAATACTTTCTTATTTGGTGCCGGGGGGGGCATAATCTAGATGGACTGTGGACAAGAAACTGGTACAGCTGTTGTTTACTTGTCACTGCTAAATCTGTAACTGTGAAGTTAGGAGAGCCGTGGATACCCTTATGTGCTAGGTGAGAAAATCTGATCTGATCAGTTCTTGTAAACCTGAGGATATAGAAGAATGCCACCTTTTCTTTTTCCTTTTTATTTTGTGATGGTGACAATGGATTTATTATTCTTTTTCTGGACTCTTTAATTTCTAATTAAAAGAAGAGATCAAATCAGTAATGGAGTCAATTGCAATATGTAAGCCACATAATCTCCCTTTAAAGTATTAGGTCTTCCAACTAGCAAAGAGGTGTTCAAACAGTGATACAATTCAGTGACATCTCTAGGGATAAGTGAACAAAGTAATATCACCACAATATTGTTATATATGCATTTAATTTGCATTCACCTTTTCCTGAACCAGGGCTGGGAAACTTTTTCAGCCCCAGGGCTCCATTTCCTCTTGGGCAACCTTCCAGGGGCAGCATGTTTGTGGTAGGGGAAGCAACAGGTATGTCTCTTACGTTTGTACAGTAAAAGTCAGACGTTTCTACATACACCAATCCCATATATATATATCTCCATTCTGCATCCAGACAAGCAAGAGACATTATCACATGCCAGCATGCAAAAACACAAGAAAACCTCCCTCTGCGAGAGGGGGTGGTCCCTGGCTGCCTGAAAGAGGCAGTAGTGAGACCACTCCTGAAGAGACCCTCCCTGGACCCAGAAAATCTTAATAACTATAGGCCGATAGCAAATGTTCCATTCCTGGGCAAGGTCCTTGAACGAGTGGTGGCTGGCCAGCTCCAGACACTCTTGGATGAGACTGATTATCTGGATCCATTTCAGTTGGGTTTCAGGCCTGGTTTTGGCTCGGAAACAGCCTTGGTCGCCCTGTATGATGACTTCTGTCAGGAGAGAGACAGGGGGAGTATGACTCTGCTGATTCTCCTTGATCTCTCAGTGGCTTTCAATACCATCAACCATGGTATCCTTCTGGGATGACTGGCTGAGTTGGGAGTGGGAGGGACTGCATTGCGGTGGTTCCGCTCCTACTTGGCTGGTCAGCTCCAGAAGGTGGTGCTTGGGGAACATTGCTCGGCACCCTGGACTCTCCAGTATGGGGTTCTGCAGGGGTCAGTTCTGTCCCCCATGCTGTTCAACATCTACATGAAACCATTGGGTGCGGTCATCTGGAGTTTTGGAGTGTGTTGCCATCAGTATGCTGATGACACGCAGCTCTATTTCTCCTTCCCATCCTCTTCAGGTGAGGCTGTCAATGTGCTGAACCGGTGCCTGCCTGCGACAATGGACTGGATGAGGGCTAATAAACTGAGGCTCAACCCAGACAAGACTGAGATGCTGCTAGTGGGTGGTTCTTCTGAATGGATGGTGGATGTTCAACCTGTCCTGGATGGGGTTGCACTCCCCCTGAAGGAGCAGGTTCGTAGCTTGGGGGTTCTCCTAGAGCCATCTCTGTCACTTGAGGCACAGGTAGCCTCAGTGGCACGGAGTGCCTTCTACCAACTCCAGTTGGTGGCCCAGCTACAACCCTATTTGGACAGGGATAACCTGGCTTCAGTTGTCCATCCTCTGGTAACCTCCAAGTTAGATTACTGCAATGCACTCTATGTGGGGCTGCCTGTGAAGACGGTTTGGAAAGTGCAACTTGTGCAAAATGCAGCGGCTATATTGGTAACAGGGACCAGATGGTTCAAACATATAAGACCGATTCTGGCCCACTTGTATTGGCTGCTTGTATGTTTCCGAGCTTGATTCAAGGTGCTGGTTTTAATCTATAAAACCTTGCATGGCTTGGAACCACAATACCTGACGGAACACCTCTCCCGACATGAACCCACCCATACATTACGCTCAACATAAAAGGTCCTCCTCCGGGTGCCCACTCTGAGGGAAGCTGGGAGTCTGGCAACAAGGGAGAGGGCCTTCTCAGTGGTGGCCCCCAAATTATGGAATGATATTTCTGACGAGGTGCGCCTGATGCCAACACTGTTATCTTTTCGGCACCAGGTCAAGACTTTCCTCTTCTCCCAGACATTTTTTAACAGCATTTGAATAGCATGTGTTTTAACTTGCGTATCAGTTATATGGGTTTTAATTTGGTATGGTTTAAATTTGTATACTTGTTTTTAATGTTTTTAATTGCTGTAAACTGTCCAGAGAGCTTCAGCTATGAGGCGGTATATAAATGCAATAAATAAATACATACATAAAAATAAAGGGAACAGGGAATAGCCTGGAGATGGGAGGCATGGCCTGGGAAGGGGCATGGCCTGGGAAGAGTCCAAAAGACCATAGAGAGTGGCCTGGAGGGCCACATTTGGTCCCCAGGCCTGTGTGTCCTCACTACTGTCCTAAACTGCCCAAGGCTTCACATGTAAAGAGTAATCTCTAAATCTAAATGTAGTTTTTAAAATAAGAACATAAGAACAGTCTGCTGGATCAGGCCAAAAGTCCATGAAGTTCAGCATCCTGTTCTCATAGTGGTCAATTAGATCCTCATGGAAAGCCTGCAGCTAGGAGCTGAGGACAACAACCCTCTTCCCACTTGTGATTCCCAGCAACTGGTATTCAGAGGCACACTGCCTCTAACAGTGTGGGTAAAACCTAGCCATCCCGGCCAATAGCCATTTCTAGCCTTACCTTCCATGTATGTGTCTAATCCTCTTTTAAAGCCATGCACGTTGGTGGCCATCACCTGTGGAAGCAAATGTTATAGTGCAGGGGTGGCCAAACCATGGCTCGCGAGCCACATGCGGCTCTTTGACATATAATGTGTGGCTCTTTGACGTATAATTTTTTTAGAAGTGTCTGTGAAACTTTTGTGAAGGAGGATGGCGTCATCAGATTGTAAGAAGCGAAAGTATGAAGATTTTGAATTCACCGTTAAAGGAGGTAAACCTTTGTGTTTTATCTGCAATGTGTCACTCAGTCATTACAAAGCCAGTAACTTGAAACGCCACTATGAAACAAATCCCAAAAACTTTTCATCTGATGATCCACCTAAATCAGAATTACGGAAAAACAAGTTAACTATGTTAAAATCATCACTAAATAGCCAGCAGACACTGTTGACAACGTTCAGTAGGGAAGCTGATACGACGACTGAAGCTAGTTTTGTTATATCATGGAATATTGCTCGTGCTAAACGCTCATATTCTGATGGTGAATTTGTTAAGAAGATATAGCTGAAGTTGTTGCAGTGTTAGATCCAAATAACACAAAACTTCGGCGACTAATAGCACAAACACCAGCTTCACGCCACACTACAGAGAGGCGTATCTCCCAGATCAGTGCTGATGTTGCAGGCAAAATGCAAAATAAAATATCCTGAACTGAAGAAAACCAGTGTGCGACTCATCTCAATTTTCAGCATAACATACTGCTGTGAATCACTGTACTCTGTAATGAAGTTTGTGAGGTCGAAGCATTGTGCTATCCTTAGAAATCAACACCAGACGGAGCTAATTCATACATCCTTGACAACATATCAGCTGGATTTTCAACGACTCACAGCCAAGATGGAGACTCATAAGACCTCTACTAGCAGTAAATAGCCTGATAATTGTAGCAATGTCTGTTTGTGTCATAAAAATATTATAAGACTATTATTTTGTAAGGTGGTATCTGATTAAAATATCTCTAATTTTATTGGTTTACATATTTTCCTCCATGTTTTGACCAGATATTTACTAAGACAAATAAATATCATTAAAATATCTGTTTTTACCCCTTTTATTTGCATATTTTTCTTAGATGTTTCCGTAGTTCATTACCGTATTAAATATGCTCAATTAAAACAATAATCATTCAGGATTTTGAAAACATTTGGTATATATATGACATGTGTACCTTGTGATTATTGAAACTAATACAAATTAACAGTTTAAAAACTACATACATAAATAAATATTATTACGGACATATATTTCTTAATATTTATATACAATTTTTGAAACAAAATGTGCATGTAACAATAAAAACGTGTGTGTAATATTTGTTCATGTCTTTCAGCTCTCAAACATCTGAAGTTTATCATATGTGGCTCTTATGTTAACCAAGTTTGGCCACCCCTGTTATAGTGTAACTATGCATTGTGTGAAGTACTGTACTTTCTTTTGTCTGTCCTGAATCTTCCAAAATGTAGAATGTGGGGAGTCCTCTCTCTCTGTCTGTCAAATAGCAGGCATGTGAGTCCTCTGTATTTCTTAGAGAATTTTGACACAAATATAGATTCCATAACTGAATAGTCAAAATAAGGTTCAGATCAGGTGGCTTGTCCTCAGACAATCAACTTTGAGAAGATTGCACTTTAGCCACCAGCATATCTGATACAATGAACCTCAATAATGGCAGAGCCACAAAAATGTATTTAGGAATACTCCAGTGACTTGCTCAGGGTTCATTTTGGCCAGTGATTCATTATTAACCTGAATGAAATTATTATTATTATTATTATTATTATTAAACTGATTGAAATTAAAAAATAAGAAACTGAAAGCTACTTGAACAATCTCTAACACATTGGACAACAACTCTGAATTTAAAAATTTATCTCCTTCCTTTTCATTTAGTGCTCAAGATGACTAACAACATTCAAATAACAATAAAACAATCATCAGTAATTAAAACAAAAACCCAGAAAGCAGCATAGCATACTTAGCTTAAAATGCCAAAGTTAATCAGACCATCTGAACAATGTTAGCTTCATCAGGCAGCAGAAGCTAAGAAGAAAGGGGGTCAAACAGATCTCCCATAGGTGAATAATGATTTGCCATATTTATTTATTTATTTATTTATTAAACAAATTTCTATACTGCTTCACTGTATAAAGCCATCGAAGCAATATACAAGATAAAAACAGAATAAAACGCATGCTCTAAAAAATTAAAATGAATTCAACAAACTCTCAAAACAATAAAAACATTCATACAAATTCTAAAATGATAATTCAATAAATGACTGGATTACACCTCAGGGAAAACCTTCCTATACAAAAATGTCTTCAGTAGGCACTTAAACATCATCATGCTAGGCAGCTATCTGATTTTGGCTGGTAATTGATTCCAGAGAGCTGGAGCAGCAACACAAAAAGCCCAGTTTCTACTACTGGGCAGAGCTTGGAAAAGTTACTTTTTTGAACTCCAACTCCCATCAGCCCCTTACTTTTTTGAACTACAACTCCCATCAGCCCCAGCCAGCATGGCCACTGGATTGGGCTGGTTGGAGTTGGAGTTCAAAAAAGTAACTTTTCCAAGCTCTGCTACTGGGACATATGTTACTCTCAGCAGTGCCCCATCAGAGGAGCACAGTTGCCAGGCAGGGCCAGAGTGGGCAAAAAGGTCCCTCAGATATAGGTGCTCTGTAGTCATTGGAACAGTGGCATGGGTTTACCCAGCACTGCTGCTGCAACATGTTAATGGGTGGTACAACATGGGTGGGGCAAATTAAGTGGAAGTTCTATGTAACCATTGTCTCAACTGGGATTTGGAACAATAATATTGTAGAAAGACCCACATGAGCCTTGCCAGTATAGTGCTGGGCTTTAAATGTCACAGCAACATTGTGGGATGAACCATGGCTACCTGGTTCACACGACTGCTGTAACATCTGACAGACACCACAGTGTCTAGAGGTGGCAACGGACTACATACAGCCTGTGGGCCCTTGTCCAGTTTTCCATTTGTCTCTCATGGCCCTTTCTCAGTCTCACAAAATGGCCACCTGCCCACTATCAAGGATGTCAAAATCACAAGACAGGAAAAAATGGTTTATTGTCACATGACTAAACCCAGTAGTCAGCCAGCTCAGTCTTAAACACCAGTCTGGAAATGTGTAAGTTGTTGAGAATGGTGATTCTTTTTAAACATGTTCTCATAAGTCTGCCTCCGACATCTGATGCAACATCTTTTACACAGCCGGTGTCAGTAAAGTGATTAGCAACCTTCCATTAAAACTGTAAAACTGTATTTCAGTCTGAATTAGACAATTATATCTGAATCACTAACACAAGCACTTGGATGGGCTCCAGTGCTCTTTATATGAAGTGACAATGCACTTCAGGAATCCATTGGTTTCAGAATCCATTGATGGATGATAGGATACATGTAATCCAGCTGGGACAATGAATGGAACAGAAACAAAGCACTTCATCAGAAAGCTGCATTGCTTATGTTTAATGACAAGTATGGATCAACAATAAATAATAGCAATCAATAAAATAATAAGTAAAAATCTTCTTTTAAAGGGGGCCGCTGCTGAATCAGAGGGAGTTTTTACGCCTATATTCATATTTGAATGCTTGTGTCAGAATGGGTAGAACTGAAGCATCTTCCAAAGCCTCTTTATGTCTCATTCTATGGCCTTTTGGTTGCCTCTATAGTCATTATCAGAGTTCAGGGATACATTCCAGGCAAGCAAAAACACTGAATGAGGATTTGAAGCAAGGTTGATGAGATGTGTGGCAGAGGAGAGTGTGTGGCCCGGGCTGCATTTGGGGGCCAGGCCTGGGGTTCCCCACCCCTGCACTAGGCAGAGTAAGCCAGCTGTCTCGGGGCTCTTCTTATGTTCTTAAGGATGCCAATTTTTGAGATATTAGTTGGTGCTATGGCAATGGGCCTTCTTTCCATTTCTCCTTATATCTCTGCAATATTATATCTCTGTAGGTCTACTCTGGAACAGTGGAGAACCTAAGCTCCAAGCCCTGCCATTTTACACTGATTGTTTGTTCTCCCTGTTTATAACAGTATAATAAAAAGGTTCATTTAAAATATAGGAAGGCAGAACAGCCCAGGAATAAAATGAAAAAGGCAGAGCAATTCTTGTGAGGAGTTGTTGTGAATATCATTAAGTGTATTGTGGAAACCTTTTTTGTTTGTTTGTTTTAGCCATCTGCCTGACGGATATTAGAAACATGGCAACTGTGTTAAAAATAACATGTTGGGCTGTCTTTTGCAGAAAGTTAATAAAAAGAAGGAAATGAAAGGCTGCTCATTATTTTTAATTACTTTGCTTTCTAGCAGAGTGCCTTTATCTCTCTCCTGTTACATTCGGCTTTATTTTAGTTCATTATGGCACATTCAACTCCTCAGAAGAATGATGGTTTTGTTCTAAATCATTGACATTTATCAAGAAGCCCACTGTACTGGCTGTTAACCAGGGCTTCTGTGCCAAGGCGATGATTCGGCAAAGAGCCTAAGATATTGTCCACTGAACACCAACTGAGTAGCAGAACAGCCCAGGAGTTCTTTCAATGAGAAGAATAGAGGTGAGAATGTAAGGTGCCAAACACTATATACAAAACCAAACATTGCTGGACAAAGTGGCAGAAATCATTTTATGCCTTCTTAGAACAAGTGTCATGCTAACAGTCAGCTAAGGAAGAGGAACATAAAACTTCTTGTTGAGCGTATTTTTAATGAGTTGAACCTGTCTTAAGATAGTGATTCAGGATATTCTTTGCAGTGGAAAAGATAGCGGGTTAACCCAAGACAAAGGTTCCCCCACACTTGCAGTAGGCCAATAAACAAAACCTAAATCAATCACCTTGCTGTCTTCCTTCTCTGAGAGTTATTATATTTTTTAGTTTAGACTTCAGAGTGATATCCCAGATCCTAAAGTACTGCTCCTGGTGGAGAATCCTTTTTACCAATATGCTGCAAGTGACTTCTTAAAGAGCAATGCAAATGTGTTTATGGTCAGGAGGAGGACATCAGTGGTGGCAATTGCCATATTCAAAGCCCTCTTGGCTAGCGGCAACCAGGGTGGGGGCAACCTTTTTTCCTCCCCGTTTCAGTTTCTATATCTTTTGTTTCCCCTTCCATTGATTCCAATAGCAGAGAAATTACTAAGGCCACATTCACACCAGACATCCCACTATTATTCCACTTTAAATACTCATGGCTTCCCCCAAAGAATCCTGGGAAGTGTGGTTTGTGAAGAGGGCTGAGAGTGGTTAGGAGGCTCCTATTTTCCTCAGAGACCTACAGTTCCCTGAGTGGTTTAACAGTCAATCCCTCTTCCTTGGGGACTCTGGGAATTGTAGCTCTGTGAGGAGATTAGGAGTCTTCTAACGACTCTCAGCACCCTTCACAAACTACACCTCCCAGGATTTTTTGGGGGAAGTCATGACTATTTAAAGTGGAATAATAGTGAAATAAATGTACAGTGTGAATGCAGCCTAAGTAGCATTGAGAAAGCATTTAAAATTCATTCTTTCCCAAATTTGCTACAGAGATATGAATGCAATAGCTTGTGACCTTATCAACTGGTATTCAAGAGGCATACTGCCTGTGATATTGAAGAGAATATATAGTCTGCATGATGAGTAGCCATTGATAGCCATATTCTCCATAAATTTGTCCAATTCCTTTCTAAAGTCATCTAGCTTGGCAGCCATCACTATTATTATTATCTTTATTTATACCCCCCCTTTTTCCAAACTGGAACTCAAGGCGGCTTCCAAATAAAAGTAAGTACATATCATTAAGAACATATAAACATATAAAAATCAGCATTAAAACAGAATTAAACTATTAAGATGTTAAAACTAATTAGACATACACTTAAAATACTGCAACCCAGTTTAAGAGTATACAAGTAAAACAATAACATACAGCATCCTCTTCAGTCACTACCCTTAAAACCTTCAGTTCCAAAGGCCTGCCGGAAGAAAAAAGTCTTTAGCTGTCGGCGGAAAGACTGCACAGAGGAGGCCATTCTTGCCTCCCTAGGGAGGGAGTTCCAGAGCCTAGGGGCAGCCACCGAAAAGGCCCTATCTCGTGTCCCCACCAGTCGCACTTGTGAAGGTGTTGGGATTGCGAGAAGGTAGCAAATTCCATAATTTGCATGCTTCTGCGGGAACTGAAAGTGAGGTTGTCAATTCTGGAATAGAGATGAGCACGTTCGGTTTCCAAGTTCTGCAGAGCTTCGTGGAGCTGATCCTGATCAGGGCGTGGACGTTTCTGTTGCTGCCGTTGGGCTGTCCTGGAATGCGAGACTGAAGTGCTGCTGTTGCCTCTTCTGAGGTGTATGCCACCGTTGCTGCTGTCATTATCACCAGGTTGGGGGTCATTGCTGTCTATCGTTCTTGGGTCCCATTACATCAGCTACTACGGATTATCGGCTGCTGAAGCTCCTCGGATGCTGCTGTGTTGTCTGAATGTATGAGTGGGTTGTATGAGTGAGTGTGTGATTGTGTGTATATGCCATGAGTTTTATTATTTATTTTATTTTTATTATGTGCCTGGGCGAGAGGACAGTGTTGTGGGAGGGAGGACCAAAGGGGGCCCCTATTAGTGTAGTGACGGGTAATGGGAGGTATGGCGCTGTGAGTAGGACATGCCAGTTAAGGGGAACTCGCCCCAGACAACTGGTGGCTGTGACGTGTTCCGGTCCTCCCCACACCCACAGGATTGCTGGTAGTTCTATCAGCCAACCCTCGGATCTCCAGTTGCTGCTTTTTAATGCCAGATCGGTAAATAATAAAACCTCCCTCATCCATGACCTAATTGTGGATGAGGCGGCCGATCTGGCATGTATTACCGAGACCTGGGTGAGCGATCTGGGAGGTATTAATCTCTCCCAGTTGTGCCCACCTGGGTATTCGGTTCAGCATCTGGGTAGATCCGAGGGTCGGGGAGGGGGAATCGCTGTGGTCTATAGAAGTTCCATCCCTCTTGTTAGGCACCCTATCCAGATGGCTAATGGTCTAGAATGTCTGCACATAACGTTGGGTCAGCGAGACAGACTGGGAATTCTGTTGGTGTACCGTCCACCCTGCTGCCCAACAGCCTCCCTAACTGAGCTGACAGAGGTGGTCTCGGATCTATTGTTGCGTTCCCCCAAACTTTTGGTATTGGGGGATCTCAACATTCATGCTGAGGCTGCTTTATCTGGAGCAGCTCAGGACTTCATGACCTCCATGACAGCCATGGGGCTGTCTCAATTTGTTACTGGCCCTACGCATGTGTTGGGGCACACTCTGGACTTGATTTTTGCCACTGGATTAGGGGATGGTGATCTGAGAGTGAGGGATTTTTCATCTATTCCTTTGTCATGGTCAGATCACCGCCTATTAAGGTTTAGACTTACACTGTTTTCTCCCCTCTGCAAGGGTGGAGGACCAATTAAGATGGTCCGTCCCCGGAGACTAATGAATCCTGAGGGTTTTCTGATGGCTCTAGGGAATTTTCCGGCTGATAGAATTGACGGTCCTGTCGAAACCCTGGCCATGCTGTGGAATACGGAAATGGCCCGGGCAGTTGACACGATCGCCCCGGTGCGCCCTCTCCGTTGCAGAGCTCAATTGGCTCCCTGGTTTACTCCGGAGCTAAGAGTGATGAAGCAAGAAAGGAGACGGCTTGAGTGCAAATGGAGGCGAACTCCCGACGGCTGTAATCATGCACTTGTGAAGCTCTCTACCAAACTCTATGTGAAGGCAGTGAGAGCAGCAAAGAAGCAATACTTTGCTGTCTCTATTCAGTCATCCCTTAACCGCCCAGCGGAACTTTATAAAGTTGTCCGGGGACTTTTACACTCTGGTCCCCAGGAAGCAATAACACCATCAATTGCCCGCTGTAATGAGTTTGCGCGACACTTTCGTGATAAGATCATGAACATCCGCCGGGACCTTGACTCCATTATTGTAGCAGTTGATCCTAATGAGGTATCCAGAGCACAGTCTTGTCCTGTTTTATTGGATGAGTTTCAGTTGGTACAGCTCGAGGATGTGGACAAGGTGCTTGGACAGGTGCGGGCGACCACTTCTGCTCTGGATCCTTGCCCCTCATGGCTAATAAAAGCTAGCAGGAATGGAACAGCCGGCTGGGCCAAGGAGGTGATTAATGCCTCTTTACGAGAGGGAGTGGTCCCACCCTGCCTGAAACAGGCGGTGGTGAGACCGCTCCTAAAAAAATCCTCCTTGGACCCTGATAATTTGGACAACTATAGGCCAGTAGCAAATGTCCCATTCCTGGGCAAGGTTCTAGAGCGTGTGGTCGCTCGCCAACTCCAGGCTCTCTTGGATGAAACTGATTATCTAGACCCATTTCAATCGGGCTTTCGGCCGGGGTTTGGTACAGAAACGGCCTTGGTCGCCCTGTATGATGACCTCTGTTGGGAGAAAGACAAGGGAGTGTAACTCTGTTGGTTCTCCTTGATCTCTCAGCGGCGTTTGATACCATCGACCATGGTATCCTTCTGGAGCGACTTACGGATTTAGGAGTGGGAGGCACTGCTTGGCGGTGGCTCTGCTCCTATCTCGGGAATCGTCTCCAGAAGGTGATGCTGGGGGAACATTACTCGAGTCCCTGGGTACTCCAATATGGGGTCCCGCAGGGTTCAGTTCTGTCCCCCATGCTTTTTAATATCTATATGAAGCCGCTGGGTGAGGTCATCAGGAGTTTTGGAGTGCGTTTCCAGCAATATGCTGATGATACGCAGCTCTACTACTCCTTTTCATCTTCCTCAGGTGAGGCTGTTGATGTACTAGACCGCTGCCTGGCCGCGATAATGGGCTGGATGAGAGCTAATAAACTGAAACTCAATCCTAACAAGACTGAGATGCTGTTGGTGGGAGGACCCTCTGCCCAGATGGTTGACGTTCGACCTGTCCTAGATGGGGTTACACTCCCCCTAAAGGAACAGGTACGTAGTTTGGGGGTCTTATTAGATCCGCTTCTGTCACTTGAGGCTCAGGTAGCCTCGGTGGCACGGAATGCATTCTACCAGCTCCGGCTGGTAGCCCAACTACGACCCTATTTGAGCAAGGAGCATCTTGCCTCAGTTATCCATGCTATGGTAACCTCTAGATTGGACTACTGTAATGCACTCTACGTGGGGCTACCTATGAAGACGGTTCGGAAACTTCAGCTAGTGCAAAATGCTGCGGCCAGAGTTCTCACTGGGACAAAGAAATTTGACCATATAACACCTGTCCTGGCGCAGCTGCACTGGCTACCGATATGTTTCCGGGCCAGATTCAAAGTGTTGGTTCTTACCTATAAAGCCCTAAACGGCATCGGACCGCAATACCTGATGGAGCGCCTCTCTCGCTATGTACCTACCCGTTCACTACGCTCGACATCGAAGGCCCTTCTCCGGGTCCCAACCCATAAAGAGGCCCGGAGATCAACAACTAGATCTAGGGCCTTCTCGGTGGTGGCCCCCGAACTATGGAATGCCCTCCCAGACGAGATACGCCTGGCGCCTTCTCTGTTATCTTTTCGGCGCCAGGTAAAAACTTACCTTTTCGCCCAGGCTTTTTAAATTTTGTAAATTTTTAAATATTTTAATTTAACATTTTAAACTTAATATGATCTTAATTTAAATCTCAATGGCAATTTTATTAATGTTTTATAATTGTACTATATATATATATTTTTTCCACACTTGCTCATATTTTAATTGTGATTTTATTTGTTGTACACCGCCCTGAGAGCTTTCTGCTATAGGGCGGTCTAGAAATGTAATTAAATAAAATAAAATAAAAATAAATAATTTAACTACACACTGTGTGAAGAAGTTCTTCTGTTGTCTATCCTGAATCTTCCAACATTCAGTTTCACTGGATGACTCCAGGTTCTAGTATTATGAGAGAGGGAGAAAACCTTCTCTTTCTTCACTTTCTCTGTACCATGCAAAATTTTATACACCTCTATTTTGTACCTTCCACAGATACCTCATACTAGCCTTTTTTCTAAATGCAAAAATAAAAACAACCCGCACCAAATGTTGCAACATTTCCCCATAGGAGAATCTCCTGGGTCTTTTTGGTTACCCTTTTATGCACCTTCCCAGCTCTACAATATCCCTTTGGAGGAGTCTTTCCTCAGAGTGTAGGTGAGGTGGCCTGGGAGAGCACAGTATGAATTTTAATATTAAAAACGATTAAAATAAATCATAATCACAGGAATAGGATGGATCCTGAAAACACACATCTCAGGTGTCAAAGACCATGGTTAAAAGGTCCATCTTCAGCATTCACTGAAATCTGTACAGTGAAGGTGCCATTTGTGGGGAGGAAATTCCACAAGACTGCCACAGAGAAAGCCCTCTCCTAGGCCACCATCCCCCAAACTTCTGAGGGCAGCAGAAATACCAATAGGGCCACCTTTGCTAATCTTAACACCTGAGACGATCTGTAGGGAAGGAGATGGTTTCTCAGGTATTTGGAGCCTAAATCATTTAGGGCTTTAAACACAAGTGAGCACCTTTAATTGGGCCTGGAAACAAACTGGCAACCAATGCAGCTGTTTTAAAACTGGGGTTATATGAAATCTAAATGGAACCCCAGCCAGTTATTTGCCCACCGCATTTTGGACCAATTGAAGTTTCCGAGTCATCTTCAAGGGTAGCCCTACATAGACTACATTGCAATAATTTAATCTGGAAGTTAACAGAGCACGGAATACTGTGGCCAAGTCATCTCTTACCAAAAGGGACCATAGCTGGCAAAGCAGCTGTTGGTGGTGGGTGATGGTGGACATCCTAGTGTTGGATGGTAAGAAACAGCAGCAGGGTCCTGGACCAGTGCTAATTTGCCACACACACACACTGCTGCCAGAGGTAACTCTCTCTTCTTGCCTCATGAAAACCCTGGTGTCACTTTGCTTACACTGAACTGCATTTGCCAGTTTAATGCCCATTCCCCCAGTTTGGTGAGATCCTTTTGGAATGAGCCACAATCTCTATTTTGCCTTTACCACCGTGAATAATCTGTGGTCAACCACAAACTTTGCCATCTCACTGCTTACCCCTAACATTAGATCATTTATGAACAAATTAGAAAGCACTGGTCCCAATGCACTTCTTTGAGGCACTGTATACTTTCCTCCATTACAGGAACTGACCATTTATTCCTGTGTCCAGCTTCTTGTTCTTTAACCAGTTACCGTTCCATAATAGGCCTTTACAGAAAGTCTAAGGGCCAGATTATATGTGATGATAAACATGTGAAACCCATAAGTTTTTTGAAAAATTAATAGCAGATGCCGGGGACATTTTCATTGAGACCACAGAGGACAAGGATAGCTGGTTTCTCATCTCCTTCCCCAGAGATGGTCCCACTGAAAAGCCTGCACGCACTACAGCAATGAGCCTTTGGGGGGAAAGGGAGCTTCTTTCTAAGAGTCACAGGTTTTCAGTGGGGCCATGTCTGAGGAAAGAAAGGATAAAACACAACTTCCTGTGTGCCATGGTCATAATGAGCCCCCCCCCACATACACACACACCTTGTGCCTGCTACTAATATTTTTATGTTTAGTTTGGCCTAGCATATAGTGTATTTTAAGAACAAAGAAACTGATAATGGTTTGTTGTGCAGTAAGAATAAAAGTGTAGGCAAAAACCCTGAAGATTATGTTTAGAATCCAAACAATGTGTACCCTTGAGCAAAGTTCTTCATTTCTCCATATAATATGTGATGACTACAATCCACTGGTTTATCTAAATGATCTGTAGCTGTTACCCAAATTGACATCTTCAGTGCAAAAATCCATGCAAACCAAGGGAGCTTTAATTTGTTCCACTTAGCAAGATGCCTTTTTAATAAGGATACACTATTATAGAAATGAGAAGCCAGTTAGTAGACATTGCTGATTTCAAATTTTGTACAGTATATCTCCCGTACAAAACTCATAATATTATATATGTATTTGACCATTCTGGTTTATCCTTATTTAATATATCCAAGATTTGACTATCAAATTTCTGTATTCCTGAAACAAAGAACAATCCTCATTTTTTTTCTGATCTCATTCCATCATGCCAGCAAATCTCCTTCAGGACTGCATGGCCAAAAGTTTACTCCTGAGTTGTGTAATGGCTTTATTTAGTTTCAAACCAATATGTCTCCAACTTTCGTATAGCAACCGGGTAGTATGTTTGTTCAGGAAATAAATATCAAAATTGGAATCCTACTGCTTTCAATCAGTATTTGTTTCATAACTATTTAAATCGTAATAGCTTGAAAGCAATCCACCCTGATATACTGCCGCTTGTATACTCTGCGACTGTAATGGGGAAAAAATGTTAAAAGAGTTCTTAAGTTCAAATTGCACTTACTTCAGCTGTTCCATTTAAGCTCTAAACCCTATAATTTCCATGAGATCCCCACACACACTTTATCTCTTTTAACAGCAGCTTTATATCACAATTGCTTTTGAAAAAGCCCTCTGTTTCAACAGCAGTTTCTCACATAGCATTCAGGGCAGGGGGGCCAATATCTGAAGAAGAGACATTCAAATCTCTATTTGGCATGAAGAACTAGTTGCTGGATTCCGTGAATCCCAGTCTTAAATTTTCCTGGCCTAGGTATCCATCCTGCAAGAGATCACAGACAGGCTTTCAACCAGACAGGCCCTTCTGAAACCTACAAGGCTTTTTTGTGTGTGTGTTGGGGCTCCTTGGCATTTTCTTCCCCAGGCTGCTTTTGGAATTTCCCTGAAGTTCTGGAGGATTTGACAGAGTTGGGGGGAAGAGCAATGTAGGGAAGGAGGTCTAGAAATGAAATGTTTGGGGGACCCTACTATGAAGGGAACTGTGGAACAGCACAGCTCCAGGGCTCTTTTCAGAGCAGAAGTGTTGATGTAATCTGCTGCTGGAATGCCAGGGTAACTGACAAACCTTCCTTGGTCTGGCACATGAATGAAGTGACAACAGTTGCATCCACATCATACATTTAAACCACATTTATACCAATTGGCTTGTATCCAACAGTTATACTCCAAAAGGCGGTCAGAGTGGCTTCTAAACAATAAGTTGTAAGACTTGCTCACACAAAAAATAATCCTGGGAACAGTAGTTTACCCCTCACAGAGCTATAGTTGCCAGCACCCTTAACCAGCTACAGTTCCTAGGATTTTCGGAGGGAAGCACTGTGCTTATTAAATTTATGGTATGGACATGACTAACAAGGCTTTTGGGTGCTTCTCTTTGATGGGGTTTCTACTTCAGGCTATTAATTTAAGCATTTATTTTCAAGAATGTTTGCATTTCTAATTAAAAGCTTACAGTTGTTGTTGTTAAATTTATTACCCGTCCTTATTACAGTGCAGGCTATAACAGTGTAAAATTCAAAATTAAAATTAAAACAATTCCAGTCACATGAATAGTTGCCCTTGGCTCCTATTGGGAAGAATGGTGGGATATAAATCAAATAATCAATCAATAAATAAAATAAAATTAAACGAATAGAGTGGATACTGAAAACATACATCTTAGGTGTCATTTCCTGAAAACTATACAGTGAAGGTGCTAGATGCACCTCTATGGGGATGGAATTCCACAACTTAGGGGCTGCCACAGAGAAAGCCTTCTCTCAGGCCATCATCCCCCAAACTTCTGAGGGCGACGGAACTACCAAGAGGGCCCCTCTGCTGATCTTAACACCCAAGAGGGTCTGTAGAGAAGGAGAGAGTCTCTCAGATATTTGGGGCCTAAGTCATTTTGGACTTTAAATACTAGCATGAGCACCTTAACTTGGGCCCAGAAACAAAATGATAACCAATGCAGCTGTTTTACAGCAGGAGTTATATGTGTTCTAAAAGAAACCCCAGACAGTCACCTTGCCGTTGAATTTTGGACCAGCTGAAGCTTCAGAGTTGTCTTCAAGGGCAGCTCCACATACAGCACATTGCAATAATCCAATCTGGAAGTTACTAGAGCATGGAGCACTGTGTCCCAGTCATCGCTGATTAAAAGGGGCTGTAGTTGGCAAACCAGCTGTCGCTGGAAATAGGCGCTCCTAGCCACCAAGGCCACCTGATCCTCAAGTGACAATGTTGCATCCAGGAGTACCCTCAAGCTACGAACCTGCTCTTTCCAGGGGAGTGAAACTCCATGCAGAACAGGCTGACGTCCCCAAGTCTTGGATATAAGAACCTGGAACACATAACACCTCTGTCTTCTCAGGATTCAGTTTCAGTCAGTAGAGAGCCAGTGTGGTGTAGTGGTTAAGGTGTTGGACTACAACCTGGGAGACCAGGGTTCGAATCCCCACATAGCCATGAAGCTCACTGGGTGACCTTGGGCCAGTCACTGCCTCTCAGCCTCATGAAAACCCTATTCATAGTGTTGCCATAAATCAGAAAAGACTTGAAGGCAGTACACCCACACTCAGCCCATCACTGCCTCCAAACACTTGCCTAGCATGTCACCTGCCTCTCTCAGTTCAGATGGAACAGAGAGATGGAGCTGGGTATTATCTGCTTATTGATAACACTTCACTGCAAAACACCTGATAACAGTTCTCAGTGGCTTCATAAGATGTTAAATAGCATGGGGGACAGAATAGAACCAGGAAAGTTCCCATGGTGTTGAACAGTAGCCTCCCATGACTACTTTCTGGAAAAGCCCCTGGTTACATTTCAGCCATACAAAGATATTTGTTAAAGCCCAATTGCATTTTACAAGTTCAGTTAGAAGTGAGTTCAGTGGAGCTTAATTCCAAGTAACAATGCCTAGGATTGCCGTCATGCTACCTAAATAAATTAAAAAAAGCAAAACAAACATTTTTATGGTTTTATAATTCCTTCTTGAAAGACTAGGCATTCTTCCTTTGTTTTTGTAGTAAACTTTATACAGCCGACTACATTTTTGGATTCTTCTTGGAGATATGACTACTATGGAATGGGATTTGGGGGTGAGGCTATGGAGGCTGTTTCAGACAGGGAGGTCTTTTCCATTCCTATCTGGAGATGCTGGGGATTGGACCTGGGACCTTTTGCATACGAAGCAGAAGCTCTGCCACTGAGCCACAGCCCTTCCCTATCATGTGACTGTGGCAGCGTACATTCCTTGTTGATAGCTTGGAGGCGGCAGGGGAGAAGGAATTCTTGAACTTAGCCATGAATTAGTAATTCATCAAAAGTTAATTTTGTACAACTGACTCATGTTAAAGGATGCATAAGGAAACACAGAGGACAAGGTCAGAGAGGAGTTTCCATCTTCTACTTTGCAAACTATTACTTAGGATGAACTGCAAATGAGGATGCCTGACTTGGCTGAAGCAGACCTTTTATGGATGGGAATTAAACCAGAGTCAGAAAATCTGCTTTTCTATAAAGGTAAGAACACTGTTGTTGCACTCTGTAATGAGCCCTTACATACATAAGATATATAACTAAAACCAAACATTGGTGTCTGTGTTTAATTTTACTCATTTTTCATTTCACTGATTTGTTGTTGTTGTTTGGAAATAAGGTGAAGATGTAAGATTAGTAAATGAGACTAGTGTGAGAACCTCAGGGCTATGTTCATTTTCTAGTCGAAATCTCAAAAAAGCAGATTTAAGTAAGTGCCCAATTGAAATAAAGCCCACATGGTATGATAGGTTTCTCTTGCATTAGGCCCTGTGAGCTCGCTTTCTGTTTAATATCATTTAAGGGATTAAAGAGAATTACTCAACTCCTTTGCCCAGAAAACTAAGCAAAGCTAGGGAATTCAGGATAAATCCATGTAATAATAATAATATTAATACTTGTTTTTATTAATTATATACTGCCTCTTCCTAGATAACATTCAAGCTACTTTCTATAAATATCCAGTTAAAACCCATTTTTCAAAGGGGAAAGGAAGGGCAAAGAAAGAGGAAAGCTACTCTAAAGCAACCAAAGTTGGATCCTCTAAAACAGGAATGAAACTTGGCCAGCTCCAGCTGAGCCCTTATGGCTAATGTTCTCTCCTGCTAAAGCAGATCTTGGATGATTACTTTTAAAAAATAATAAATTACAGTTATTATTATTATTGTTGTTGTTGTTGTTGTTGTTATTATACCCCACCCTTTTTCCAAACTGAAACTCAAGGCGGCTTCCAGATAAAAACGAGTACACATCATTAAGAACCTATAAAAATATAAAACATATAAACATATAAAATCAGCATTAAAACAGGATTAAACTATTTAGATGTTAAAACCAATTACTCTTAAAATACTGCAACCCAGTTTAGGAGCATACAGGTAAAACAATAACATACAGCATCCTCTTCAATCACTACCCTTAAAACCCAAAGGCCTACCAGAAGAAAAAAGTCTTTAGCTGTCAGCGGAAACACTGCACAGAGGAGGCCATTCTTGCCTCCCTAGGGAGGGAGTTCCAGAGCCTAGGGACAGCCACCGAAAAGGCCCTATCTCGTGTCCCCACCAGTCGCACTTGTGAAGGTGTTGGGATTGTGAGAAGGGTCTCTCCTGAAGATCTCAGGGCCCGGGCAGGTTCATATAGGAAGATACGGTCTGACAGATAGCCTGGACCTAAGCCGTATAGGGCTTTATAGGTCATAACCAGCACTTTGAATTGTGTCCGGAAACAGGCTGGCAGCCAGTGGAGCTGTTGCAGCAGGGGAGTTGTATGGTCCCTGTAACCAGCCCCAGTTAACATTCTGGCTGCAGCTCATTGCACCAGCTGAAGTTTCCGAACAGTCTTGAAAGGCAGCCCCACGTAGAGCACGTTACAGTAGTCTAAGGCATGTGTCACCATAGCCAGATCAGACGACTCCAGGAATGGGCGCAGTTGGCGCACTAATCTTAACTGTGCAAAAGCATTCCTGGCCACCGCAGAAACCTGGGCCTCCAGGTTTAAGGCTGACTCCAGGAGCACACCCAAACTGCGAACCTGCGTCTTCAGGGGGAGTGTAACCCCATCCAGCACAGGCTGAACCCCTAGTCCCTGACAATTAAAGTTACAATTAAATGGTCCCCAAAATTAGTAATTACCATTACAATTACAATTGCTCTGAAAGTAACTGATTACTTTACTTTTTCACAAAAGTACTTGCGACAATTACATTTCAATTACTTTTTACAAAAGACGCCTACAAGGTGCTGGCCTTGGCTGCTGCACATCTAAGTAGCCTAAAACAACATTAAAAATAAACACACACATACAGAGGTAGTAGAATAATTCTTTTTATCTATAAGATAGCAATGGTGGTCTCTCCGCTGGTAAGGGAGGTGGGGAGGGAGGCTGAGGCCACTACTCAAATATTTGCACGTCAAACCAAGTGCAAATCCCCCACTCAGCCAGCAAGCATAATCTCTCTCACTTAACCACCTCCCGGATCCTGCCCTGCCACCAACTAAGGGACACTCACCCAAGCAAACATTTTCTCGAGATACAAAGAAGCTAAAATACTGCAAATGCAGCACAGTAGCCAGAGAGGGTGGTGGAGGCCACTTTGTGTGCCAAGTGCAAACACAGTATTCACACACACACACACCGCACACACACACGTTGTTATCTTTCACCTCCACAGTTCTTTGTCTCCATTCTGCTGCTGCCTCCTTTTCCTTTATCCATGTTCTTGCCCTCCGGCTCCTTTTTCCCTCCACTCCATTCTTCACCACCACCATCCATTTTTTAAAACAATTGTTTTCTCCGCTCCACCCCTGTCTCACTCTCCACCTCCTCCCTTGTCGTCTCCTACCCACCCACAGAGGTCGAGGGAGGAGAGCTGCTGCACAGAAGCCCAGTTTGAGGCACATGATTTTCAACCACAAATCAGAGGAGCAGAAGATTTCCCCTGCTGCCCCTCCCCAAGTAATGCCCAAACGTAATGCTGGAAACATTACAATTACTCCACAAAAGTAATAAAATTACTCCTTGTTCTATTACAATCAAAATGAAAAGGAATTACCCACTCGTTCCTCAAAAAATAACGAATTACAAGTAATCCGTTACTTGTAACGAATTACTTCCAAGCTCTGTGCTAAAGTAGCTGTAGGAAGATGTCCCAGCAGGGAGCTAAAGCCAACTGGAAGCTTATAGGCCAGCATGCCCTGTACTGTGGTTTGCCTCCCTGGAAGAGCCAACTGTATTGTTAAAGTGCCCATGTATGATTTGCAGTCTCTGATTTATGCAATGCTGTTGACATGAAGGGTCTGAGTCAGAATGGTGGCAGAACAGGGACCAGTGGTTGCCTCCCCCCACCCCCAAGGAAATACTTGCAAGGTCCCAGAGTCAGGCGTCATGACAACTTGCTTGCAGGCCAGTCTAGGAGACCAATCAAATTTGCAGACGCTACAGACAGAGCCTTCTCCGTGTTGGTCTCTATTTGTGGAACTCCCTCTCAATGGATATTCTGTACGGTCAACCTCATCAATTCTGGCTATTCAATGGACCTTGCAAATCATTTCTTCCAAATTATTTGTTTTCTAATTGAGATCTTGGGCTCTTTTCTCATTATTTAATGGCTATATTACTGATAGTTTTAAATTTTCCTAATGACAATTAGTTTTATTCATTTGTGGGTTGGGATCTTTTCAGCTGCTGTTTCTTATAGAAACTGTATGTTGCAGTTTATGTTTATTTTGATGTAAGCTGTCTTGGGAAAACATTTTGTCCTGAAAGGTGGCCTAGAATTACGTACAAGAAAATAAAAAAGGACGCATGGCAGTTTTGAAGGAAATCTTTTTTTCTACCTTGTAATGTACATATAGCTGTAAAACATCCCTGCCTATTTTGCAAACATCCTGAAGATGACAGTACTGCCACAGTTATTACATTGGTGATCCACTTGAATCAAACAGTACTGCTGGCCTTTTTTTGTGAAGCATACAGCAACTATTTGCATCATGGAGTCTTAATCTCAATAGCTTTATAGCAGCAGCTGATTGTTCTTGTTTCAGTTATTCCAGAGGGTGTGAAAAGATTATTAATATTTATGAGTGATTATCTAAGAAATCAGAACTCTTAATAACACAGCAGTATCATTTTCATAATCTCCTTTCAAAGAATTAGTGGGTCTCATTTATCATCATGTTGAGGGGTGGTGTGTGGGGGTTTTTATTTTTAAAAATGAAATTCTGATTAGGCATGATCTTTCTGATCAAAGAAATACTAAAAAAATGAGCATGCTTTTTACAGATAAGGGAATGATGGGACTCTTTCCATAATATATGCATCTATTTTTTAAATCTTTAATCATATGCTATTTAATTTGAGCAAACTTGCTTTATTTCAGCCTGGAAGTAAGTTGGGATTAATTTTGACAGGGGTAAAAAGAAAACTAGTTTGAGTCTTTTGAATCTTTTCTGTCTTTGGAAAAATCATGTAGTCCACTAAATCTGTTTTATTGTGCTTTGGACTAGTGGGGGCACTAATGCATTTCCTTGCACAGTTATTCTTCAACCATACAGAGATAAGAGTTGTGGGGAAAACAAGCTAAAATATGAATGCAGAGTACTCTAGAGTGGGTGCTTCTGGGCTGGCTTGAAAGTGAAGTCCATGAAACCAGGCAACCCATCTTCTTACCTCCCTTTCCCCAGAATGCCTCTAGGCCTCACATGAAGTTCCTTTGCCTGCCTTTTTGTTTTGTTGTATGTTTTGCCTGCTTTTCCTTTTCTTGGGTTGTGGGTGTTTTTCTGTTTTTGTTTTGGTTGTTTCACTGAGGGAGAGTGTTTTGCCTTGTTTTGGAGGAACGGGAGGTTGCCCGGTTTTTTGTTTGCATTTTATTTGTTTTATGGTGGGTGTCAATGTATTGCCTACAGGGAATGGGGTTATGATCATTGCCATTTTTCTTCTTCTGTGAAATGGGTGTTTTCTAGTGCCCACAATAGTTTATTAGATTTCCAAATGTGCACCTTTACCCCAAAGTGTTGGGAACACAAATGTTGTAAGCCATACGGATTAGAATTCTGTTTCCAGTACCAATGTTTATACAAGAGATGTTAGCTGTTTGGCAGAGGCTGCTCCCTGTACCATCAGAGATCTCAAAAATTAGGGATGGCTATCCAGCAAATTCCAATTCTTCGGTTGTATTAAAAGCTAGTCCTGCTCAGGGTAGACCACTGAAGTTAATACACATTACTAAATTAGGTTCATTAATTTTCATGGGGCTACTCTGAGTAGGACTTAGTTGAATACAACTTTCTTTATTAAATTTGTATCCAATCCTTCCTCCCAAAAGAACCCAGGATGGCAAACAGCAAAATGTTAAAACAGTGTAATTGACAATCAAATAAAATATATTTAAAATATGTTAAAACAATCTACAGATATTTAAAAGCAATTGCATACCCAGGGCCGGCACCAAAGCGTGGCCAGGTTGGGCCCTGGCTGAGGGCCCATGCAGCCCAGAGGGACCCCTGAACCCTCTTTAGGATGTGGGGGTAGCACTCCCCTTCCACGATCCTCGGCAGGGTCGACTCCTGACCCTGCTGTAGATCGCAGAGACAGAGCTCTCAGGGGCCCCCCACAGAACGTATGGGCCCACAGCACCTGCCCGCTCCACCTGCCTCTCCTCCCTTTCTGTGAATACCCTGCATGCTGTGCGCACAGCTGCCATCAACCAAGATGGCAGCAGAGGCTTCTCTAAGGGGCTGATGCCCCTACCGCCATCTTGATGGATGGCAGGCATGTGTACATATGCAGCGTATCACACATGTGTGCCCTCAACAAAGATGGTGATGGGGTATCAGCCCCTAAGAGAAGCCTCTGCCACCATCTTGGTTGATGGCAGCAACCTGCATGCCCAGCATGCAGGGCATTCACAGAAAGAAAGAAAAGGTAGGTGGAGTGGTCCTGCACAGTCTGGGGAGGCTAGGAGCAGGGGGCTCAGGGCCGGCTGGCACTCAAGGGCCCAGTCACACCTGGCGCCAGCCCTGTGCATACCTCCACAGTTATTTATTCCATGGTTGCCATGGCCAGTATCTCTTAGCCATCAAATGCCTGGGTAAACAGGAATATTTTAAATTCTTTTCTGAAAGCCGGTAATGAGGGAGACAGGCACATCTCACCAGAGAGGGCATTCCACAAATGGGAGCCAACACTGAAAAGGCCCATCACAGGTCACTGTCAACTGATAGCAGCCAGAGGTGACACCCCCAACAGGGCCTCTCTGCTGATTGTAGGGCCCAAGATGGTTGATATTTGGGGAATCACTCCTTTAGATACTTGGGTCCCAAGCCATTTGGGGCTTTGTATGCTAGTATTTACACTGTGAATTTGCCTCAGTAGCTCACTGGCAGCCAGTGCAGGGCTTTTAGGATTAGCAACATAATAGTTACGTTGAGTTGTCCCGCTTACCAACCTAGTAGTCACATTCTGAACTAGCTGCAGTCTCCAGGCCATCTTCAAGGGCAGCTCCACAGAGAGCACATTACAGTAGACCAAGCAAGAGGCCATTAGAGCATGGACAACTGAGATCACAGTTTTGTCCACACAAAAGACAGCTGAACAGCCAGTAATTAAACCAACAGTGACAGGGGGGAAATAAATTTATTTCAAAAAGGAATACAGACTGACAAAATTGTTAATATTTTCAAAACTGTGTCCTGATACCTCCTATGCACCATAGCCATTGTCATTTAGGAAATGTCACATTCAATTGCTATGTACATAGAATGGGTTAATTAAAAAAGAAATGATGATTTTGTGTATGCAGCATGCCACAGTTGCCAAAGATATCTATCAAGATGTTTGGAACATGATGACAAAATTCCTCTTTCATTAAGCAGATATATAAAAGGCACCTGACACTTCCCATTTTTCTCTCCAATTACCTTAATCACTCCATCATAGGTAGCTTCACAGTGATGTGCAAATCACTATTCACATTTCACATATCTCTTTATCAATGTTACAAACATCTGCATTACGAATAAACTTCAGTGTTTTTCCATTTCTAGTCTTTCCTCCACTTTTTTTTTAACTGGAAGGGGCCCTGCTCACAGAAAGAGAGTCTGTTATCTACAAATGAGTCTGGATGCTTCATCCCCACCCACAAGTGATCAAATCAGTTCATGACCATGCAGTAAACTTAAAATCCAAGCACATGGAATGCCGGGTAACAATAATTCATGAGTACTACAAGAGGCTAAAACCGGCAAGGGGAACTTGTGGCTTTCCAGATGTTGTTGGACTCTTAAAGCTCTCATCAGCCCCACCTAGCATCGCTAATGATTGGGAATGCTGGGAGCTATAGTTCAACAACGTCTGAAGGACCACAGATTTCCCACTGTCCCTTCATCATCCAAGAACTTATTTCAGATCTAGGGCTGTGCAACCCCACCTCCACCTTACTTCAGGGGCTGTTTCATTGCTTCAGATTGGATCCCTATTCACTTCAAATCACTTTGGGAAGACTTCACCTCGGACCTTAAATCCGAAGCAAGTCTTAGAAAACCAAAACTTTGATCCTCCCATTGACTTGCACTGGGAAACCAAAACAGCCATAACTTTTTTGTCTTTTTAGATAGGTGCATGAAACCTGCAGGAATAGTAGCCTCCCAATGTTAGACAGACAGATCAAGGGTTTTCTGTGTTAGCCATAAGTAAAATGCAAAACCTAAGCTAGTAGGCCAAAATGGGGACAGGAGGAGAGAGAGAAGAAAGTGACACTGCCTAAGGCTGCAATCCAATATATGTCTACTCAGAAGTAAGCTCCATTGGGTTCAAGAGGACAAACTCCCAGGTAACTGCATTGGATTACAACCTCAGTAACTAAGAACTGAATAAAGATAATTAGTAAGTATAAGTAACTATTACAACTAGCCAGGCTCAGGGTCTGAGACTGATCCTGTATCTACAGAAGGGAAAGTCAGCCAAGTGCAGGTGTTCTTGCAACACTGTAATGGGAAAAACCACAAGGTGGAATTCTCCCTTCCCCCAGCACAACTTTTAAAGATACAGATGACCTCTTGGAGGCTGAGCCCGGCAAAGATACAGGATCAGTCTCAGGCCCTGAAACTGGCAACCCTATTTTGGGATGCTTCTGACCTGGCAACCCTACTTCTGATCATTTGGGGGGGGGGAGTGTTCACTTCAGAGGAGCCCTGCTTCAGTCCAAATATCCCTACCTTGCCTCAGTATTCAGGATTTATTATTTATTTATTTATTTATTTATTACATTTATATACCGCCCCATAGCCAAAGCTCTCTGGGTGGTTTACAGCAATTAAAAACATTAAAAACAAATATACAATTTTTAAAACACAAAAAGCAATTTAAAAACACAATTTAATTTTTTTTAAAAACAAATTAAAAACACATGCTAAAATGCCTGTGAGAAGAGGAAAGTCTTCAAACTTTCAAGGATTCCAGCAAAGCCATTGCACAGTCCTATTCAGATCCACACTCGTATGGTTATGGTGTGTGTGTATATATATTTTCACTTCCTCACAGTGAAGGTATTTCCAGACTACAGTCCTAAACACGCTTATAAGATAGTTAGCACCACTGAACACAGCAGCCTGGTTTGCACATAACGCTAAGCCATGGCTTGACTAAGGCCACATTCACAGTGTACATTTATTCCACTATTATTCCATTTTAAACAGTCATGGTTTCCCCCAAAGAATTCTGGGAAGTGTAGTTTGTGAAGGATACTGAGAGTTAGGAAAGCCATAGTCCCCTTACAGGCCGGCAATTCCCAGAGTTCTCTGGGAAAAAGGACTGACTGTTAAACTACTCGGGGAATTGTAGCTGTGTGAGGAGAATAGGGGTCTCCTCGCAACTCTCAGCACCCTTCACAAACTACACTTCCCAGAATTCTTTGGGGGAAACCATGACTGTTTAAAGTGGAATAAATGTACAGTGTGAATGTGGACTAAGCCATGATTTGTTTAACATGAGTTAACCATGAGTTCTGTCACAAACTATCAAACACACTATAGCTTATTTCTCCATTGAAACGAGGAAGGCCAGAAGTGATGGGGGAAGAAGGCTCTTTGAAATAATGGAGAGGATTAGCAGCAATGTTTAATTAGAGGCTAGAATTAGGATGTAATTCAACAAAAAACATACAGAATCTAGCATGGTGCATTACAATTGCTACAACAAGCAGGAAAACCATTAAGTGGTCCATCAAGACCTTGAACAATGTTCAAGTGGTCCATGGGGGAAAAGTTTGGGAATCACTGTTGTAGAGCTATATGCAAACCAGGCCAGCAAGACATAAACATGCATGAAATTATGCTGTCAGTGACACATAGTTTATACTCTGCAAACATTCTCAGAAATCTTAAACTAATTTCACATGTTCAGTAATGTAGAGCATCATTAAGATTTTCCCATCATATTTTACATCTACTTGTTACTTAAATACTTTGTGTATTTATTACATAGAACAAAACATTTACAAATTTGATTTATTTTAATTTGCTTAGTGGAAATGCATTGGGAGGAGAAATCTCACAAAATAAGCATGATAAAGCTTTTGATGTGTTAAAGCTTTTGATAATAGATGAACCTGGAACCAGACACCCAGCTGAATAATTTAATTGTAAAGTATGTGCAAGTTTACCCACAAATAAGTCTGAGTTCAGTGGGGTTTTCTCCCCAAAGTAGTGTGCATAGAATTGCTGTTCAACAGACTAAAAGAATGCAGTTCCTAAATATTTCAAGACAGAAATGTTTTGCAGCTAAACCCAGGTGCAGATCTGTGTTAGTTTTTCCCCAGATGAATTTATAGACCCTGTTGTAAAAGAGAGAAGAAAGAATGGCAAATTTCCTTTGTTGGTCTTCTGACCCATCCTGCCTTTGTGGGTTTTAGAAGTTTAATTCTAACTTGAAGGCTATTGCATTGCATTCCTATGCGCAGAGATTGTTGATAAAAGTGTTGAAAGAAGCAAATGTAAATATACTATAGCAGAGGATGTTATATTGAAGGCATTCATTTGGCCCAGATTAGTTTTGTGGAGCTTCTCCGATTATTCGTTCAACTTCACCAGTCCCCTCTCGAAAGACCCAGCTGTATTCATTTAGGAAATGAGAAGCTCAGACACCTGTGTATCCCCTAGGGCTGGTGGTTGAGCTGGTGAGAGCAATAAACGTTTTAAGTAGGAGAGAGTTTTGAAAGGCATGAGTCTGGCCCTAAGGGTGATGGGTTGAGTCTGACATGGGCAAGAAGGGGAAAATGAATGCAAAAATGTGTGCACTTATGCTGATGTGCACAAGAATTTATTTTTCCACTGAGAAAATCACAACTGGGACTTGCAATAAAAAAAAAGTTTCTGTGTCTCTTTATCCCATAACAGTGGAGCACATTTATTCAGAGTGCCAGCTAGTCACACTCACTTCCAGGACACTATGGGGCTTTAGCTGCCAATTTTCTCTCTCTCCCTTCTCACCCCACATTGTTGTATGCAACTAAGTCCTACTCAGAATAGACCCGTTGAAATGAATGAACCTAATTTAGTCATGTCTGTTAACTTCAATGGATCTATTCTGAATAGAACTAGCATTAAATACCACATACACACCAGTTTCCAGATTTCTTTTCTGAGAAGGAGTTGCCCCTTTTAATTTTTTTTGTACTCTTCCACACTTTGAGGTCCACGTAAGCATGCTGATACCACTCTTTGGTTTTTAGTTGGTCCATTTCTGTTGCTGCTCAACCACTTGACTTTGCTAATAGAGAGAATAATAGTTCTGCCTCTATTTATCTTGTTCCAATGGGTAACCATCCACTGGTGTGGGCCTCACCTCTCTATGCAAGCCAGCAATACTTTGATAGAAGCAGGTTTGCCACAGCTAAGACACTGTGAACGAGCAGAAACTTTCTGACACAGGCCTATTTTACCACATACATTGCTTTGGTCTACAGCTAGGGAGAACATAGGAAGCTGCCTTAGACCAGAGTCAGTTCATTGGTCCATCTAGCTCAGTATTGTCTGCACCAGTATTCTTCAATCTTGGGTCCCCATATGTTGATGGACTACAACTCTCATCATCCCTGACCATTAACCATGCTATCTGGGGATGATGGGAGTTGTAGTCCAACAACAACTGTGGAGCTAAGGCTGAAGAATAGTGGTCTATACTGACTGTCAGTGGCTCCCCAGGATATCAAACAGGAGTCTTTCCTAGCCCTTCCTGGTAATGAACCTGGGGCCTATTGCATGCAAAGCAAATGCTCTAACATTTCCCTTAATACTTTTAACTGTTCTCCTAAAACTGTAGCACGTATAATACAAGTAATTAGCCACTGTGTTTCTGTATCTGGCTGAGTGCACACATGGTTTGCCACTACATATAGTGTAAAATGGACCAGTTTTGCCATAAAGGCAGCATGGGTCACATTGAAGAACAGACCCTTCTTGTATCTGTCTGTCCCCCCAGCTGCTGCAGTCACAAGGATTGCTGCTTGCCTGCTGCTACTGCCTGTATCCATGTATACCTCAAACTGTTATTCCATGGGATCCTGTAGCTGGACTTGGTAGGGAGCCATCGCATGGAGGATGACAAAATGTGAAGCAGCCCTCAGAATAGCAGAAATCAAGCACAGTAACAGAGAGTGAGAGACACTAATGGGATAATTATTTCTCCTATTGAAAAGAAGCTTTTCAAGGGGTGTGGTGTTTTGTAACAGCAGGAGACCATGCCATGATGATGATGATCCTTCTTTTCCTTTAATTTCTTTCTTTTGGAAGGTTTTATGAGGATTGGGTGCAGCTGGGCCTCATCAAGCCTGTTCTTATTAAACATTATAAGGGACCTGATTAGTTTAGAGCTGGATTCTGCTGCTGCTTACTGAGATCTTGGCCTGCCTTGCCTGCGCCTTCTACAGAGGGTTGGAAAGAGCATTTATATTTGGTTCAGAGAGTTTCTACCAACTGATAGATGAACACACAGATCACTCTCCCGCTACCTTCCTACTCCAAGAGATATTTCCATGACTCATTGTGAATCTGTAGTTTCCTGCATCTCCTTATCATGTGGTTTTTTTTTTTCTTAAAAAACTCATAGAGTAGTAACAAATGTATCTGGCAGTATTTAGAATTCCAAAGCAAAGACTGTTGTTTTGCCAACAAGAAATCCCTTAATCCTAATAAAAGCAGGCAGAGCTGAGCAAATGGCAGTCAATAGACAGCAATTTGAAGTCTGACCTGAAAATAATCTGGATAGACTCCTTGAAATCGTAGGAGATTTATGAAAGAATTCTAGGGCCTGCTCTCTAGGAGCTCATTATCACTTATCCTTGAAGGGTTCACTCTATAGAGTAGTTAAGAATATAAAAACACAAGAAGCAGTGGCATCACTAGGGTTGGTGTCACCTGGTGCGGTAACTCATGGTGTCACTCCCATGGACCTCCTCCGGTATCAGACCATACAGAATCCTTAGTAATGTTTTTTGTACTAATGTTACTCGTAAATCATACTTCCCATATATCACTGAATGTAATGGCAATAGTAGTGACATAAACAACTAGTAAAATTAAAATTACACCTTTAAATTACAATATCATACGCACAGCTCAAATTCTTGTTCTTATTACTAATGGGAGTTAATTATCTTGCGTATGCCCATAGTAAATTTTCAGATACTTTCAGACCCTCAGCAATTTTCAAGTGGTCTATGTAGAAGAAAGGTTTGGGAACCCCTGGAATAAGACACCTGCTTATATCCCTATGCTGCTCTCTCCCCTCATTTAGGTGCCTGGGATGCATGCGTGTGGACACACCTCCTTACAATTATGGAAAGTAATGCTTAATAATAAGTCTCCAGACACAAAGTTACATAGGTATTTATCAGTTGTTTAGTAGAAAATTCAGAGCTGCAGGGTCCCTTCATGATAGTTACAGCCACGTACACCCTTTTTTGCTCCTGCATTAAGAATGAGATCTTTGTTAATGCATTCTCTCACAACAACAAACATCTCTAGGAGCCAATCAGCATGAAAGTGGAGAGCGTTAGCAACTGAGAAGAGTTTTCTCAGTGGCTGACTCACCTCCTTTCACTCTGATTGGCTCCAATCTACAGAAAAGGCAAGGAAGCATATTAGAAGACTCTTCTCAGTGTCTAACACACTCCCCTTTCATGCTGACTGTAGGATGCCTGGAGACATAGGGACCCTGCTCCCAAAAAAGCAGAGGGACTAAGATCCCCTGGGCGACTACCCTCCTGGTGCTTATGGACATGACCGTAATATATTTTGTGATGTGCAAGTTCGATATTATTTATTAAGCGTGTTTAGGATTACACTGATGGCATTCCCAAATATGTACTTTCACACAGACTTTGGTTTTCCATAACACAATGTTTGTCCAAGCCTCCACACTTGGGGGGGGGCACTACTTGCACACCCCTTCCATAAGCACATCAGAGTTGGATACACACCTGAACCAAGACCCAGACAAAAGGGCACTCAAAACAAAAAGGTAATTACAGTGGCTGAGTAGATCTTGTACAGTGGTTATACTGACTGGGCAGCCACTGTCCTTCACATTTTACAAAATACTTTTTTCCTATACAAAGATTAAATTTCTGTGTATGAAAAAGTAATATATGAAGTGGTCTCAACAGTGAGAAAAGTAAACAAATGAATGGTGATCCAAATGTTTTCCATTCTCACGTTATGAAGCTAGCTGCCAGATGATGTATCACCTTCGCTACGCATGCAGCGTAGACTGAAAAAACAGCACCCAAGCCACCATTCAATACGTGCACGTGTTCTTTCCAACATGAATCTACAGGTCTCAAAAAGTAATGTGTGACAAAGTCCTCAAACACCTTATAACATGCCTCAAACATGGTCTCTTGTTCTACCAGCATGCCTTCACACCATCACTTTGCCAAAACATAAAGATAGGTAAATTGCTTTTAGGGAGGTTCACAATTATGATTTCCTATTTATTTAATCTAAAAATATTTAAAATACATAAAAACAGCCAGGGGAAGATACTGGAGACATATAAAATAAATACAAATAAAAAAAAATGGGGGGGAGGTGAAAAGACCTTAAATGTGCTACTCACCATCTCTCAGCCTATCCTCCCCTCAGGATGAAAACAACGGAGAACCATGACCACCCCCAGAAAGAAGGGCACACTTAAAATGTAGAGGAAAAAATCATCTACAACCATAGTGTGAAATCAAATACTTATTGGGACACAGTATGAAGAAATATTTATATAAACATGACTATCAAATATGAATTACACAATCTTTAAATATATTTATAGTGCAATCCGATGTTTGTTTACTCAGAAGCAAGTCCCAATGTATTCAGTTGGGCTTACTCAAACTGGGAAGTGTGCAGAGAACTACAGCCTCAAGTGATAAGGAACTTGTTCTTTCAACTTGTTCTTTTAAGTTGAGACCTTATCCAAGTCTGAGTCTGTGTTGGAATTGCTTTTTAATATGTTTTTAAGCCTTTTCTTCTTCTTTTTTTAAAAAATGTATTTTTAAGGCTTTTAAAAAATATTTTCAAAAATGTTTTAATATATTTTAAAGTCTGTTTTTATGATGCTTTAAAGTGCTTTTAGTGCTTTTGTTTGCCGCCCTGGGCTCCTACTGGGAGGAAGGGCGGGATATAAATCAAATAATAAATAAATAAACTTCATTCACCCAACCCAAAATTCAGAATCATGCCTCTTTAGGCTGTTTTCCAACTCTTGCTTTATGGTTATTGGATTTTAAATGGCTTTATTTCTTGTTGTGAGCTGCCTTGGTTTCCAACCCTACCTCACAGGGTTGTTGGAAAGACTACACACACACACTGCAGATGTATAAATACATACAGCCCATATAATAGTTTATTGTCAAACCAGTTGGTCATTGCAGAAAAATCAGTATTAGTTTTTAAAAAATCAGTATTAGTTTTTAAAAAATCAGTATTCGTTTCCTACAGAATAAAAACTGTAATACCTAAGTAAGCCCTGCCTACTTGCTTTAAAATAGGACTGAAGGAGGGGACTGAAAGAGAACACAAACACAATTCTTTTTTACATTCACTCCAAAGTCCCATTGATCTTCAGCACATTCATAACCATGTCTACTCAAAAGTAAATCCTATTGACTTCAATAGGATTTACTCTGGAGATATGGGATTAGCAATGCTTTTACCCCCACAAAAGCAAGTATTGGGAAGGTTTTCAAAACAGGATCTGACTCCTACACACAAGAGGGGAAAAAACTGAAATATATATACTTACCCAATTTACGAGATTTTCAGATAAATGGGGGGGGCACCATTTTCTGGCCTTGCAATGAGCTTTACTAGACACTGCCACAGGTCAAACAAACACTTCACTGATTGGCTGCAATCCTGAATGGGCAGGGTTAAAGCTACGAAGTGCTATACAGTAGTTTAAAAAAAGATTTAACGGGGCGGCTGACGTTTTTATGTATATCTCGAGAACCAGACCACCTAGAGACTTAATTTTTTTTAAATTAAAGCTGAGAATCACCCCCCTCTGATGGTGTCACCTGGTGTGGTCCGCACCCCCCCACCCCCTAGTGACGCCACTTGGGGGCGGCTGACGTTTTTATGTATATCTTGAGAACCGGACCACCTAGAAACTTAATTGTTTTTTTAAATTAAAGCTGAGAGTCACCCCCCTCTGATGGTGTCACCTGGTGAGGTCCACACACCCCGCACCCCCCTAGTGATGCCACTGACAAGAAGAGTCCTGCTGAATCAGACCAGAAGCCCATCTAGTCCAGCATCCTGTTCTCTAAGTGGTCAACCAGATGCCTTTGGAATGCCCACAAGCAGAACATTACCACAATAGCCTCTTCCTAGTATTCAGAAGCATACTAACTCTGACAGTGGGGAGGAGAACATAACCATTGTAACTCATAGCTGTTGATAGCCTTATGATCCATGAAAAGTTAGGAACAGTACTGTATTCTTTACCATTTACTTGTGGATTCAGTAGGAAATTGTTTTCATGATCTAGCTTCCTTGAAGGCACATAATGGTTCACAATAGGCTAGGTTTAATTAATGCCACAAGATCATCAGCAACATGGGTGACTAGGTAGGAAAACCATGGAAAGGGGAGATAAATTTAGGTGGGGAGAGGATGTGTCTTAAAATTCCCTACACACATTATAGGCATCCTTTTCACATATTCATGGAATGTATCAAAGAAATCTATCCAGACCTTCTTTTGAACATAGGGAGACTGGGAATTGGGCCAGTGAGCCTGCTGTCTGCATGCACTGAACATAGGTCATATATTACAGGAAGAGTGGGGAGAGTGAAGGAATAGCTCCCACTTCTAATGTTTACAGTTCAGTCCTATGCAGATTTGTTCAGAAGACTGAGCTCAATGAGACTTAATGTCTATTCATAATATGTTGTTAGCTTCTCAACAGACCGTTTGTTCTGATTAGTTGGATCCATGTGAAGCGCTTTATATAAAAGTGCTGTATAAATGCTTATCATGATGATGCATGCATGCAACCTTGGAAAACCAGTCAGAGATACAAAATTGCAGTGCAGCAAGGCTCATCTCAATATTTTAAATTTGTCACAATATCTCCTGTGCCTCCTGGCTTCAGAGAAGAGACTGTAGGGCCACCAACCTGAGATTTTATGTTTTATTTGAATCTGCCCCATTGGATTCTTATATGATTAACCAGGTGTCATCTACACACAGAGAGAATAATGAGCGTACTCAGTAGTGATGTCACTGTAGACTCATTGGCTCATAATGCTCACCATGAATACAATGTGAACATGATGATCCTTGAATTTTTCTCCAGTTCACATTTTAATCTGAGACAGAAAGGAATTTCCTTCTTACCCAGCCTCATCCCAAGCCCCCCCCAATTCACCTGCTGGTCTTCAAAATACCTCCTCCCACCTGTTCCTCCTACCATGAATTCCTGTGCTGGTGTCCCACTGGCAGTGGCAGGAAGCCATAGCTAGCACGAGCGAGGCAGCTCTACAGTGGCTGGTACTCTGAGTACCAGTAGGCCCTGGGAACTGTAATTTCAGTTTTCTTCCCCCCTCTCCTCTCCCACATGTGCCTGCATCCTCCCCAAATCTGCTCTGGAGGGTTTGGGGAGCCCCCAGAACAGATTTAGGGGGCACACAGGGGGAGAAGAAAGGGGAAAGTTCTGTTGCACTAGCAAAAATCCTTGCGCTGATGGAAGAAGTTACTTAGTGCAAATTGGACACAAGCGTAGATTTCCTAGTGACTTGTTCCAGTTTGCTGTAGTACTGTGCAGTGTTCCAGGTCCCAGAGAAGGGAAGAGAGGCCTCACGCCCACGCCCACCCCATTTGCCATTGCTTGCACCTTCTGTCATTACAGCACCAGCAAGGTAAGTCAGGGTAATGGGGAGAAAGGTAACTTGGGAGAGGAGGGGGAAAGAAGGGGACTGGCTGGATAGAATGGGAACTGAGGAGCTCATGGGGGTACAGAGTGAACAGCTCACCCATCTCTACTGTTGAGATGGACTGCACATCTACACCACTTCAAAATGGACTACACCACTTCAGACTGTAGGTGGGTGGACAAACACCCTATGATTGAAAACTCCATTGAAATAAATAAACCAGCTGGCACAGCAGTGAAAAAAGTTCCATTTGAGCCCTTTGCCTTTTTGTTTTCTGTTTGCAGAAAATTTAACATGATATGGGAAACCTTTTTAAAATGGCATTACCACCACCTGCACCTGGCAGTAGTACGTTCCATTCTACCACCTCGGCCTTCTGCCACTTCATTCATTCTGTGGTATGTGTAGACCAGGCCTTGGACAATCCAAAGTTAGGAAATTCACTGAACTTTGAACTTGTGCTACAGGCTTTTCAGTGAGGCCCTCAGCTTAACTCTTTAATTCTTCCTGTCCCAACTGAAACGCCCAAGTACATGTAAATGTATATCCCTGCTATTTTTATTGTACGTTTCTTGAGGATGTCATTCGACAGCCAATCCTGTCCACACAAAATAATAATGGACTGTTGTAGCCAACATTAATCCTACTCAGAGGAGACTCATTGACATTTATGGACATAACTAACTTAAGCCCTTTGGGTCAGGTGTTTAGAACCTTTGCCCCCCCACCCCAGATGTTGCTCAACGACAATTCTCATTAGCCCCAGCAAGCATGGCCAGCATGGCCAATGGCCAGGGAAGATGGGATTTGTCATTCGGCAACATTTGGAGTGCCAAAGAGTCCTCATACTGCTTGGGTGATATTCAAGCTAGTCCTACTCAGAGTAGAGCCATTGAAGTTAATAGACATGACTAATTTAGGTTCATTAATTTCATTGGAGTTACTCTGAGTAGGACTTAGTTGAATAAAATCCTTTTATTTCAGTGGGTCTAATATAAGTAGGATTAAGGCTAGATCCAACAAATTAAAAAAAATCCTGCCAAATATATTTAACATTCAAATAAGCCATCTGTAAAAAGAAAAAAGGATTTGAATAGCAAGAGATGTGAACAAGCAGAGAAAATTATTGGGGCAGATTAAATGCAATGATAGTCATTTAGAAAGTATTCACCCACCTAATGATGTATTTTCACCACCTTGCCACAAGGTCTTAATGCAAGCATTTTCCTGATGTTTCCCCAGTTCTTCCTGAGTCTATCATTCTTCCTCACTGTTGAACATCAAGACTCTGGATTTTGCAGAGGGCAATGTTTGATAATGCAAATAATTTTAGAAATGATGAGGTATTGTGTTGTCTCCTATAGAGCCATAAACATGTTTGCTTTAATTGAGGCATGGTAGGATTTGTAGCACGACTGAAAGATGAAAACAGCCCAGATTAATGACTCCTCTCAGCCCATGTTCTGACAGCCCCCTTTTCAAAGCACCAATATTACCCACTTAAAAAATGGAAATCTGCCAACATTTGATGTGCTGCTGCTGCTGCTTTCAACATGCCAGATGGTACTAAAAATTCAAAATATTTCCTATAACAGCTGTATCTTTGACAACAAAATTAATACAAGCAGAAACATCCACTGCTGTATATAGGCCACACTGGCCAGATTGCTAGCTTTAAGGTATAATGTAACAAGGCATTTCAGAGTTAATAAATAGATCTGATCAGCTCAGCACTGAATGTCAATCATGTGTCCATGGCTAATTTTCAAAACCAGATGCAAAGCTCAGAGTCTTTATAATTTAGCAGTTGCTCTGATAAGACTGTAAAATACATTTTCCCCTAGAGTGACAATAAATATGTTAACACTTCCTTGCAACAAGCACTTTCCAAAAGCTCATCAGCTTCTTGCCTCAAGCTCCGTCTTTATGTATTTGGCAACATAAATCTTACAAACATATTTGACCAGAAAACTATTCTTCAAAGTTCGGATAGTGAAGTTTGGTGGTTTTAAATCCCTACCTTTAATGATAGGAAAAAAAGATCTATTTAAAAGAGAGAAATGATAAAGTGTAGTCCTATACATGACTACTCAGAAGTAAGTCCCACTGCCCTCAAGGGGTCTTACTCCCAGGTAAGAGGGTATGGATTGCTTCTCAATGGGACTTACTTCTGAGTCAACATGTACAGGATTTAGACAATTCTGCCTTTGTTTAAAATCAATAGAATTGGTTCCCATGTCAATCAGCATAACTATACCCCCTGACTAAATCAAAATACTTAAATTTAAGCCAATGCATTTAAATCATCTTTATCTTGCTGAAGTCAATCACACTAGTGTCCCAGTCCTAAGCATATTTATAACATACTTCAGGTTTTTAACAGCCCATCAATGATAGAAGGTGGATTCATTTTTTTCCACCTATGCCTTATGGCTGTTCCTGCTGCCATTAATAAATGAATTATTATTTCCATGTCTTCAGGAAGGGTGTTAGATTTAACATGGACAAATAACAAGACCATTGAGTCTAATAGTAAATCATAGCCTGTCATGTCTTTAATTGTAGCACGTATTGATGTATTATGATATGATTCTATCAAAGTGTGGCATCTAGGTTGTCAGCCTTTAGGTCTGTTTAGGGTTTTTGTACCAGAAGCTATTGGTGTTTGGATGTAGAATATATGCAGGTTTGGATAAGTTGTATATGCATCTGCATACATTGTATATAGGAATTATGAGAGTGGCGGTATACTATAGTCAGCATGGATTTTTTGCATTCTGCATGTTAAATTGAAAATACCCCTCATGCCATTCCGATCCTTCCCGTAAGCTCATTTCAAAACAAAACCTTACAAAACTTATAGTCCTGAACTCAGAAACGCTTGCTTAACAACCCTCTCAATTTTCATGGTGATACATAAAACGGAGAGAATCGAGAGTTCAAAGTGTAAAAAGAGAGAGAAAAAATCCAGACCCTTTTTGGACTTTTTTCTGTCAGAGTTCTCATAATCTGTTGAAATTCATTAAAAATAATCCAGGTTCACAGAGTACCTGTAATCCTGTTACTGATCTTGCCCCATACTCTGACCTTCATCTTCTGCAGTTTAAAAGTTAAAAAAAATGCCTGGCTGATTTTTAATTCATTTAAGAAATTTTGGCTTGAACTGAATGATGTCGGGCATGCTCAGTAAGAACCAACTATCAGTGTTCTAAAAGCCAGACTCCCAGCTGCTGGGCTTGGTTAATCGGGGCCACACACACACCAGACTTTGATTTCACGTGAGACAGTTATGGCTTCCCCCAGAGAATCCTGGGAAGTGTAGTTTGTGGAGGGTGCTGGGAGGAGACTCCTATTCCTCTAACAGAGCTCCAGTGGCCAGAGTGGTTTAACAGTCAGCCTCTCTGATTGAAGCTCTGTGAATGGAACAGGGTCTCTCCTAGCAACTCTCAGCACCCTTCACTAACTACACTTCCCAGGATTCTTTGAGAGAAGCCATGACTATCCAAAGTGAAATAAAGGCCTGATGTGGATGTGGCCAGGGACAGTTTTGGTTTAAATTTGGGTGGGAGGCTACATGTGCCTGCTGTAGAATAAAAAGGTGGGGGAAACCCTGAAAAAGAATGATACTGATCACAATGTTTCCCTTTTGGAAAGGAAATGGGCTTCCCCTCTGCCCAGTGCCCACCCACCCAATCTCCTCCCCCTCCCCTCCCTCCCCTCCTCCTTCCGCTGCCCCTCCCCCAGGTCAATTTCACCTATCCTAAGCATGATTGTACAAGAGTAAATCCCACTGAACTCAAAAAGCATGCAAATGATAAAACCTGCTCTCCTATCCCCTCCCTCTTGCCCCTTCCCTCTCCCTTCCTTCACTCCTCCCTTCTCCTCCCCATCCCCTTCCAATCCCTTCCTTCCCCCCTCCTCCTCCTTCTGCCCCGGTCATCCCCCCTCCCCCTTCACCTCCCCTGTGTCCTCCCCCCTTTCCCTCCCCCTCCCCCATGATCAGTTTTACCTATCCTAGGACTACGACCTGGGAGACCAGGGTTCAAATCCACACACAGCCATGAAGCCATGAAGCTCACTGGGTGACCTTGGGCCAGTCACTGCCTCTCAGCCTCAGAGGAAGGCTCTGAATACTGCTTACCATGAAAACCCTGCTCATAGGGTCGCCATAAGTCGGAATCGACTTGAAGGCAGTCCATTTCATTTTCAAGCATGATTGCATGGGAGTAAATCCCATTGAACTCAATAAGTATGCAATTGATGAAACCTTCCCTCTCCTCCTCCTCCCTCCCATCACCTCCCTTTTGATCCATCCCCCCTTTTCTTCACCTCTCCCCCTCCCCTTCCAATCCACTCTTTCTCCTTCCCATTCATTCTGCTCCCCTCTCCCCCTTCTTCCTTCCCTCTACTCTCCCCTCCCCCTCCTTCTTCCCCCATGGTCAGTTTTATCTGTCCTAGCCATGATGCACAGGAGTAAATCCTACTGAACTCAATAAGCAAGCAAATGATCAGACCTGCCTTTCCTCTCCTTCCCCTCTCCTCTCCCTTCCTCCTCCCTTCTTCCTCTCCTCCCTTCTTCCTTCTTCCTCCTCCCCTGCCCACTCCAGGCTTCCCTCCCCATGGTCAGTTTTACCTATCCTAAGCATGATTGCACAGGAGTAAATCCGATTGAACTCAATAAACATGCATATGATCAAACCTACCCTCTCCCTCCTACCTGCTCCCTTCCCCTTCCTTCTCTCCCCTTCCCCTGTGGTCGGTTTCACCTATCCTAAGCATGATTGCAGGGGAGTAAATCCCACTGAACTCAATAAGCATGCAAATGATCAACCCATTCTCAGCAAACTTGGACAGGATCCCATTTCTTACCTCCCAGATTAGAAAGCAGGGAAATCCACTAATGGACAAAAACCCTTGCAGTTTAAGAATGTACCTATAGCCAACATATATTTCTATCAAACTTTAAAAAGCAGGGAAATTGGGCAGCTATAGTGAATGTACCACTCCTCTGAGATATTGGACTGCCCTACAAAGTTGTCAAAATGTAAACACCATTTGGGTTGGTCTTTCACAGTCCAATCCACTTCCTGTGTAGCTTGGAAGAATTTGGTAACGTTCCTCTGAGCATATGCTGAGTGGTGGCAACACCTGCAATCAGCCCAAATAATAGAAAGAAGACATGTGCTGTGCTGATCTTGTTTTAGCAGGGAGGAAGCAACATTATTAAGACAGTTGATATAGTTCAGATGGTCACTTTAAATATGTCTGATTTCCTTTGCAATTTTAGTGAAGTTTCCTATAGGAAATAATTTTCTTTTGTTTCTATTTCTGCAAATATGTGAAGCACAGCAACACTAAAATTTACACTAAAAAAACTCCAAAAATAATTGTGGAATAGTGACACTGACTTCTGCAGAATAGTCTCCAGTGGACCTCAGAAGTGTCTCAATTTGCACAAGATAAAACACTGGGAGGTGAAATATATTCTAGCAAAATGCTAGGTGTGCTCTATGTTTTTAATTGACCGTGCCCACCTTGCATTAAATGAAGTGGTTTAAACATAGCAGGATGAAAACATGCATCCTCTTTTTCCCAACATCTAGAGTCATTGCTGAAGGAGCAACATATTGGAATCAGTCTGATTTTACATCAAACTGCAGTTTCAGATTCCACTGTTAATGCACCCAAAATAGAAATAGAACATAACCTCCAATTTGAAACACAAAAGCCTGTCTTCACCGTCATATGACATTGACCAATAAAAAGACTTTGAAATTAATGAAAATAAATTTGACACAGATTTCTGGGATGAATAATGAGGAAAATAAAATGTTTTAGTTTAGATTCTCTGTAGAAACATTAGTAACACAGAAAAGAAGCAAAGTAAGAACACCAACAAACATACAAAAATATAATTCTCTATATTGCTCAGAGGCACGTTACCAAATTCTTCCAAGCTACACAGCAAGTGGATTGGACTGTGAAAGACCAACCCAAATGGTGTTTGCATTTTGACCAATTTGTAGGGCAGTACAATATCTCAGAGAGGAGTTCAGGTTTCCTGCTCCCCTGGTGCATTCATTATAGCTGCCCAATTTCCCTGTTTTTTAAGGGAAAAGAAATGAAGGTCACAACCAGTTGTACACCATAGATGGCAATTTTACTCCACATGATGAGAAGGAGTTTGTGCGTGGGAAAGCAAAGTAATTGCACACATTAGTTCACGTGAATGCAGTGGTTTGAATGATCATAGAGGTATTTTATAGAGCTCATTGCTGTCTCAGGAATAGTTGCAGTTATGTACACCAGTGTATTTGAGCACTTCTGATTCACAGAGTAGTTCCCCACACATGACATCAGGTACCCATGAGTTACAAACTAGCAACCTGAATTGATTGACAACCCTAATTAAAATGTTTTTTTTTCATAGTATTAAAAACCCTTGTAGACATGATATACCTGGTCAGGACCTTATGCGGCTAGATTACCAAGAAATGCATGCAATGGAAAGTTTAGGAGGAAATATGACAACAAAGTGCACTGAAGTTTGGCGAGACAAGTCTAGACATGTGCACAGCTTTCTCGTTACTCTGTTTGAACTTTGCAAGTGACATGCTTTATTGGTAGAAGAGTGAAGTGGTGCTACTTGAAAGGCTTTAAATGGATTAAGTCATGATATCTGGCTTTGGGTCTGGACAGAGGTGTTCAAAGAATTTATGCTATATGGAAATGGATGCCTGTGTTCTGGGTGTATGGCTGTGCACTTAGGCTGAGAGATAAACGTACACCAGGCAAAGCATGATGTGATCTAAGATAGTGAAGAAATGCGGAAATCCCGTAATTTCTAAAGCCCCATCCCCTGACACTCCCCGGCACAAAGCTTCTCCATAAGCGTCTTCTTCCATTGGGAAATAGCAGGCAGAGAGAGACTGGGTGTGTTCTGGGCACCAGGCACAGAGGACCATTGCCACTGTTAAAAAGAAAAAAGGATGAAAAGCAGAAGTGATTGGGCTACTTTTTGCAGCAAACAGTGGTACCTAGATTCACTCCCATTCTGCCGCTTCCCAGGATTGAGGAGACTTGGGGTCAAACTGCACATTATGTTTCATGTGCACTGTGCAACTAAACCTCTTCACAACACATCTGCTATTGCACACCAAAACAGTTGTTACTGCTGCAGCTAACACAGCTTCCCCTTTGGAATATGCACTTTCTCAGTATGACATGAAGACTGTTTTTACCCTATTAGACGGCTGGGTGTCCTAAAAGCAGACGTATAAAATTAGTACTAATTGTAACAAACTGAGAGAAGATGCACATTACAGGGTAATTTTCAACAAGCTCTAGAGGGAGGGTATTTTCTTTTTCTGTCACTCCCTGTTTGAAGTACTTCCCACTCCAAGATACCCTTTGGAAATATTTTTACCAGCAGAGCTCTTTTTTGAAATACTTTATTACACTATCTTGAGTTCTTTTTATTCATCTCATAAATCCTTCAAAAGTTCAGGTTACAATACCTTCGTTAGGGTTGAATCCTTAATGTTAATGAGTTGCATTTAGGACCCATTGAAATCAATGTGAAAGTTAGTCATGAACTACAGTCAGTCAGTGCTACAATTTCCAGAGTTCCCTGGGAAGAGGAATTGATTGTTAAATCACTCTGAGAACTGTAGCTCTGTGAGGGGAATAGGAATCACATAATTCTTAGCACCCTAAGCAAACTACAGTTCCCAGGATTCTTTGGAAGAAGCCATGACTGTTTAAAATTGTATGACCCTGCTTTAAAAGTATAGTGCAGATGAATTCAATAGGATGTGAGTAGGCATGGTTAGGATTGCACTTTTAGTCTTTAAGGTACCTCAAGGCTCTCAGATGTTTTTCAGGACTAAACGGAATTCCAGCTTTCAATTTAAAAATACAGCAACAAAAATCTGCTAAGAAAGCTCACATTGGCTAACAGCACAGAAACAGAAAAGAAATAAGACTAACAGCATAACAAAAGTCCACAATAGTCAAATGATTAGACCAGATGATGGGTTCAGCCACCGCCAAGGAGTCAGCTCTATACCAGATGCTTGGAGGCATATGATGTAAGGGCCACATAGGCTTATAAAATGTCAATTCCTATTTGTATACAACTCTTTCTTGTGCTGAAAGTGCAACATGTTCATTATTTCCATATTCCATACAACTAGTTGGTACTTCAATTAATTCATTAACTTTAGGGGCCTCCTTGACATTGCCTTATCCAGGTGAAAGCTACTTGTCCTTCAGCAGCTCCTGTTCACCTGCAAAAACATTTAAATGACCAGATATGTGGGCAGGGCAGATCACATGGGTCTTTTCCATAGAACTGATAGTGATTCTGTGGGAAAGGTCCAAATGATGGGCCATCCACCACATGAGTAGTTAGGTTGGTGGGGACTAGAGAGAGGGCTTTTTCGGTGGCGGCCCCCACTCTCTGGAATTCCCTCCCGTTCGATCTTCGACATGCCCCTTCCCTGGATACCTTCCGCCGAGCATTAAAGACTTTGCTGTTTGGTCAGGCCTTTGAGACTATCGGGATGGGCTAATTATATACTCAATCCCCGCTGCTATGTATTACAATTGCTGCTATTCTGTCACTGATGATTATTTGTATTTTATTGTATTTATTGTATTTACTGTATTTTGTATTTTATTGAATTTAATATGTACGCCGCCTAGAGTGGCTTCGGCCAAATAGGCGCCCTAAAAATTAAATTATTATTATTATTATTATGTAAACTCTCCCAGATGTATAGGGATCTGTTCACACATAAGTAGCTCTTTGATGCACTTGGGAGAATGTATAGCCTCAGTTAAAATAATCATTTTCAGCTTCAGATGGCCTGGTCCTATGAGCTACTTCCTTGAGGACAAATCAGGACTGGATGTATTAGACTCGTTTCCAATTAATTTCTGAGCTCAGTTCAAAGTGCTGGTTGTAACCTATAAAGCCTTATGGAGCTCAAGACCTCAAAGGCTGCCCCTCCCCACACGAATCAGTCCAGACCTTGTGGTCTTCATCAGTGGCCCTTCTTCCTGTGCCTCATTCGAGGGCATGTTGCTACATGAGAATGGGCTTTTTCATTGATGCCCCCCTTTGAAATGCTTTCCCCAGGGAAACACATCAGGGCCATTGCTGTTTTTTAGTCCCCAGGTTAAGACATTTTTATTTACCCAGGCTTTTAGTGTTTAACTTAGGATCTAACGAGCTGCTCACCTGGTCACCTTTAGAGGGGTGGGGTAGGGCTGTTCCTTCTTATTGTGTTGTTGAATGAGCATTTGAGGAATTTTGAATTATATGCAGTTTTTAATCTGGCCTTCCATTGATTTTACTTGCTTGTATTTTATCGTGTTAAGTCACATTGAAACTTTTTTACATAAAGCAGCCAACCAATGCAATAAACACTAATAATAATTCACTAATAGGCAAAAAACCTTGTGGTTTAAGAATGTACCTATAGCCCACAGCTATTTCTATCAAACTTTAAAAAGCAGGGAAATTGGGCAGCTATAGTGAATGCACCAGGGGAGCAGGAGACCTGAACTCCTCTCTGAGATACTGGACTGCCCTACAAATTGGTCAAAATGCAAACACCATTTGGGTTGGTCTTTCACAGTCCAATCCACTTGCTGTGTAGCTTGGAAGAATTTGGTAACGTGTGCCTCTGAGCATATGGTGAGTGGTGGCAACACCTGCCATCTCCAAAGATGGAGAATTACATTTTTGTATGTTTGTTGGTGTTCTTCTTACTTTGCTTCTTTCCTGTGTTACTAATGTTTCTACAGAGAATCTAAACTAGAAAATTTTATTTTCCTCATTATTCATCCCAGAAATCTGTGTCAAATTTATTTGTATTAATTTCAAAGCCTTTTAATTGGTCAGTGTCATATGATGGTGAAGACAGGCTTTTGTGTTTCAAATTGGAGGTTATGTTCTATTTCTATTTTGGGTGCATTAACAGTGGAATCTGAAACTGCAGTTTGATGTAAAATCAGACTGATTCCAATATGTTGCTCCTTCAGCAATGACTCTAGATGTTGGGAAAAAGAGGATGCATGTTTTCATCCTGCTATGTTTAAACCACTTCATTTAACGCAAGGTGGGCATGGTCAATTAAAAACATAGAGCACACCTAGAATTTTGCTAGAATATATTTCACCTCCCACTGTTTTATCTTGTGCAAATTGAGACACTTCTGAGGTCCACTGGAGACTATTCTGCAGAAGTCAGTGCCGTTATTATGTTTGGAGTTTTTTTAGTGTAAATTTTGCAAAGTCTTGCTGTACTTCACATATTTGCAGAAATAGAAACAAAAGAAAATTATTTCCTATAGGAAACTTCACTAAAATTGCAAAGGAAATCAGTCATATTCAAAGTGACCATCTGAACTATATCAACTGTCTTAATAATGTTGCTTCCTCCCTGCTAAAACAAGATCAGCACAGCACGTGTCTTCTTCCTATTATTTGGGCTGATTGCAGGTGTTGCCACCACTCAGCATATGCTCAGAGGCACATGTTACCAAATTCTTCCAAGCTACACAGGAAGTGGATTGGACTGTGAAAGACCAACCCAAATGGTGTTTACATTTTGACCAATTTGTAGGGCAGTCCAATATCTCAGAGAGGAGTTCAGGTCTCCTGCTCCCCTGGTGCATTCACTATAGCTGCCCAATTTCCCTGCTTTTTAAAGTTTGATAGAAATAGCTGTGGGCTATAGGTACATTCTTAAACCACAAGGTTTTTTGCCTATTAGTGAATTTCCCTGCTTTTTAATCTGGGAGGTAAGGGATGGGATCATGTGCAAGTTAGCACCAGCAGTAACAGAAATAGTTCAGCAATGTATTTTAAATGTTATATTACCATCAATAATACCTTTACTTTAACAAGAGGGTCATGGCTTAGTGGCAGAGAACATGCTTTGCATGCAAAAGTCCCCACATTCAATACCCAGCATCTCCAATTAGGGCTGGGAGAGATCCTTGTCTGAAACCTTGTCAGTCAGTACTGAGCTAGGGACGTCTATTGTTATAGGAGAAGGCATTTAAAAAGATCTTATTCTCAACCCAGAAGCAAAAAAAAAAGGAGGGGCATGGCTGTGACTATCATGAAGAGACCCTGCACTTTTTAATTTGCTACTGCACTACTGGTCACAAACAGAAAAACCACTTGGCCACCTCATTAGTGTAATATGGTATTACACTAACTGCAAATGTTTGATGCCCCTGCAAATGTTTGATGAAGACCTTCTGTTCTCTGCAAAAGATGAAGAGGAAAATGCCTCTTCCCTATACAGCAAAGGCTTTCACAAAAGTGGGAGGTAGTAGCCAACACAGCAGTAATTTCAGATGGGGGCTTCAACACAGGACTAATTTCAGATAGTGAGTGAGTGAAAGAGATTTAAGATTAAACAACCAAGAGCTAAATTCAAGATTAAAGTGTTAAAAACAAAGTCGCATCAAATCTCAAAATAACTACAGCAATGTTATGAGCACAGGTCAAACAGCCACACACACTTTAAACAAAAAGTATTTGAGCGTTGTCATTTATAAACCCATTTAAGGATAGGGGTGGGGGTGGCAGGGCGATTGAGCCAGTGGAAAGAGCAGGCTGCAGGAGACGGCGGGGGTGGAAACACACACACACATCACCATCACTCACCTCCATTCTGCTGCTGCCTTCTCCATCATCCTTGCCCTCTAGCTTTCTCCCTCCACCGTCCATTTCTCTCTCTCTCTCTCCTAACTGTGCGGCTGTCCATTTCCTCCCTCGTGCTTCCTTACACAGAGCACGAGGGAAGAGCAACGCTGACCAGAAGGCCAGTGTGACTCACATGTCTGTTGCCCACCAATCACAGGAGCAGAAGACTTCCCCTGCTTCCTCCAAGTAACTGGAAGGGGAGGGGGGAGGGGAGTGAAACGAAAGAACTCCTGCTTTCTACTGCGCCTGCGTGACGTTATCACCCACGGCAATGCATTTTTATCTATTCATTAAAAACAAACCATGCCGTTTTTTTACTTTAAACCTACTGAAGATGAAGGTCTGTGTTTGGGGCAAGCTCAGGGATTTGATTAGAGATACCTTACAGTCATCTCTGAGTTTTAATGAATGACAACAGATTATGAGAACTTCTCAAGAAAAAAGTCTGAACGGCTTTTTGTTTCTCTCTCTCCCGTTTTTCACTTTAACCTGTGAATTCTTCATGGGGGGGGTTGTTTATCACCAAGAAAACTTTCAGAGTTGTAGAGCAAGCGATTCTGAATCCAACAGTATAAGACTTGTAAGTTTTTGTTTTGAAGTGGGACTATAGAAAGCACCAGAAAGGTGTGTGTGTGGGTATTTTCATTTAACATGGTAGAACGCGAAAAATCCCTACTGACTATAGTATACAGCCACTCTCGTGGCTGAGATGGTGCCTTGAGCAGCAGATGTTGAGGGGCAGATAGCAGTGGTGAGGTACTGGAGGACAGAGCTCTGTAGGTCACTGAACCGCCCCTGTTAGAGATGTGCACCAGATACAAGATTTGGCTTGTATCTGTAGTTTTGGGAATCGGCCCAGTCGGTTTTTGAGATGCTCTATACCTTTCCAGTTTGACTGGTTATTTGGGACCAAATTAGATCTATCCCCCCTCACTATAATTGGGGCTCTAAATATAGCTATTTTCCCCTTTTCACAGAACTGAATGAAATTTGCAGGCAAAGCAGCCCCTCTAAAATTAATTAAGCCAGTCCAACTGTATGTAGATATATCTGGGGGGGGTATGTAGGGCACGTTTAAAGTTTGATTTTTTAAAATAAAGGAAAAGTCTATAAATTTTTCATTTTCTCCCATAATTGGTGTTATTTGCAGGCCTGATTGTTACCTTTTCTGAGGTGACGAAGCTTGCTAAATTTCAGAATGATGGCTGCAGTGGTTCTCCTGCAAGGGCAGACTTTTGGAGTGAGTACAATAGGTATCATAGAGGGTGGGGGCTGGTGGTAGAAAGAAAGAGCATGGATCCATGGGGAAGACTTTTTAAAAAAAATTACACCAGGCATTTTAATTGAATTTTTATTTTATAATTTTATCTGATTTTTATTTGTATTATATTGAGTTCTTTGTACGCCACTTAGAGAAGATAGTAATTAAGCAGTATATAAATTGTCTAAATGAATAATAGGTGGATAAAATGTCACTCCCAAAGCAATTATCCTGTTATCCCAAGGGTTATTGGTGGAAAAGGCAGATTTCAAGGGATACTGCCTCTTCTCCCCAGGAGTCAGAGAACTCTCCATTGACTTGGGGGACAACCATGGATCCTCAGGAAACAACTGGAGTGGGGAAAGTGTCACCTTCCCAGCAAGAACACTGTTACTCCAAGGGTTGTTGGTGGGGGTGGATATCTGCCACCCTCCATGGATTTGGGGGGATACAATGGAGCACTCTCCATTGATTTGCGTAGGGGAAAGCATAGATTCATGTGAAAAGCAAACAGTGGGTTGTATCCAGTGCTGCATGAAGAGAGTTCTGCTCATACAACGGGACATTCCTTTCCTCTCCTTTCCACACATGCCCCCCAAATCTGTTCCAGAGGGCCCCCCAACCCTCTGGGGCAGAGTTTTGAGGATTTGTCAAGGGCTGCCCTAGAGAGGACAGGAAGGGGAAGTTCCATTGCGCAAGTGGAAGTCTGCTGCACAAGCCTAACAGCAGCATTGGATCATACAAACAACAGTTTTTCATCCCTCCCCCAAATCGCTGTAACTGGAGTACCCTGGGAATATAATTCACTTTGTTTAAAAGCTAGAACTGTCCATCAAAATGAAAGATCCCCTCACCTCTCCATCTCCTCTCTTTTGAGCTCTGGATTTTTCCCGTTAGCTTGGCTTCCTTTCTCAAGAATGGGAAACAGCTCCCCCTTCCCTTTTAGGAGGAACATCAGGGGCCACAGAGACACTCAAAAGCTTAAGGAGTCCCTGATCCTCCGCAAGGTGCCTTGTTAACAAACTCACAAATATGGGAACCTTCCCCAAATCACCCCATTTGCCTTGCAATTTGGGGTATATTCCTATTCCCTGTGTCCCTTAAGTGAGGCTGTGCTTCCCTCAGGTGTGTAGTCCCACTACCATTGTTTAAGTCAGATTCAGCTGCCAGTCTGGTTGGCTTTTATACATGGAAAGTGGGGAGGACACAATCTTGCCCATTGCCTCAGGCACAAAAATGTCTTGGGCCAGCCCTGGACATTTTAGACAAAGGGAAACACAACTACACTGCGATCAATGCTACCGTGCTGCTAAATCCTCCTCTGACCCTGTGCAACACAATTCTGTCATGGAAAAGACTTATGCAGGCATAAGTAGCATCTTACAAAGGTTTTATTAGCTAAGGGCCTGGACCTTCCACATAAATTCATCATGTTTTTCTTTTTTAAAAAAAACACAGTAAAAAGCAAGTTAATGAGAAATGCTTCTGTACCTGAGATGACAAGTCAAGGATGCTTCTTTAACTGTGTAAGGGCAAATTGCTGGTTGTCCTACCACAAGTAAAACCAGCCCATAGGACTAGAATGTGCACAATGCCTATGAGCTCCTTAGACTGTTGCTAAAATGGCTTAACTTTATATTGCACCAATGATTTGCATCACTCTGCCATTATCTTAATAGCACTGATAGCATGCAAATATGAACCCAAATCTTTGATTTATCTTAATCAAGTTACTCAAGGTCTTTCATTTTAGCTGAGTAATTCCTCCCATCCTTCAGGCATCTTAGTTCTGCATGTACTTTTTCATCACAACATTTATCTTATGTTTTCAGATATGTAGGCTTTTGTTTAAGAGTGTAATCCACTAAGCAGTAGTTTACTCCCATTCATTTCAAAGCAGCTTATGATGGATCAGCACTTTGTTGATTTTTTCTAATTGTTTGTTCTACTCCATTTTATGATATTTAACATTTCGATGATGGAAACACTATGATGGTAATGAAGAAAACATGCCCCCTACTCCCTAGTAATTACCAAAAAGCTGCCGTGTCCAATTATTTCTTAAATTGGTCCAAATATATAGAAAATAACCACATATGTTCCATGAAAATTAATTCCACCATGGACTGGAACATGAAATTATATGCTAGACAGAGGAGAAGGAGAGACTATGCTGATATACCTAATTCTAATAATTTCTGGACAAGCTAGAAAGATTTTCCCCATACATAGTCATACATCTACAGGTAATAATTTGAAAGGGGTAATGTCAAATATTCAGAGACTTTACAGGCAAAGATGATTTCTCATTTTCCATGCCTTATTCTACACACTAGCAGTCTGAATAAGGCAGCATCTGACACACCCCTTTACTTCCTAAAATAGCTTTTGGGGTGCTCTACCACAAGAAACCCTCTCCTGTGAGATGATCTAGTATCATGTCTGGTCCAAACAGTCATTTTCATACAAGAAGCTGTAGACATAATGCCCTGCGGCCAAACCGACTTGCCCATGCACCTACCAATAAGAAACTTATGGATTCTGTATCCCCCCAAAAGCCTTGGACCACTCAAAACTATATACTCCTGCCTCCGGGAAACTGTCCTCTTTGTGATGATAACCTAACATTATATCATGTCCAAAGCACAAGACACTTTCAGACACAAGTTACACAACACACTCAATCTAACAATTGCCAATATATCTACTAATAAGAAACTGGGGGCTATGTAATTTCTTTTATCTTGGGTTACCCCCAGGTCATTGGGATACTCTCCTCTGGCACTGCAATTGGCTCAGACCTGTGTTGTCAATGCAAGGTGGAAAACCTCTGGCTTGAAACTTAAAGCAGGAAGCAATTTGACCTTTATCAGGCTATTGTTGTTTTTCAATGAACTTTCCCTAAACGTATCTGTGTATATGAGAGAGAGAGAGAGAGAGAGAGAGAGACTTTACATATTCAAAACGACTGAAAAGTCTGCAAGATTTCCACATTTCCAAAAATTTGCAATAAGGTATCCTCAGAAATGTTTAAAAGTATTCAATGGTTTATCAAGTACTGCAGTCCCACTCTGAGTAATTATCCAGAAAAATTCTGATCAATGATTTAACACTGAAGTACAAATGCATGGTAGCTATTCCACCACAACTAGGAAAACCAACCTCTCCACTTTAGGGAGCTGTGATTATCTGGATTATCCATGTCAGCACCTTGACAGGCTCATTACTTTTTATCAGATGAATTATAAAAATGGCCAGCACTGTAACAAGATGAGGAGAAAATCCCTGAACGCTCCCTTTTGCTACCATTTATGCTCAGCCAAATAATTTCATATGTTAGGAAACCACATTACGCTTGTTAAGTTAATGGACAAGAACCATGTTATTTAATGCAGCTGCATCTTTCATAGACATGAACTGCCAGTCCTATGTGAAAGACCCTTGCGGGTAATGATAATAAATTACTCTGTTTCTGGCTGAAGAGTTATTAATATGGCTGGAAATCTATTGAATGAACATCTCTTGTAAATTCAGTCTAAAGACACAAAAAGCTAATATGTGTAAATATCCAGTGAAATATTATGGGCAATTCTCTCTCTCTCTCTCTCTCTCTCTCTCTCTCTCTCTCTGTGTGTGTGTGTATTAAAACTTGAAACAAACTAACCTGCCATATTTCTTTTCTATTTTCTAGGGAAATATCCCTTTCAATTACTTAATATGTGAGAGACAACAGTTAGGTGCTCTATATTATGACTGACAATTAGAATAAATTTATATTTGAAAGATCATCGCAATGAAGAGATGTCATTTGATTTAATGTGGAGTTGGGAATTTTATCGGTTAAAAAAGGTGAATTGTTTAGATGAATATTTTCTCTAGACAAGTTATTTCTAGAAGAATGTTTTCACCTAGAGACAGTTGTAAAATTTTAAAACAGTAATTTATTAGAATATCAGAAATACTTTTAAAATTTAGGCTAAATCAGCTAAGCCATTCTGCATGTTGCACATAATGAAATTTATATCTTTTAAAGCAAATATCCATTCAGCTTTCCAAGGCAAATATCCCCACATAAATATTTTAAAAGTTTCAGCTACTGGATACATCTAGTATCTGTTTGTGAAGATTACTCTGGACTCAAACCAGAATTGTCATCTCCTCAAAATGTACTGTTATTATATTCTGAAAGGCACACCACTCCCATATTCTGTAAATATTTCTGAAGATGGAGAATGATCTAAATCAGGGGTAGTGAATGTGGTACCCTCCTGATGTTGTTGGTCTACAACTCCCATTATCCTTGCCCAGTGGCTATGCTGGCTATGACTGATAGGAGTTGGAGTCCCAACATTTTGGCAGTCCCTGAATTATTAACTTACCTACTAACAACCCAAAGAACAACCCTCAAAGTTCTCACTAGATATTGCAAAAGACATAATGTGAGGCACTTATGGTAACCTAATATGCAGTTTGGCAGAGTACAAGCCGTTTAAAATGGGCCCTGCACTGGATTTCATGGGAGCAACTCTTGCTATGTCCTTGGGATTTCACACAGGTTGTATATTACGTGCCTTCAACCAGCTGCCATAACTTTGGAGAGACCATAACTCAAAGGTAGAGGACATGCTTTGCATGCAGGAGGTCCTTGTGTCAGTCGCTGGCATTAACATTACTTAGCTAGATGAACAAAGTAGTTTGCTATATTTCACCTTGTAAACCATATCTGAGAACTGCTTCCTGTTTCCTTCTGCCATTTATGGGTGGTCATTCATACTTCAGATCAGGTGCCAAGCACCCAGTGGGCTCTTAGTGCTGTGGGAAACATTATTGAATACCAATATACACTGACTGCCCTAAATCTGCAAGGTAAGGCAGATCTGAGGCCACACCAAAAATATGATATTAAACCAGTACTTGAATAATAACTTCCCATGAAATGTATGGGTCAGGAGCCACAAATGTGGAATGCACAGTGGTTTGGTTTAGCTAATCTATTATTTCCTTTTTAGAAAATCAGTGTCTAAACCCACCTTGAGAAGCTTACAAGTCCTAACTGGTTATGTAAAACAGGTTGCTGATATACCGACGTATTTCATCTGCCTGATAGACACACCATGTCTGAAAAGAGCTGTACATAAGGGGTGTGTGTGTGTGTGTGTGTGTCAGATTTAAAGGGTTGGGTAAAAGGAGGAGATGATGCTATGCCAAAAAATATGGAGGCTTGGAACACCAAGAATACTGCATCTGGCTGTGGCTGGCTTGGCAAGTTGCTGTGATTTCTCTTAAGCCGTTTGCAATTGTTTATAGGCCAAAGCACCCAGAGAGCCCAGTGGAGTCGGAGAATTTCCAATGTTCCCTTTACAAGACTAGCGCAGAAAGAAGCTGGACAGTCACTACAAGAGTTTGCATCAGGTCTCTATTATTATCTGTCTTTTCTTTATACAGCACCATTGGGCCTTCTGTAGACGAATGTCCAAGTAAATGCCCCTACCATAAGAGAGATTTAAGTATAGATGGTTTTAAAATGGTATGCTAAATTTTGTCTGGAGCGTTAATAGAAACTATTTATTGCAAAAGACCTTGAAGTGCAATGTTCCAGCATGATGACTTTAACAGCTCTCCAGATAAGAAGAGGAGGAGGAAATTAGCTTATCTGTAGCTGTTTTATTGACTCAAAAACTTTGTCACATCTGCCTATCAAGCATATGAATGGGTGATTTCACAGTTTGCAGCCAATTTTCTCCATGCATTTGATATCTTTCTTACAAAGGAAAAATAAACAAACAACACAACTTCTCTTTGAAAATCTAGAAGAGAAAAATCATAAGGTCACTTTAAGAAAGAAAGCCTGTGTAAAAAGAAACTAGATCTGAAAGATAGGGTTTTTTTTCATCAGATAACAGAATTCAAGGATGAGTTCCAGAAGTAATACTGCTACTTTTGGTAGGCAAATTGGGTGAGGTTTTTCCCCCCACAGGTTTTTAGAAGACAGCATATACACCACTAACATTTGAGATCTCCTTGTAATCAAGGTTAGGGATCTTTATCATGCATTCCAGCATTCAACGCACCAAATTATGGCAATGTACTTAAAGTTGCATATCATTGAAAAGCAGTGGCATTACTTAAAGCAGTGTTATGGGGAATAGATTCTTCGAACATGCAAGTGGGTATAGAGAAAGGTTTTTGGTGGCATGTTACTTGAAGCACATTACCAGAAATAGATACTTAAATTTGCATTTTTATCTGTAAAAGCACAGACTGTGATGTGTCATACACATGTGGAAAATCACCCTTAAAATACGTAGGCTCTTGAGAAATATTATTTCTGGCTGCTGACCTTGAAAAACTGCTGTTATTTACCTTGAGAAGGGCAATGTCAAAAAACAACTCGCTTGGTTAGCTTAACATTATTTCACATGTTATTTATGCAAGTTTAGTATATTTTCCACAGTTCTACAGCACAGCAATGCATGTGTACAGATGCCATTTTATAGTAATACAATGTTCTTCCCCAAACAGTGAATCAGCCTTTCCAAAGTCTGTCTTCATCAGAGAAGACAGTCTGGAGTCTTATAGTGCTTTTGTGATAATATTTTTTCTGCTTCTTCAAACAGTTGGAGTCTGTGAAAGAATGGCTGAGAAGAAGAAGCTGTCAGCACCAACAATGCAAGCCCCAAGGTAGCAAGGATCAAAATCAGAGCAAACACGCAGGATTGCACATGGAAATAACTCACCGGAGTCCTCATGCTAAGCTCCTGCATATAGCTCCCAAGAGTTTCTCATGAAACACGCACATTTCCAAATTTGGGCCAAAGTAAACTACACATTAAATGCATATTTGCATCTTAATATTTCTTAGTTTTACTTGAAAAATAACAGCCATGTGGTGATGACAATGGTGGTGGAATCAGGATCAAGGGGAAGGGGTTGAATCTTTCCCCCTGTGCTCTGCTCCTGCAAAACTCTCCTCCTCCCCCCAGCCAATATTCATACCAGAAGGAAACTGAACTAACGAAAATAACAGCTTTAGGGAGAGTGTTCACCAGGGTACTGTACAGAGGTGAAACAATTTATCCTCTTCCCCACATGCCCTACATCCCCACCAAGTCTTATTTTCAAAGTGAAAAATAAGACACATTAAGTATATACATGCATTTAACACATCATTTAGTTTTGCCTTAGACTTGTGTTGAGTTAAAGGATACTTTTTCTTTAGCAAAAGTGGGATGGTGGCCACCAAAAACCATATCCTCATTGTGGGGCTTCACAAGGAGGCCAGATCTTAATGTCTGTCACTGGCTTCCCCAATACATATTGGCCTGGTCAGATGATGTATCACACCTTCCTGTGGACCACTAGGAAACTGTTTACAGATGTTAAGTTTTATTTATGCTTCTTCCACCATGTGGAAGTCATTTTTGGTAGCAAATATATTGCCCACATCACATACGAACTGACCCTTACTTCACCACAAGTCTAATTTGCAAAGATGTCACTTTTAATTTAACTGAAAAAGCAAACCAAAATGGATCCTTCACCCACTGAGACATGGACCCCTTTTTGCCTTCAAAAAAAGCAAAACAATGTGCTGCAATGAGCAAGTCCTGGCTTATTTTAAAAGAGAAAAACAAAGCGCTGACACACATTTTTGCAACATGTGCTATACAGCTGTTTGTTATAACCCAAGAAATAATTACAGAACCATGAATGGTTATGAGTGGCTTTCCACATTTCCTCTGGGGCTGCTTCTTCTAGGTTTGGTCCTCCTCACCATACAGAGATATGCACATGCGAAGCACAAGATCACCTCTGTTTTCACTAACATCTGCAGAAGACACCGGTGAAAAGTCATATCTTGGCTGCTATTCATCGGCACTGTAGAGGAGGAGCACGTCTCCATGTGACAGAGAGCATACTATGCAGAGGGGAAAACAACACCCAACATGAATGTGCCCAGCAACCATTGGTGGTTATGCTTTGAAAGTGAAGTGGCTCCATCCGTTAAAGGCAAGCACTAATTTGATTGCTTTGCTGAATCAATACTTCAGCCATATGCCCAAGGTCATACCTGTACTTCATGAACTAAAACACAAAATCTGCTCACATTGCTTGGGTAAATTCTTGCTTCCTGTCTCCCCTCATTTCCCCTGGCTGTGTTTTTATAGGATGTTTTAGTCTGCTCAAACACTCCCTAGCATTTTCTTCTCCCAGAAGAAAGCAGCCTTCCCTTTTCAGCTACTCCAGCTGTGGTATTTAATTACGTCCCACTCCACTGGTGTTGCTTGTGTGTGTTTTTCAGAGCTGAGCACACACATAGCCAAAGCAAAGAGTGTATCTGTTCTTTTGGATGATTTATTCTGTGAGTGTGTATATGAAACGTCTCCCCATCATGCACGCTCCCTTTCTCTCTCTCTAGGGTTTCTGCTTCTCTGCTTAGTTTATGGCCAGTTGCTAAGGTGAATTTCCCAAGCTGGGAACTGGCTAGTGTTTGCTAATGTCTGGCATGTGCAGCGAAGCTTTGCCTTTATGACAAAGTTTAGCAGGAAATACCCTATTAAGATGTTATCATGTGTTGGGGGGGGCTAGTGAGAGCAATAAGGACATAAAAAGGGATTTTGCCCTCCTACCTCATCCTCCCATGAGGATTTAAACAACCTATACTTTTAATTATGATGACACTGGCCTTGCTGCATACACTGAGCAGATTTTGCAGTTTTTGGTTGCTAGACAGCTCTTCTCCCCTGGAATGGATTAACGTGTCTTTCACTTCCATTCTGGATTTTTCTCTATCTGCACTGTTTTGCTATATTGCTATAGCTCACCATATCTATGATTGAAGATGAATGCAATGAACAAAACTCCAGCACATATGGAATGGGGCAGCTTCATCTCATCACTGACAGTAGCACTATCCAGAGCCTGAGCATCCTTATGATGGTTCATAATTTCCTCCTGTTTAATACAGCTTTCCCATCACAAGCACTGGCAATATTTTAAAAAAACAAAAACATGGAGATAAATAGACCAAAACAGAGCTCCTCTTACCCAAAGAAGGATGCAGAGGAGAAGATGTGAGAAGACTCTTGCTCAGCACCTCATTTTAGCTCCTTAAAGCATCTCAGGCAAATTGGAAGGGCATGATTAAAATCTTCCTATCTATTAAGGAACAGAAATGTATTCTTCTTTGATGTAGCCTATGTGGTGTAGTGGTTAATGTGTTGGACTATGACCTGGGAGACCAGGGTTCGAATCCCCACACAGCCATGAAGCACACTGGGTGATCTTGGGCCAGTCACTGCCTCTCAGCCTCATGAAAACCCTATTCATAGGGTCGCCATAATCAGAATCGACTTGAAGGCAGTACATTTACATTTACATTTATGTTGTTGACAAAAAAAAAGCCACAATCTTCCACCTGGTTACATGTTGCTGATTGAAACCAATGGGGCTCATGTCCATGCAACTGGGTACAGTTGTTAGAGCCAGAAACTTCAAAGGCTGAAACAAAATTGTTGTTCACTGAGTCATTTCCCACTGTAACTGGAGAATTTCTGCTGTCCGTGTGGCAGGATAGTTTGGAAGTGATTGAATAACCACTCTTCCTTAGAAGCCTTCTTAAATCACAGTTCAAACGTTGAAATGCATTGTCATTGGACAGATGGCTGAGGGCAGGCATGATCTCGTGGAGGGACTCAGGAGGTCATGACGTAAGCAGGTTCCTAGCAGTGTGATCGGCCACAAATTGTGCAGGATCCAGGGATCTGGAAGATGATGGTTAAGAAGTCCTAAAAGCAAAAGATGCAAGGCTTGGCACAGAAACCAGTCGCTTTATTAGGGACTTGAGAGCTTGATCAGCAAAGGATGTGGTTTCAGCATCTGCACTCTTCTTATTGACTGAAGTTCATATATTGCCCTTACGCTTACCATCTGTGGATGATGGTCCTCATCTCACTATGCAGGTAGTTAGTCTTGCAAACAGGCAAGCAATTGGTTGCCTTTGGATGACTTGGTTCTTGTGTTGCTGCCTTTTGATGATTTATAGGGACTCAGAAAACTGATGCTGATGGGAAGATATCTCAGGATCCATATAGCAGTAGTTGGAAGCTTTGTGGAGGTGTCTTCAACTTTACAAAATCTGCCATAATTTTTCTCTGGGTTTCATCCTGTGCTGGATCCATCCAACAAACCATTTAGTCCAGTTGTCTGAGGTCAGCTTCAGTTGTTTCAAACTGAGGTCTGAGAACAATGACAGTGTAATTAGAGGGATTTGGCCAACCACCCATCCCTTAGTAAACACCTAATAATCTCTTGCTTGTGCAACATGGTTATTTACATCTGGCCATAATTTGACTGGGTGGCTCCAGGAGCTTATTAATGTCTCCTTAAGACATTATGGGAGTGGTCCCAATCACCTTGAAGAAGAGAGTTATGCGGGTACTCCATAAGAAATCCTCTCTAGATCCAGAAGAATATATTGCCCAGTTACAAATATTCCCTTCTTGGACAAAGTGTTTGAGAGTGTGGTGGCTATCTAACATCAGGCTTCTTGGAATATCTAGACAGAATACCTAGACCTATTTCAGTCAGTCCTGATTTTGGCCCAAAACAGCCTTGGTTGCAGTGGCGTCACTAGGGTTGGTGTCACCCAGTGGGGTAACTCATGGTGTCACCCCCATGGACCTCCTCCCGTACCAGATCATACAGCATCCTTAGTAATGTTTTTTGTACTAATGTTACTCTTAAATTGTAATTTCCGTATATCACTGAATGTAATAGCACACACAGACACACACAGAGCTAGCTGTGGGATTGTCACACAAACAACCTAGAACATTTTTTCCCTTTCACAAGGACATGCAAAAGATTGAACCCAGGACCTTCTGCATGCAAAGCACATGCTCAGCCTACCACTGAGATATAGGGTAGAAAAGCACTCACTGTTCTGCTGGCCTGGGGATAATTCTGAGGGCCAGTGGGAACCACAGATGTGATGGGAGGCAGGGAGAAGTGAGTGGGCAAAGAGTGCAGGTGCAATGCCGAGGTGCCGTCTCAGCAAATCTGATGCCAGACCTAGTGGGTAAGCCCCATTCAACAGGGTGGGATTTACTTCTGAGTAAACATGCACAGGATTGCAAGTTGGGGGAGCAGCAAATCCCCCCTCCCTCAACCCCAATCCCTACTTTAAAGTTGACAATGAGGACACTGAACTTGTCAAGGATTATCATTAACCAAAAGGGAGACAATAGTCAAGAAATTAGGCTAGTACTGGGGAGGGCAGCTATTGGAGAACTCACATGCAAATATGTATCACTGAACACTAAAGTCAGGATCATTCAGACCATGGTATTCCCCATCTCTATGTATGGATGTGAAAGTTGAACAGTGAAAAAAATGGATAAGAGAAAAATCAGCTTATTTGAAATGTGGTGTTGGAGAACTTTGCGCATACCATGGACTGCGAAAAAGACAAATAATTGGGTGTTAGAACAAATTTAACCAGAACTATCACTAGAAGCTAAAATGATTAAACTGAGGTTATCATACTTTGGACGCATAATGAGAAGACATGATTCACTAGAAAAGACAATAACGCTGGGAAAAACAGAAGGGAGCAGAAAAAGAGGAAGAACAAACAAGAGATGGATTGATTCCACAAAGGAAGCCACAGACCTGAACTTACAAGATCTGAACAGGGTGGTTTATGACAGATGTTACTGGAGGTTGCTTATTCATAGGATTGCCATAAGTCATAATCGACTAGAAGGCACATAACAAAAACCTTGAAATGCAGGAAGCTGCTTTAGACTGAGGATCATTGGTTCATCTTCTTCAGTATTGTCTGCCCTGATTGGCAGCAGCTCTCCAAGATTTCAGGCAGGGTTTTTTCCCCAGAAATGTCGGCGATCGAACCTGGGCCCTTCTGCATCCAAGGAAGTGCTCTTCTAATGAGCTTTGTTTCGTTCCCCAAATGATGAGCCCCCATTCAAAAGAGCCACCACCTGTGCACTGCTGAAGTGTATCCAGGGGGTGGAAGGTGGTGAGCAGCCTCGATGTCAAAGCAGGGGCAGAGAAAGGGCGGGCCTTGGCCTTGTTGGAGGCAGGTGTTCGTGGGGGCCATTACTGGCCCTGGGCTCACAGCCCCCCAAAAGTCTGGTGCCAGCCCTATACCAACCCCTCTCATAACATCAGAGGAGCCTGGCTGCTGGGTCAGGCCAAAAGCCCAGCATTGTGCCCTCAGTGGCCAACCAGAGGCCCCACTGGGAAGCCTGAAAGCAGGCCTCGAGGGCAACAGCAGCACTCACCCCCAAATGACATTCCCAGCAACTGGTGTTCAGAGACATTTTCTGCCTCCGACAGCGGAGGGAGCAACAGAGCCATCGTGATCAGCAGCCATTGAGCCTCTAGAAAAGTGTGCAACCCGCTTTGAAAGCCATCCAAGTTGGCGGGCATAGAATCATAGAATAGTAGAGTTGGAAGCGGCCTATAAGGCCATCAAGTCCAACCCTCTTTGGCATCCCAAAGTGCAGCCGCTGTTCCCACCCTCCCCATGCAAGGCAGCTTACTCTGCACCAGGACAGCCCCCCCTCCAAAAAAATCTGAAGGTTGCAAGAAAACCAGGCAATGGAAGCAATGGAGTTTGGGCTCTGTTTTGCATGACATTGGATTGGAGTTGATTGCACGGAGAAGCCCTCAGGTTCTTAAAAGGGGTGGAGCCTGGGAGTTTATTCCCCCCCTCCTCCGTCCCCGCTTTCCCCACTTTTTTGCGAAGGAAACTGACCAGGCTGGAACAGGGAGGTGCAGCGACCAGAGACTCAGAAAAGCGGTGGAAGACATGCAGCCTTCCGGTCCTCATTCGGAGGCTGGAACTGGTTTCATTGCCGTCATACCTCTTTCATCCCCCCTCCTTGTGTTTCTTTGGACCGGCACCCTTCCACATTGCTGCTCTCGTTTGCCATAATACCTTTCTGGTTGGCCTAATGAATTGGGAGAGGGAGGCATGGCAATATGGTGGTTCCACTTCTACCTGTAGGATCAGTTCCAGAAGCTGGTATTGGAAGACTTCTACTTGACTCCTTGGCACCTGTGCTATGGGGTTCTGCTGACTTCCATGTTATGCCCCATACTTTTAAAACTTGTATTTGAAGCCACTGGGTGAAGTTTTTCAGATAGCTGGAGTTAAGTGCTACCACTTAGAGGACACTCAAGTCTATTTCTCCTTATCATTTAAGTCTGGTAAAGCTGTGGAACCAGTGCTAGAATTGTAGTGGGTTGGATGAGAGCTAATAAACTGAAGTTGAATTCTGACAAGATGGAGATGCTGTGGGTTCCTGTGTCTGGGAAGATGTTCTGGGCAGGGTTGCACGCGCAGACCTCTCTGCCAAAGAACATCTGTGGAGGTAATACAATTATCCTTATCTGATCACAAATAAAAATAAGTACTGGTATATTGAATGGGAGATGAAAGATACTGAATAGGGAGATACAGAATGAATTTGTTTCCAGCATTCTCTCATGTGCATCATCTTTGTATTCGTTCACTGGGTTTCATTTGAAACATAATGAAAAATCTTAAATTGGTTCTTTTTGTGCATGTGTTTTCTTTTCAGGTCTTTTGGAACTTGCTAAGATGAAACTATCCAGAGGACAATACATTTTATTCAATTTTTCTATTGGGAAAATGAATCTTTTTTTAAAAAAATGTGAAATCCAATTGAGATGTAGAATGTTAAGATTCATAATTCAAAACTGTGCTCCGCTTTGAAGAATGTAAAGCTCACTGGAGGATTGTATTGAAGGACATAAAGGACTTTGAAAATGAGACAAATGTGATCATATTATGATGTATGTATAAGAAAAGCCCTGCTGGATCAGAAGAAAGGCCAATCTACTCCAGCATGCTGCCTTATAGTGGCTAACCAGATACCTATGGAAAGCCCATAAGCAGGACATGAGCATAAGACTTGGTTCATCACACTATTGCTGACTATATCCGCTGATATTTGGATATAATTCCACACATACTGTATGTTCATAATAATGACATTTTAGGTATTTTATTCATTGGTATATATTTTTGTCATTTTCTGTATTTTATATGCACATTATTTGTCTGAGGAGACTAAAGTTGAATATTTTCTTTCTACTTATTTATTTTGGCTTTTTATTTTCTACACTTAGGGCACAATCCAGCTGGGATTTACACCAGGCTGAGGACATATAGGATGTGGTGTATTCTTGGCAGAGGAGGGAGGGAGGAGGAAGAGTGTAGGCACAGCCAGGCTGCTCTGGCGGAAGTCCCCCACCCGGGCGCAGCTGCGGCGCAGCTAGGTAAATCCACCACCACCTGGGTGCAGCCAGGGCCCAGGCAGCTCAGTGGAAACTGGTGCCAGTGAAGCCGGCAGAAGACCCGAAAAAGAGGTGCTCGGGGGGGGGGAGGTCAGAGCAGAAATGAGGGGAGGGGGACTTTGCCACATCCTGAGCATGTTTGGCTCTGTCCTGCAGCCCCAGTCCTGGTAGACAAGACACTGGGGGAAAGGATGGTGTAAGGAAACATGCAGTTCTTTTCCCTCCACCAAGATCTGCTGGAGCAGCCAGCGTACTCCCCTCCCAGAAGCTCCTGATCAGACATACAGTGTGGCAGAACCTTATTCCACCTTCCCTCCTGCCGGCTCCATGTGTGCCAGCCTCCTCCAATTGCTCTGCCCGACATACAACCCAATTTTGTATTATTATTATTATTATTATTATTATTATTATTATTATTATTATTATTATTATTATTATCCTGCCCTTCAACCCAGTAGGAGCCTAGGGTGGCAAATAAAAACACTATAAAACATTATAAAAACAGACATTAAATATATTAAAGCAAAACATCTTTAAAAATGTATTAAAACAAAACATCTTTTAAAATGTCTTTAAAATAAAAAGCTTTAAAAACATATTTAAAAGCAATTCCAACACAGACGCGGACTGGGTATCTACTTAAAACACTTGTTGAAAGAGGAAGGTCTTCAGTGGTGCCAAAAAGATAATAGAAATGCTGCCTGCCTAACATTTAAGGGGAGATAATTCGAAAGGGTAGATAATTCGAAAGGGTAGGTGCCACAGCACTAACGGTCTGGTTCCTATGTTGTGCGGAATGGACCTCCTGATAAGGTGGTATCTGCAGGAGGCCCTCACCTGCAGAGCGCAGTGATCGACTGGGTATATAAGAGATAAGAAGATCTTTGAGGTATCCTGGTCCAGATAGACTAGAACCTTGAACTCAGCCCGGTAGGTAATGGGCAGCCAGTGGAATTCTTTCAACAGCAGATGACATGTTGATGATACCCTGCCTGGTGAGTAGTCACGCCCCTGCTTTTGCACCAGCTGCAGCGTCTGGACCAACCACAAGGGCAGCCCCACACAGAGTGCATTACAGCAATCCAACCTGGAAGTTACCAGTGGACATGAACAACAGTGGTCAGGCTTTCCTGGTCCAGAAATGGCCACAGCTGTCTTACCAGACAAAGCTGGTAAAAGGCACTCCTAGGGCTGAGGGCTGAGGTCCCTTGGGCATCTAGCAACAAAGATGGATACAGGAGCACCCCCAGTCTATGAACCTGCTCTTTCAGAGGGAGTATGACCCCATCCAACTGACCAATTATCCAAACTCAGGAACCACCAATGCATAGCCCCTCCATCTTGCTAGGATTCAGACTTAGTTTATTGGCCCTCATCCAGCCCACCACTGAGTCCAGGCAGCGGTCCAGGGCTTACACGGACTCTCCCAATTCAGAAGTTGCAGAGAAATAGAGCTGGGTATCATCTGCATATTGCTGACACCTCACTTCAAATCTCCTGATGACCACTCCCAAAGGCCTCATATAGAAGTTAAACAACATTGGGGACAAGATAGTACCCTGTGGCACCCCACAGCATAACTGCAAGGGGGCCAAAAGACAATCACCCAATGCTATTCTCTGAAAAGGGGGTATTTGTGACTGTGAGGGAGTTGTCATAATCAGTGGGTCCAGGGTGGGCTTTTTCAGGAGTGGTTGGATCACTGCCTCTTTCAGGGCAGCTGGAACCATCCCCTCCCACAATAACACACCCTGGATCCACTTGGCTGTCCCCCCTCGTCAAAGTTTTAATAAGCCAAGAAGGAAAAGTGTGGAGAGGACACATTGCTGGCCACATCGTTGCAAGCACCTTGTCCAATCATAAGGCTGCATCAACTGAAACCAATCCCAAGAAGTTGCAGCAGACATTGCACTGGACATCTCACTGGTGAGTACTGTAGATGTGGACAGGATATCAAGATAGCTACAGAGGCGAGCAACTTTACTCTGAAAGTGCCTTGCAAAAAATTCACAGTGGCCCTCCAAAGGGTCTATAACTCCATTTCCTGCAGTTGATGTCAACAGACCCCTAACAATACAGAAAAGCTCCACATCTTAAGGATGTAGTTGTGGCAGTGGGCCTTCTTCACCGCCCTTACTGCCACACAGTAAGTATGTTTATAATGTTTTACTCATGCCCAATCAGCCTCACAGCATGTCTTTCGCCACTTGCACTCTAGTTGTCATCCAGCCTGTTTCATTGCCCTTAGTTCACTGGTGTACCAAGGTGCAAACCGGGCTCCACAATGCCAGAGAGGGGGCTCGGGGGCAACTGTGTAAAGAGCCAATGTGCCTTGTTGTTCCACAGTGTGACAAGGGCTTCAGCAGGGTCACCTGCTCTATCTACTGGGAACTCCCCTGGGGCATTCAGGAATTCAGTGGATTCCATTAGTCTCCGGGGGCGGACCATCTTAATCTGTCCACCACTGTATTGTTATTCCAAACATTCTGTTGGCTATAATGAAATGTACCCTGTTCTCACAGAATCTGCCTCAGTATCTGCATCCTTGCAATATTTTAATGGTTTCAGATAAAAAAGAACATAATTCTCTCAAGATATAGCGGACTTTTTTACGTACTACAGTGGTGGACTGTAACATCCCCTTTACCCTAAGTAGCAGAATGCAATCTGCTCCCCTTTGATCCACATCAAGGACACTACAAATCCCATGATGCAGTGTGGAAGAGAAAGTACACAGGAGCATACAGATTGGTAGAGTGAGAAAACTTGGGCTGGGGAATTAAAAAATAGCATCACAAAACCCCTTTGTCTCATTACTGTAGCATGCAAAATGAATAATAGCCATTTTGTATTCAAATTACTGCTCCTAAGAGCCAAACTAGAAGTGAATATATATTTGCAATCGTATTCAAGATTTTTAAAAAGATAATGCAAATTGCATCATTTGGGAGCAGGGACCAACAATTAATGGGATCAAAGCAGGCATGGAGAGTACTGTAAATGTAGCCTTTTTCTCCACTGCTGCAGTCCTGAGGAAAATGCAATATCCTAGTAAACTCTGTTGTTTAAGGTGCTATCCTTCTCAGGGTTAACCTAGATCTGATATTTGCCACACAGTTTGGTCTTTTGTTGCTATTTTTTCTTTAACTAATTGCCAGTGTAGGGGTCATGCTTGTGAAGAACATGGTCTGATTTCAAGTAGGAAAGCAGGAAACAGGCCCAGCGCCAGCAGGCAGCCAGGTAGGGCAAGGGCCTGAGGGCTCCTGGGGCTCAGAAGGGCCGCTGGCAGAGTGGAGCTCCCACTCCCCAATAGCATCAGGTCATGAGGTGTGATTTGTGGTGCATGTCAACCTCTTACCCCAGGCTGCAAATCATGCACCGCAACCCAACACTGGTGAGTATTTCAGTGCTCCACACACCCCAGACAATACCCCCTTGATGCAGCTGCAGAGGCTTAAATAACCACCCCACCTCCTCCGTTGCCATGTTAGCACATGCGAAGGCATGATGATGTGGAAGACAGGGAAGCTGGGCCTATTTAAGTTTGTGCCGGCTTAATAGGGGGGTGTTGGTGCCTGAGGGCCCTCTCATGCCTGATGCTGGCCCTGGCAGGCAAAAGCTTTTCCCCCAACTATGTTGCCAATTCATATCTCCCTCTGTGCTAGCTACTGGTTAGAGTAAAAAACAGTTACCCTTGACCTAGCTACATGACAAATGTCCCATTTGGTTTTGCTCTCTGTTTCCAATAAAAGATAGTTACATGGGATGGTGCAATTTCCTCTGTCTATGGCAGTAAAAACTTTGGGCCAGCCAATAGTTGCTAATCACCAATTTTTTCTACCAAAAACATTGCACCAGTGCTGAGAGTTGCTAGGAGATGCCCTGTTGCCCTCACAGAGCTTCAACCAGAGCAGCTGACTGTTAAATCACTCTGGCCACTGGAGCTCTGTCAGGGTAATAGGAGTCTCCTCTCAGCACGCTTCACAAACTACACTTTCCAGGATTCTTTGGGGTAAGCCATGACTGTCTCACGTGAAATAAAAGTGTAGTGTGGGTGTGAGTCTGGCTTTTAGAACACTGATAGTTGGTTTTTACTGAACATGCCCAACGTTATCATTGAGTTCAATGCAAAATTTCTTACATTAATTAAAAATCGGCGAGGCATTTTTTTTAACTTTTAAATTGCAGAAGATGAAGGTCAGAGTATGGGGCAAGGTCAGTAACAGGATTACAGGTACATGGCTGATTTTTAATTAATTTCAACAGATTATGAGAACTCTGACAGAAAGAAGTCCAAAATATATCTGCTTTTTTTCACTCTCTTTTTACACTTTGAACTCTCGATTCTCTCTGACTGTTTTGTGTATCATCATGAAAATTTTGTTGTTGTTGTTATGTGCCTTCAAGTCAATTATGACTTATGGCGACCCTATGAATCAGTGACCTCCAACAGCATCTGTCATGAACCACCCTGTTCAGATCTTGTAAGTTCAGGTCTGTGGCTTCCTTTGTGGAATCAATCCATCTCTTGTTTGGTCTTCCCCTTTTTCTACTCCTTTTTGTTTTTCCCAGCATTATTGTCTTTTCTAGTGAATCATGTCTTTTCATGATGCATCCAAAGTAAGATAACATCAGTGTCATCATTTTAATGTCTAGTGATAGTTCTGGTTTAATTTGTTCTATCACCCAATTATTAGTCTTTTTTGTGGTCCATGGTATGCGCAAATCTCTCCTCCAACACCACATTTCAAATGAGTTGATTTTTCTGTTCTCCACTTTTTTCACTGTCCAACTTTCACATCTATACATAGAGATCGGGAATACCATGGTCTGAATGATCCTGACTTTAGAGTTCAGTGATATGTCTTTGCATTTGAGGACAATGAAAATTTGGAGGGTTGTTAGACAAGTGTTTCTGAATTGAGGACTATAGGTTTTGTAAGGTTTTATTTTGAAATGAGCTTATGGGAAGCATCAGAATGGCATGGGGGTATTTTCAATTTAACATTGCGGAATGTGAAAAAATCATGCTGACGATTGTATACAGCCATTCTTGTGGCTGTATAATAATATCATTTTCCCACAGATTCTAGCAATCATAATGGGAAATGTCTACATACTTTAAAATATCAGAAATGCTTAAGAGCCACAAATGAGCAGTAGTAATAATGAACTCAAATGTTAGTTTATCACCATAGTAAGAAAGCTACAATGCTGGGAACTCTATTCTGGAGCTTACTGACTGATTGATAAATATAGGGTTCCAAAGTTCATATTTTTTCCCCAGAACAGGCATGGTCTAACCACAATTTTGATTGCAAACACACTGGATATATATTATATATACAGCTGTTTCAGAATGCTGTTTAAGAGGAATCTTAACAATGATTTGATTCAGTGTTTAATTTTGAAATAGTTTAACTATGGGAAACCAACATCATGATCAGCCCTGTACAGACACAACACTCAATCCTTTAAGCATGGTTAGTGTTATGTTTCTCAGTCTTAACCATGGAGAGGGACTATCAGCAATCCAGGATGTGAAAGCACAATTGAAGATGTTTGCAAATCATTGGTTAGGCACTCTCTCTGTACCAAGCACATGGTGGCTGAGAATGTTTTCCCACCATGCCCTCCTTTCTCCTTGCAAGGTGTCAAGCAGGGTCTGTTGGTGTCTCCCTGTCCACGACTCTTGGCAGAGTTAACTCAGTAAACTAAAACATGGTTTCCCTGTACTTTAGGAAACTGAACCAGAATTAAGTCAACAAATCATGGTTAGAAATAACATGGTTTAGTGTTTTTTTCTGCATTGAGCCTATGTGGGTCCCCATTTCTGAAACCTTATTGCAGCGAGCAGATTTAAAAGAAGGAATGCACACACATACAAAACAACAACAACTACCTGGTGATTTTAGCTTAAGCAGGCCATCTCTCAAAGTGCCCATTATGATTTGTCTCAGTGAACTAAATGAAACCTGGACTATTAGTTGCGAGTGAAGGGGTGAAATAAGACAAGGACACATCAGCTTGGGTTGAACAAGGGCCACTTTATTAAACTATACAAAAACACCTTTTAAAGTGACCTGCAGAGGGAAACCTAGGTGCGGAACTATCTATAAGGAAGCATCTTGCCATACAGCTCACAGGCGACCAGACCCTGCTTGGGACAAGGGCAAGCCCCATCTGCTTACCCCTTCCGCCAGCCACACCCAGTAGGTGAGTAGGGGAGCCTTCTCAGGTCACCACCCCCCGGGGCCGCACAACCCTCGGGTGGATGAGTTAAGTTGGCCCCAAAAGCAGCCCATATCCTGCCCTCAAGCCGCAAAGCTCTGACAGACAGGCCTCTGGAACCACCAATCACCTCCAAAGGTGCCTAAGGGGGCCACCGAGCTGTCCTTACCTATTTCCCTTTCCGCACCTTCCCACACCAGTGCCCCAATTATAAACTGCCCTCCTGGGGCAATTAAACTTTGACCATAACAAAATAGCCAAATTAGCCAAATTCACCTATTAATCATAATGCCCCCTAACCCAATATCATCCCACTCTCAGTGCGGAGTAGGCAAAAAACCTGCCCACCAAACAAGGGTGGGCAGGGTAAAAATTCCTACTCAGTCCCGAAGCGACCATTGAACACGCTGTAAGAGAGGGAGGGCGGGGTGGGCGTCGCTCGCTGAAAGAGGAGGTAGGAGGGGCGGCCTGGCCTTAAATAGGCCCATGGCCCCGCCCCTCCCTGCCGCACATCACATACACATAACACTGCGACGTGCGACGTTGCCCTTAATGAAGATGGCCGCAGCAGCATCGCTCCCTCCTCGCAACTATGCCCCGCTTATCCATGCTGCGCAGGTAAGCGGGGCTTCATTTTTGTGGGTCAAAATTTTTTTTTCTGATCTTCATATTCATTATATTTTGTCCTAACTGTAAATTACCTTTATTTTTGTTTTTACCTCTTAAGGAGACTGTTCACACTAGTATTCTACCTTTCTACAGTTTCCCTATATTCCTTCACAAAAATACATGAATAGACTTTTTGGAACAAAAAACCAATATTCTTATAACTTCCCATTGAGTTATGTACTGATATACATTTTTAAAATCTGTCTTCCTTTAATGGAATTTACCCTGATTCAACTAGTTGTGATTTGAGTTAATGTATTCATATTGAAATATTAAAATATTTCAATTCCACTATTCTAAACATTTGAAGGATTTGCACAGTCAAATGCCTTGCAAATAAGATTTTGTAGCTCCTGTGAAAAGATAGTAAGGAAGTACCTCTTTCAGTGGTGTCACTAGGGTTGGTGTCACCCGGTGCAGTAACTCATGGTGTCACCCCCATGGACTTCCTCCTGTACCAGACCATACAGAATCCTTAGTAATGTTTTTGTACTAATGTTACTCGTAAATCATAATTCCCGTATATCACTGAATGTAATGGCAATAGTATTGACATAAACAATTAGCAAAATTAAAATTACACCTTTAAATTACAATATCATATGCACAGCCTAAATGTATTTACATTTATACATAGTTTCATGTGATTAAAGTGAAAATTCGGTAAGAAAACAATAGAATTCAAAGTAAAAATGTTTAAGAACTACATCAAAATTATGTTCATTTTAACACAAACACAATTCTTTGTTATGTTTACTCAGAAGTCCCATTAATTTACAGCACAATCCTAACCATATATACTCAAATGTAAGTCCTAATGAATTCAATGGGGTTTACTCCAGGTACATGGGATCAGCATTCCTTTACTCCCAGAAAAGCAAGTATTGGATTAAAGCTTTCATATTGGAAAGGTTTTCAAAGCACTGCCCTCTCCAACATCCCAGGGTCTGACTGCGTGCTACACACAAGAGAAAAAAAAACTTTAACCCATATTCTTATTATGTGGCCCTGGGAAGATCTATTGCCTTGTTAAGCTGAGTTGGGACTCTGAAAAATGCTTGTCAAAGTTGACTTTGAAAACTGGGCAGTACTGTTCCTTCCCATTATACTACAACCCATGTGTCTGCTGGTATAGTAGGTCAGAGAGCTCTCAAACACTACAAGAGCCTTCCCCAACTTGATGCCCTCCAGATTTTTTTGCACTACAGCCGTGGTGGCTGGGGCTGATGGACTCAGCACAGAGACCAAGTGAAGTCTCTGTGTTTTCCCAGCTCAAGACCAGACTAACCAAGGCTAGCTCCTGGGCTGTTGCTCTCCTACCTGCAAGATGATCTCCACCCAGGTGAGCAAGGGAGGCCTAACCCCTCTTGAAAGGGCATCGGCAGCCAGCTGTTCCTATGGCAATATGACCAACTCTTTAGTCATACAGATGGGATGCTTCTTGACAGACTTGTCCAGAGCTATTACCTTAACAAAAATACTGGTTTGGCCAAGGCAGCAGGTTCCTTCTGCTACAGATTCCAACCTTACAGATACAGAATCACAGGCTTGGAGGGGACCCAAACACATCATCCAGTCATCATACTAGCCTATCCAGTGACACAGAGAGGGGGGTTGTCAATGGGTTATCATAGGGAGCAGCTAAAAGTGCTCATTGACCCATGCATCAGCTATGTCACTGGCCCTGATTGGCTCAGCTATACCTGGTGTGGGATCACCCCAACTTTCCTAGCATGGCATATACTGAATTTGAACCTGGGGTGCTTGCATGTAAAATATGAGCTGTTCCACCTCTCTAGGGATTCTCCTGCAGCCCCTATGCTCCTAGCATCTATGACTAGGTCTTGTGGCTGGATGAAAACAAATGCCTCATCATAAGTCTGCTGCTGTAGCTGAGTGATTAGGGAATGCTCTGTGGAGCTTGTAGTGTGGGTTCAAGCCCTTGAAGGGCCCTCTATTTTGCCTCTGACATTGTTTTTGCCAGGTGCATAAAGTGTGCATTTTCCCCCATCTCTTTTTTTTTGGGGGGGGGGGCTCAAGTTGGGATTTCACCTGACAAAACACTCTGGAAAGACAGCCTGGAGAGAATGCTTTCTCCAGAGGGGCATACACCTGTCACCTACCTTGATGTCCTTCTAGTGCCAAGTAAATATGTTTTATTTTCACAGGCTTTTCATTTCTAACTTTATTCTTTGATTAAATTATTCTGACTGCTGATTTTACCCTGCCATTATTTTGTTTTGGTTTTAATTTTTGAAAGAATCGTTTTAAGTTTTTATTACTTGCATCACTTGATAGATTTCTATTACCATCATGGGAATGTTTGACACAGAATGGCAGGATGCATTCTTAACTCCTCTACTACATTGTTCATCAAGAAAAAACTAAAATATGGAACGTGGCACAAACCTTCCCAAAAGGTTGAGCAGTGTAGCATACCATTAGTTTCTGTTCATGTGACAAACCAGTAGCTAATGTGTGCATGCACACACAGATAAAGTGCCATTGCAAGGTGGGGGGGGGCAACAGAGTAGGCAAGTGTTCCTCTATAATCAGTTTATGCCACAAGAGTTCAGACCAAAATATGAGAACAGGTCAACTTGCAGATTTTGGAAAGGACCTGACCTAGGTTATTAAAATGTCTTATATGAAGTTCCTGTTTCCCTAATCCAACAGGCACCTTAATCTCATCAAATTAGCAGTTACAAGGAAAACCTATTACATTTATAACCACACTGGATCTGAACGTCCTGTTCTGCACATTTTTGTTCTGTAAGCAGACCTACTCACAGTCTACTATAATGTAAAATGTACCTTAATGAATGAATTACTCTGCTTGCCACATTGCAAAATACAAAAAAATGGGTGACGCTTTGCATAAGAATTTTTGCACAATCATACATGGTTCTAATATATGCACCTACTAAGCCAGGGATCTTTGGGTCTACAACGTTTCCAGCACTAATTTCAGAATAAAAAGAAACTTCTATGATACACACTGTTCCATACACTATTCTGATTCGTTGGGTGTTTGTTTTTAATCGGAAATCAGTATCGCCTGGATTAATTTCTGGTTTTACTAGTAATCTGCTTTATAGCCCACTCCATTATAAAAAAAAATCAACTCACTACACATGCACCACTTCTAGGACCATGCAGCCGTTGCAAATTATCACAGGCACTTCAATTCCGGCAGTCACTTCCTAGTTCCTCTGTACACGTGTCTCTCAAACAGATGTGGCTCCGCCTACTATTTCCTCTTCAGCCACTAGCAACCCAGTCTGGAGGTGCAGTGTAGATCCTGCAGTCCGAGCTGAGGAGAGAGCGAGCGAGAGGCGAATGGAGCGCCGCACCAGGAGGAGGGGCAGAGCCGCGCTCGGAATGTTCAGCTGCTTGCCCCGCTTCCTGGTGCCTAGGGGTGGCTCTGGGTGTCATCCCCCTCTCATGGCGTCACCCGGTGCAGTCTACACCCCCTGCACCCGCCTAGTGATGCCACTGGCTAAAAGATGGTGTTCCCAGGTCCATTTGAAGTGACGGAATCGTTCCTTCTCACCTGCTTAGGGAGCCTGGGTAGGGAACATTTAATCTAGCCTACTTGCTTTTGGCAAGAAGGGCTTAAGTGCCCTCAGGCCAGGCCAGTCACCAGAACTCCATTGCGGGAAGAGGGGACACTAGTGTGGCGATGCTAGATAGGAGCACTCTGGATGGATACCCCTGAGGGCTGCAATTCTAAACCCACTTACTAAGGGACTAAGAGGGCAGAGGCCTTCCAGCTGCGGGCAAGCCAGCTCCACCTTGTAGAACAGAGGAGATACGGGCAATCTATACATACTTATTGGGGGTGGGGGGCCTGCCTGATCGGCAGACAGGGAGGAAGGCATGTGCAGACCGGAGGGGGGTGTTATAGGAGGAGGGGGGAGCCACGAGATTACAAGGCTAGGCGGCAGATCCTGGAGAGGCGTGGGTGGCAAGCCACGCCAATTTAGGGGGACAAGGGATAGATGCGTTATATCCATCCCTTGTTCCGGGCCTGCCCATAACCAGAAGATAACTGGGGGATGCAAAACTCCATCCAATCTCCGGCTGCTGCTATGTAACGCCAGGTCTGTGGTGCAGAAGACATCTCTCATCCAGAATATGATCCTGGATGAGAACGCAGACCTGGTATGTATCATGGAGAATTGGCTGGATGAGGCCTCGGCTCCTATACTTCAGGCCATGTGTCCAGCTGGTTTCCGGTATGCACAGCAGCCGAGAATTGGTAGGCGGGGAGGGGGTGTGGCAGTTATCTATCGGGAGTCTTTGGTCTTCGCCAGACCCCCCCCTCCACGAGACCAAGTTTGTTGATTGCATGTACTGGAGGTTGGGCCCAAAGGGCAGTTTAGGAATTCTACTTGTGTACCGCCCACCCCGCTGCACAGCAGACTCCCTGACCTAGGTGCTCGAGGTGGTCTCGGACGTGCGGTTGCTCTCCCCCAACCTATTGGTTTTGGGGAACTTCAATGTGCACGCTGAGGCCGCTCTCACGGGAGCCCCTCGGGATTTCCTTGAAACCATGACTTCTTGGGAACTGCACCTTAGTAATACAGGGCCCACCCATGTAGCCGGTCATGCCATTGACCTTGTGTTTGTCTCGGGAGGGGAGGGGAGTGCTCTGAAAATGGGGGTCATTTCTTCTAGCCCCATGTCATGGTCAGATCACTACCTGGTGAAGGTAGACTTCTCAATGCTGCACACCCTCCACAGGGGACAAAGACCTATCAAGATGGTCCGCCTCAGACGCCTGATGGAATCTAAGGGATTCCTGAATGCGCTGGGGAATCTGGAGCTAGCTGAAGGCTGCCCGGTTGAAACCCTGGTGTTGGAGTGGAATAGGGAGATCGCTAGGGCGGTAGATCGGGTGGCTCCGAAACGTCCTCTCCCCCTGAATAGAACTCAGACCGCACCCTGGTATACACCACGGTTGCGGGGTCTGAGACAGAAGGTGAGACGACTAGAGCGCCGGTGGCGGAAATCTCACACTGAAAAAGATCGAACACTGGTTAGAGCAGCAATAGCGCCCTACCAGGTGGCAACAAAGGCAGCAAAGAGGAAATTCTTTGTTGCCTCTATTGCATCAACAGAGTGTTGTCCCAGGAGGTTGTTCCAAGTGGTCCGAAGCCTGGTCGGTCCAGTTGCTCAGGAACCCATGGAGCACTCTAAAGCCTCCTGCAACACATTTGCTAAACACTTTGCTGATAAAATCGAGCGCCTGAAGAGCATGATTCCGGACGCCATGGATACAGGTAGTGGGCCAGAGTCAGCCAGTTGCATTCCGGTCCAATGGGATCGGTTTCAGCCTCTCCTCACTGAGGAAGTGGACAAGGTGCTCTCTACTGTGAAGCCAACCACCTGTCTACTTGATCCTTGCCCTTCGTGGCTCATTATGAGCTGCAAAGAGAGACTGGGCGAGGGGATCAGGGCAGTGGTAAATGCATCCTTGAAAGAGGGTGCAATGCCATCAGCCTTCAAGGAGGCAGTGATAAAGCCCATCTTGAAAAAGTCCTCCTTGGATCCCCAAGAGCTGAATAACTTCCGCCCTGTCTCTAATTTACCATTCTTGGGCAAGGTGATAGAGCGAGTGGTGGCCAAACAGTTGCAGACACACTTGGAGGAAGCAGATTATTTAGATCCATTCCAATCGGGCGTCAGGACTGGACATGGAACTGAACTAGCCTTGATTGCTCTGGTGGATGATATGAGGAGGGTGTTGGATAGGGGAGAATACACCTTCCTCGTCCTCCTAGATCTCTCAGCGGCTTTCGATACTGTTGACCACGGTATCTTGTTAAATTGCCTGGAGGGGTTGGGAATAGGGGGCACCATTTTATGGTGGTTCCATTCCTATCTCTCAGGCAGGTACCAATGGGTGGCATTGGGGGATGAGGTTTCAGACCCTTGACCTCTTAATTGTGGAGTGCCACAGGGTTCTATCCTTTCCCCCATGCTATTTAACATCTATGTGAAACCGCTGGGAGCCATCATCAGGAGTTTTGGGCTGCAGTGTCACCAATATGCAGATGACACTCAGCTCTACCTCTCATTTAAGTCCTCACCAGAGTTGGCTGTGGATACCATGTCCAAATGCCTGGAGTGTGTAAGTGGATGGATGGGCGAGAACAGGCTGAAGCTAAACCCTGATAAGACTGAGGTGTTGCTCGTGGGTGACAAGAGAAGGTTGGGAGATATAGACTTGGTGCTTAATGGGGTAAGATTGCCCCTGAAAGACCAGGTCCACAGCCTCGGGGTCATTCTTGACTCCCAGCTGTCCATGGAGGCTCAGGTTTCAGCAGTGAGCCGGGCAGCTTGGTATCAATTACATCTGATACAGAGGCTGCGACCCTACCTTCCTGTGCACCTGCTCCCACGAGTGATACATGCCCTGGTTTCCTCTCACTTAGACTACTGTAATGCGCTCTATGTGGGGTTACACCCTTGAAAACGGTCCGGAAATTACAGCTGGTACAAAATGCGGCGGCACGCTTGATTAAGCATAGCCGCCGCTGGGATCATATTACCCCGGTGTTAGTAGATCTACAGTGGTTACCAGTTGTCTACCGGCCCAATTCAAGGTGATGGTGCTGACCTTTAAAACCCTATACGGTTTCGGCCCAGTTTATCTGAAGGAACACCTCCAGCATCACCAATTATGCCACCTGACAAGATCAGCCACACAGGACCTCCTCTTGGTCCCACCAGCCAAAACAGCTAGGCTGGTGCGGACCAGAGAGAGGGCATTCTCGGTTGTGGCCCCCACCCTCTGGAATCTTCTCCCTTTTGATCTCCGACATGCCTCCTCCCTGACCGGTTGTTGCCGAGCCTTAAAGACCTGGCTATTCAGGCAGGTCTATGGGATTCTTGGGAGGGATTAGTTTTATGATGTATAATTTGATGTTTTAGAATAATTGATGATTTTGTTTTTGATGGTACAGTGTATTTTAATGTATTGCTGTAAGTCGCCTAGAGTGTCCGTTAAGTCGGACAGATAGGCAACTAACAAATAAAAGTTTATTATTATTATAGAACTCAATACAACTTCTGAGTAGTTATGGTTGGGTTTAGGGTTACCAGGTGTCCAGTTTTTGGCCGGATACTCCAACTTTTGGGCAGAGCTTAGAAGTAACTAGTTACAAGTAACGAATTATTTGCAATTCATTACTTTTTTGAGTAATGAGTGGGTAATTCCTTTACATTTTGATTGTAATAGAACTAGGAGTAATTTTACTACTTTTGTGGAGTAATTGTAACATTTCCAGAATTACTTTTGGGCATTACTTGAGGGGGAGCAGGGGAAGTCTTCTGCTCCTCTGATTTGTGGATGAAAATCATGTGCCTCAAACTGGTGTCGCTCTTTCCTCATGCTCTGTGGATGGGCAGGAGGCGACGAGGGAGGAGGCAGAGAGTGAGATGGGGTGGAGTGGAGAAAACAATTATTTAAAAAAATGGATGGTGGTGGTGAAGAATGGAGTGGAGGGAAAAAGGATCCGGAGGTCAAGAACATGGATAAAGGAGGAGAAGGAGGCAGCAGCAGAATGGAGATAAAAAACTGTGGAGGTGAAAGATGACAATGTACATCTGTGTGTGTGTGTGTGCGTGTGTGTTTGCACTTGGCACACAAAGTGGCCTTCACCACCCTGTCTGGCTACTGTGCTGCATTTGCAGTATTTTAACTTTTTTGCATCTGAGGGGAAAATGTTTGCTTGGGTGGGTGTCCCTTAGTTGGTGGCAGGGCAGGGCCTGGGAGGTGGTTAAGTGAGAGAGATTATGCTGGCTGGCTGGCTGAGTGGGGGGTTGCACTTGGTTTGGCATGCAAAGATCTGAGTACTGGCCTCAGCCTCCCTCCCCACCACCCTTACCAGCAGAGAGACCACCATTGCTATCTTATAGATAAAAAAAATTTCTACTACCCCCTGTGTATGTGTGTGTTTATTTTTAATGTTGTTTTAGGCTACTTAGATGTGCAGCAGCCAAAGCCAGCACCTTGTAGGCAGTTTTTTTTAAAGTAACTGAAATGTAATTGTAGTGTTTACTTTGGAGGAAAAGTAAAGTAATCAGTTACTTTCAGAGCAATTGTAATTGTAACGGTAATTACTACTTTTTTGGGCCATGTAACTGTAACTGTAATTTATTACTTTTTTAAAGTAATCTTCCAAGCTCTGCTTTTGGGGGTCCCCACTGGGTCTCCAGGTGATTCACCTTAATCTCCTGACTGTCAGCTTCTAGGTGGTCTGGTTCCCAAGATATACACCAAAACATCAGCCCCCCAACTGTTAAATCTGTTTAACATATCTGTTATAGCAGCTCGTAACATTAACCCTGTCCTTTCAGGACTGTAGCCAATAAGTGAAGCCAGGGTTGTGATTTGTTGACCAAGGCAGTGCATAGACTTCATTGCAATGTCAGAAAATTGTGTTTATGAGATTTTCAGTTTGAGTAAGTAAGTATATGACTTTGTTTTTTCCCCTCTTGTGTGCAAGAGTCAGACCCTGGGCTGTTGAAGAGGGCAGTGCTTTGAAAACCTTCGCAATATGAAAGTATTTAATCCAATACTTGCTTTTCTGGGAGTAAAGCAATGCTAATCCCATGTACCTGGAGTAAACTCCATTGAATTCAATAGGAGTTACTTTTGAGTAGACATGGTTAGGATTGTGCTGTAAATTAATGGGACATTTGAGTAAACATAGCAAAGAACTGTGTTTGTGTTTCTCTCCCCCTCCAATCCTATTTTTAAAGTAATTAGGCAGGGCTTACTTAGGTATCACAGTTTTTATTATGCAGGAAATGAATACTGATTTTTTAAAAAAAATGTTTGGCAATGACCAACTGGTTTGAAAATAAACTATTATATGGGGTGTATTTTTATACCTGCAAGTGTCTCTCTGTGTGTGTGTGTGTGTATGGAGTCTTTTTAACAACCCTGTGAGGTAGGGTTGGTGACTGGTAACCAATGCAGCTCACATTAAGAAATAAATCCCTTTAAAATCCAATAAAACAAGCATAAATAGTTGCAAAACAACTTAAAGAGGCATGATTCTGAATTTTGGGTTGGTTGAATGAAGTTAATTTTTTATTTTTAAAAAATATTTTTATTAAATTTTCACAAAGGACAACATATAGCAGGTTATATTAACTTGTACAAACTTCTCTAAGGTAAACAACAATGTAAAATACAAATTTATGCAGTGTGGTTCTTTGAAGATGTAAAGTTATCAAATTCATTGGAGAACATTATTCATATTGTAAGCATCTTGCTGACATCAACGTTTTTCTCATAATACATGTACATAACCTCTCCACATAGTCCCATGTGTACATGGAGGATGAATGGTCCTTTCTTTCTTCTTAACAAAATTGATGAAAGGAGACCATATACATCCTCTCGTATACAAGAGGCAGTAATCAAAACCTTATTAAGATGGCACTGGACCCCAGTCAGACTCTCTCGTATTACAGGTCAAATGTCACCTAGAGCTTGGAAGATTACTTTTAAAAAGTAATAAATTACAGTTACAATTACTTGACCAAAAAAGTAGTAATTACTGTTACAATTACAATTGCTCTGAAAGTAACTGATTACTTTACTTTTTCTCAAAAGTAATCACTACAATTACATTTTAGTTACTTTAAAAAAAATGCCTACAAGGTGCTGGCCTTGGCTACTGCACATCTAAGTAGCCTAAAACAATATTAAAAATAAACACACACACACACAGGGGGTAGTAGAAATTTTTTTTATCCATAAGATTAACAGAATGGCATAACAGAATCTCACTGATACCCCAACACTTGAAATAAAATTTTACACTTGAAATGCTGCTTTTATAATACATTCTCACGATGCTGCTCACTCAGAACTCAACAAAACCACATATTAGTTGCTAATTAAGATTGTACATCCGGTCAGCTTGAATGATGACTCACAACCCCCCCCCACTTTTCCCCCATAGTAAATTGTGGCATACTTCACCTGTTTGGGCAATTTGTCCTAGAAGCTTATAGGCAGCAAATGAACTTTGGATTCTTTGCTTTGTAAAAGAATCTAATGTGGTCTGATGACAGCAGGCCTTGTTCTTCCAAGAAAGACTTCAGGGTTCTGTTGCACATGGTGGGTCCTGCCACTGAGAAGGGTTTTTGAACTAGATGTCTCTTTCAAGCCCCCAAATCCCCCATTACTACACTTCTATTAATCACTTCCTCTTCAACCCAATCAGTTACTGCTAATGACTGTGCACTTTTTCCTGTACGTTAAAATCACCTCATGGCTCATGCCTTTTCTGTGGCAAGTAGGAGCAGGGGGTGGGAGAAGGAGAGTAGCACTATTTGCTCAAAGCAGCTGGGAAGAAGCAGGAGCAAACTTAAGGAAAACGGAGGTGGGGCAGGGAGAGAGAGGAGCTGCACACCAAACCATTGAATGAGGAGAAACAAAACAGAGAGAAAGAAAGATGGGGAGGACAAGAAAAGGGGAAAGAGCAGGCCAAGTGAAGAGCTGAGGCAGAAAGAGAGAAAACTTTAGGGCAATTGTACTTAGGAAAACTCATACAGTATCCAAGGGCTTGGGGGTGGGGAATTCACACCACAAGAAAATGGCCTGACTGGCCTGCTGCTGCACTTTTAACAGTCTGATCTGCAGACATCAGCAGGTGTAATTTTTGATGGCACAACAATTAACCTGATTGGCAAATGGAAATATTTAAGGCACAAACACAAGGGCATTTTTTTAAAAGCTGGTAAATCTAGAGGTGTATCTTTCATCACTGATCTCTGGAAAAATATTCTCTAACACTTAAGCCCAAACAGCAATGCTGTGGCACCATCCCAGTGATTTGTAGAGGCGGGGCTGTGACTCCACAACCATTTAAAACAGACAAAGGTCTACTTAAAGTCAGTTGCTCTAAAGTTACTTTCAGCTGAAAGTGCACACCTTGATCCTAAAGCTATAATTGGAAGAAAGTCTCCTAGATATTTTCTTACACATTCATAGGATAGTGGACTACAGTCTGAACTTAAGCACAGTCAGGTCAGGATGCACCAGGGCTCAACCTTGGAAATTTCTTTTCTGAGGCCAAATCCTGGACACATAACATGTTTATTATTATTATTTATATCCTACTGTACAAAATGCTTGCAGCAAGTTGCAAACGTCATTAATCAGTTCTATTTAAAATAGGGAAGGACCATAAAGTGCAAAAATGTTTTACAAAAATACGTAAAAAGGAATGCCTCTGAGTATTATAGAGTGTCTGCACCTCACTTGAGATCAGCTACACATATTACATAGCAAAAGCATATGTCCTCCTCCGCTCTACATACTGTGGGAAGATATGATCAATCCTATTTTCCTGACACAGGTACCTGCAACCACACATACGCATAGACATAAGTAGCCCTAAAATAAAGCAAAGTAGTTGCCTAGGGCAGTGAATTTAGGCATCACTAAAGATAACTGAGAAGGAAATAAGTCTAAAGCAAAGGCAGATCTCTTGCAAGATCTCACTGAAGTTAATGATATTTGTGCAGGAGAAGTTTGCAGTCATTTTTTAGAAGGAGATGTGAAGGGGGTGAGTTTTACATGAAAGGTTACACCTCATTAAAGGGATCCATATTTTTCTTCAACTGGTTCTGACAGAAGTGAACGTAGTTTTCTTTCTCTCTCACTTCCTTTACCATTTTGTGCCATTCATTCATTCACCAAAATGAGCTTATTTTTTCTGCTAATTTCTTTTAGCTGAGATCAAGCCTGCAATGATCCTAGAGCCCAGCTGTTTCACCATTCTGTCTTGTGACTCACCCCACTGTTCAGAACAGTTTTGCCTAAAATATAATAGGATATACATGGGTGCAATGGCACCAATTCATGATCTTTTAAAATTTTCCAATAAAAATCTGAGCCTGCTTATGGAAAGCTTAGTATTGGATGAGGAACAAAACTGAACTGATAAGAAAAGCAAGTGTCCTGGTGAGGATACCTTTTTATTCTCAAGGCAAGTCTGGGGCATTTGGGGTGCATTCATGCCTTGTTGTGAGGAAATTACAGAGGCTTGTACTTTCAGTTATTTTACAGCCCGATCCATACTTAAGTGATTGAAGGTAATCCAATTTATTCTAAGTGGTGTTAAATTGACTCAGATCCTAGTATTCACTTAAAATGGGTTGCAGTTTGAGCTGTTGGCATCATTCTCTCATGAGGTTTGAAACTCTTCCTGCTTTATTGCTAGGTGATAAAACAAGCAGGATTTGATCCTTTAGAAATGCTGCTTGACGCTGCTCATCTAGCTCAATGTCTTTTTTTCTTTTGGCGGTTTGTGCTTTTATGTTGCACATCTTGCCTGGGATCTTTGCCCATCATTGCACTCCCCACAATTACAAACATCCAAATGGAATGTAAAGTAGACATCAGTGTGCTGTTCTGTCATTGTACACCAACAAATGAAGTTTGCATGTGTGTTTGTTAAGAGTTCAGTTCTGTTTGCTCAGGTATAAGATTTGACTCTTCTGTAAATGCACAGCTATAGATAGCAATGCACACGTCTTTGGTGTATTTTGTTTGCTCCCCCCCCCGGAATCATTAAAGTTATCAAGACAAAGGATCATTGTTGGACTTTTTCCCACCCACCCTTAGGATACCAACTATGATGTGGCCTCATCTTTAAATGTGGGTATGCCACAAATCACACACGAAGTGGAGGGCAGGGGGAAATTTAAGCAGCAAATGTTACATGAGTCACAGGGGCTAGATACATAGGAAGCTGCCATATACAGAGTCAATGGCTGCTAGCCACAATAGCTTTATTCTGCCTTCACTGTTGAAAGCAGTATGTTTCTGAATACCAATAGCTGGGAATCACAGGTGCGGAGAGTGCTGTTGCACCCAGGTGCTGCTTGAAACCTTCTCATGGGCACCTAGTTGGCCCCTGTGAGAACAGAATTCTGGACTAGATGGGTCTTTGGTCTGAACCAGCAGGGCTCTTTGTACATTCTTAGACCATGGGTCCATCTAGCTCAGTACTGTCTACACTGACTGGCAGTAGCTCTCTATGGCTTTAGTCGGGACATTTCCAGTCCTACCTGGAGATGCTGGGGACTGAACCTGGAGTCTTCTGAATGTAAAGCAGATGCTCTTACCACTGAGCTACAGTACTTCCTCCCCTGCTGACAGCTTACCTCCCTGTGGCGGGTCCCTCATCTAGCATTTGTCCATCTGGCTTCTGTTATCACAAATAAGTCCAACTCAGGAAAAAAAATAGGACAAAACAAAGAGGGGGCAAGTTCTGGTGCTCAATGAAGCAAAATGCTTTATTGGGGGTCTACACATTTCTAAGTTAAGAACTCCTTCAGGAGCTATTGACAGAAACAATGGACCACAAAAGTACAGTGATTCTTAAAAATACAAGTTACATACATACTACAGGAAGTTTACATGTCCCAAAAATCTTTTACAACTAAAATCTAGCCATCCTGAACATTTAAACATATCAGGCTTTTAAATTTCAAAATAAGAACTGGGGGGGGGGAGGAAACATTTGCCAAGTACTAAAATCAAACCTTAGGCATTAAATGTAACAAATCTTACATTTTTCTAAGTAGTAAACAGCCTAACATTTGCCAAATGAACAGAAAAAACTGCCTGAAATGAAGGTAGGTACATGGTGGGGCATGGTGAAGGTTCTGCAGCCCTCCCCCCCCACCAAGGCAGACCTATATGTAATGAGAGGTCAAATCACACCTAGAGTTTGGTCCTTGAGAGATCCATTCATATAATCCTGGAACCACTCTGAAATGTAAATCAGCATAGGAGCAGCTTTGCAATTCCATTGCTGAAATGTGTGAGTGACAACATGTAAACCAAGCTCTATATCAGGCTTTAAACAGTTGGGAGGCAGAAACAATTGCTGATCTATTGCCAATCATCCAGTGAATGAGAGGTGGGGTGGGGGGGCGGCAGGAGGTGTGGCGGTGGTGGCGGGGGAATGAGTGGCGGGGAATGAGAGGCGGGGTGGGGCAGCAGTAGGGGCGGCGGCTGAGGAACAAGAGGCAGGGTGATGCTGGGGGTGGCAGGAGATGTGGTGGTAAATGTAAAATGTAAATGTAAAATGTAAATGTAAATTTAATTTTTAGGTCGCCTATCTGGCCGAAGTCACTGTAGGCGACGTGCATATTAAATTTCAATAAAATACAATAAAATACAGTGGTGGCGGCGGCGGCAGCAGGGGAACGAGAGGTGGGGTGGTGGGGCCGCAGGAGGTGCAGCGGCAGCGGGGGAACAAGAGGTAGGGTGGTGGGGCCGCAGGAGGTGCAGCGGCAGCGGTGGGGGAACGAGAGGTGGGGTGGTGGGGGTGGCAGGAGGGGAGGCGGCAGCGGTGGGGGAACGAGAGGCGGGGTAGTGCTGGGGGGCATTCCCTCTGGGGTATCTGTGCCATTTGAGATCGGATCCATGTTACAAGGGCTATTAAGATGAAGACCAAAAAAACTTGCCATATTAGAATCACCACAATGGGGTGCATTAAAAAGTTTAAATCTCCTTTGGCACCTTCTCCCCAGCCAAACAGGGAATCCCACCATTTATGTGCCCCTATCTGTTTGATCTTGGCTGCTATATTGGTAATTGTATGGTGCTCGTGTTTTATCTGGAGTGTAGGTTGCTCTCCCATTTGTTTAACTGCTTCTAATTATTTCTGTAATATAGGATGAGAAAGTAACTTCTGGAGATCAGCTAGGCCATACCCTAATGCAATGGGTTTGAGGTATTGAAACAAATCTGGATTAACTAATATTCTCTGGATGGTCATACAGGGACTTTAAATGAAAAATCACATCCTACTATTTCCTCAATACCACAAAAGCATCTATTGATATATCTTAGCACAGGTTGTATATAATACTTATCAATAATAGCATAATCACAAAACGTTCTAAGGCACACACACCCATGTCCAGAATATACAATGGTTGAACTTGATTCATTTCTTAGCATGAAAGAGCAATACAATACATTAATCATTCTGAGAGAAAAGCAATCTTGATGGGATTCCAAACTATCATCTTCACAAACAAATCCTAACTTCTTATGATGTTGACAACTTTTCACATTAATGGTTACCCATGTTGCATGCTTAATTATGGCCCACTGGTGAACTTCCTGGGCATAAAGAACTAACTTTTGATCTACAGTGATTCCCAATGGAATTACAGGATATACAGTAATGATTTCAGATGCTTCTACCATTACAATAGACAATCTTAATGCATGATTTTGCTTATCATATGTGGCATTGACAAGGCTCCACCAGTCTTCCAATTTTCTTTCTCCCTTGGACACTTGATGTCGAATTAGGGACCTAATTTCCCTGGGTATAAACCCACTATCTGTCATGTGAATAAGTTCCAAAGCCACTGTATGGGCCCAATTCTACATTTGGGTGCATGTAATGGCCAAGGAAATATTCTGTTGTAAAGATTGCATGGTATTTACCATGTCATGGTAATCTTTTTCCATTCTCTGTTCCCACATTGGAAGTAAACTGGCTATGATTTGGGGGGTTTCAGTAGTCTTTTCCAGAGCCCTATTGATAGGTTCTGTCATCTTACTTATTTCTTCAGTGGTATAATGTAATTTGTTGGCTAATATTTCAATATTGGTAGCATCCAGAAAAGCAGCTCCAGTACCCAGCCACCCTGACAAATCCCGCATATTTCTCTTCCAATTCTCCCCCTCCCATAATTTAACCCAATTATCCTATCCCCTATTACTCATCTCTAAACAGGATGCACAAACAGTGAATTCCTTTGCAATATTTAATTTCTCAAATGAGACTACCACTTCCTTAAGTGCAGTCACTGGTTTTATCAATAATTGCTGGGGGTGGTTCAATTTAATCACATGAGATCCGACAAGAGGGCTTCTCAAATGGCTTAATTCATTTATTTTTTTAATAAGGGGATTCAGTGTTATGATTTTCTTAAATGACAAATCTACTTCCAACCTATAAAACCCTGGTGTGCTATATTTCTCAATAATAGAAACAACCTATTGACTTAAAAGGAATATGATATTGTCCATAATAGGCATTATCCAGTCTGGAGGACCGACACTGTGTATTTTGGTCACGTCCATAAGTCCATTGTACCTCTTCCAGTTCGTTATAGTTCTGGGATATTCTTGCCCTTTTGATTAAATCAGGACAAGAGCCAGTTCATCAGTAGGTCTTCTTTTCTTGGCACTTGCCACAAAAACCTGGAAGTGCAAAGGTGATCCCTTCCCCCAGGTGACCATAGAAATCCATAAAATGTTGCAAACTTCTTCATGTATCATGTCGCTGCCTTGGGACATTTCACCAAATTGTGGGGTGCAAGAAATCTTGGTGTCCACAGAAGAATCATGGCAAAAATGAGCTTGCTGCTTCTGGGGACCCTTGGTGCATTTAATTAATCGTGACTCCTCACAAGCTGCACTCTGTGAGACAGGTAGCTGATGGAGGATATCTTTTTCCAATTGTTGTCTCCTGGAAGCGTTACTTAGTAACCCTGGAAATCGACAGGCCATCTACACCTCTGGGTCCCAAGCATTTGTGGGGATGGGCTCAATGCCAGTATTCTCCAGGACACCTGCCTTCCACTCTGCATGTGCTCCTAAGATTCCACATATCATCAACAGGATAGTGGGCATGTTCTGGTGCTTTAAGAAAATAACACAAAAATTATTATTTTCCCTCCCCCTCCCATGAGTCAATCCATTAATTTGGACATTCCTTACCCACCACAAATAGTCACTGACTCTTTAACCTTTCCACTGTTTTTCTACGTTTCTCAAACCTTCTGTCTACATTCTGTATGCCTCCGTCTTAAAACTACCCCTGTCCAATGGGAACTGGGGTTCCTTCCACATACCACCCTTTATTAAAGGTTATGTCACTATGCTTTTACCTGCTATAGGGAAGCTTAAAACTTCCAGGACCACCTCTGCACTCCCTTCTCCCATCCTCCCATCCTTTCTTCTTTAATCATTTGCTTAGACAAACAGAGCAAATTTCTTAAAAAAAAAAACTAACTGAGCAATTGCAAAACCCAGGGAAAGAAAAAAAATGAATATAACACCATTCAAGCTGTGCCCATTGAAAAATACCATATTACATCTTGGGCAATGAAGTCCTGAATTTGGGATGCATGCACACAACTAAAACTGGAGGCAGAAAGCACATCAGGTGGTTTGTCCTTCCACTCCTTAGTTACAAGAACTTGTACCTTCAGTGAGGCACCAAGAAAATATTTAGTATTACAGGCATCTTTGTCAGTGTGTCTGTAAGTCTTACCCTCATGTCTTTGTCTGTACACCATCTGAACGCACTTTTTCTGCTTCTTACCATGGGTCACACTTGCATCTTCTCATTTCTTAGATTTGGATTTGCTTACAGGATCCTTTGCTGCTTTTGTGTCCAAATCTTTTTTGTGTAATGCATTTGAATCTGAGATTCCTTTCCCTAATGTTGTGCTTAATTCTGATACATGTGGGATCTTCCTCTTTTGGATTTCTCTTGCTGCAGATGCAAAACAAAGCACAGTCAGTAGCACCAGCATATAACATTCCAAATACAATTGTGCTTCTGTTTGTACCATGTAAGGGAGTTTCACTGGTGAACACCCTGTTTGCAGAGCAATTGCTCTGGGTTCCCTGTTACTCAGCCTGTCAGGGACTGCATGCAATAACATGTTTGCATCAGTGCTGGAATTTCTACACACAAAGCATGACAATGAAGAAAGCAGCTCCCTGTTGGAATTGGGGTTTTGCAACTTGAGCAATTAAAGGAGCTGTGTGTTGCGAATCAAGGAAGCTTGTAGAGACCTTCAGAGTTTTAGTCAGTGAAGAGTTAAGCCTTTACTGAAGGATAGCTAAACCATTGTGGGGCAGTTAGCCACCAACAATGTCCTCTTTTCCTCACCCTGCCAAGAAAGTATGTACGCTTTGGTCCATGAAGGAACCAGCATCTGGCCCATGAAGTAACCAGCTTTTGGCCCATGAAGGAAAATGATCATCACCCCAGAACCAATTATGATGCAAAATGAACCATTGTGGGGCAGTTAGCCACCAACAACGTCCTCTTCGCCTCACCCTGACAATAAAAGATGTAAGCTGTGACCCATGAAGGATCCCGCATCTGGCCCATAAAAGACCCTGCTCCTGGCCCATAAAGAACGCTGCTCATGGCCCATAAAGGACCCTGCTTATGGCCCATGAAAGAACCAGGTTTTCATCCTGGCACCAAGTATAATGCAAGCTAAAGCATTGTGGGGCAGTTAGCCGACAACAACGTCCTTTTTTCCTCACCCTGCCAAAAAACTATGTATGCTTTGACCCATGAAGGAAACAGCTTCTGGCCCATAAAGTAAACAGCTTCTGGTGCTTGAAGGAACCAGATCATCACCCCCAGAACCAAGTATGATGCAAGCTATAGCATTGTGGGACACTTAGCCACCAACCATATCCTCTTTGCCTCACCCTGACAATAAAAGATAAAGGACCCTACTTCTGGCCCATAAAGGACCCCACTTCTAGCCCATGAAAGAACCAGGTTTTCACTCCAGTACCAAGTATGATGCAACCTAAACCATTGTGGGGCAGTTAACTACCAACAATGTCCTGTTCTCCTCATCCTCACAATAAAAGATGTAAGCTGTGCCACATGAAGGACCCCGCTTCTGGCCCATAAAGGACCCCGCTTCTGGCCCAGGAAGGACCCCGCTTCTGGCCCAGGAAGGACCCCGCTTCTGGCCCAGGAAGGACCCCGCTTCTGGCCCAGGAAGGACCCCGCTTCTGGCCCAGGAAGGACCCCGCTTCTGGCCCAGGAAGGACCCCGCTTCTGGCCCAGGAAGGACCCCGCTTCTGGCCCAGGAAGGACCCCGCTTCTGGCCCAGGAAGGACCCCGCTTCTGGCCCAGGAAGGACCCCGCTTCTGGCCCAGGAAGGACCCCGCTTCTGGCCCAGAAAGGACCCCGCTTCTGGCCCAGAAAGGACCCCGCTTCTGGCCCAGAAAGGACCCCGCTTCTGGCCCAGAAAGGACCCCGCTTCTGGCCCAGAAAGGACCCCGCTTCTGGCCCAGAAAGGACCCCGCTTCTGGCCCAGAAAGGACCCCGCTTCTGGCCCAGAAAGGACCCCGCTTCTGGCCCAGAAAGGACCCCGCTTCTGGCCCAGAAAGGACCCCGCTTCTGGCCCAGAAAGGACCCCGCTTCTGGCCCAGAAAGGACCCCGCTTCTGGCCCAGAAAGGACCCCGCTTCTGGCCCAGGAAGGACCCCGCTTCTGGCCCAGGAAGGACCCCGCTTCTGGCCCAGGAAGGACCCCGCTTCTGGCCCAGGAAGGACCCCGCTTCTGGCCCAGGAAGGACCCCGCTTCTGGCCCAGGAAGGACCCCGCTTCTGGCCCAGGAAGGACCCCGCTTCTGGCCCAGGAAGGACCCCGCTTCTGGCCCAGGAAGGACCCCGCTTCTGGCCCAGGAAGGACCCCGCTTCTGGCCCAGGAAGGACCCCGCTTCTGGCCCAGGAAGGACCCCGCTTCTGGCCCAGGAAGGACCCCGCTTCTGGCCCAGGAAGGACCCCGCTTCTGGCCCAGGAAGGACCCCGCTTCTGGCCCAGGAAGGACCCCGCTTCTGGCCCAGGAAGGACCCCGCTTCTGGCCCATGAAGGACCCCGCTTCTGGCCCATGAAGGACCCCGCTTCTGGCCCATGAAGGACCCCGCTTCTGGCCCATAAAGGACCCCGCTTCTGGCCCATAAAGGACCCCGCTTCTGGCCCATAAAGGGCCCCGCTTCTGGCCCATAAAGGACCCCATTCTGGCCCATAAAGGACCCCATATCTGGCCCATAAAGGACGTCGCTTCTGGCCCATAAAGGAACCAGGTTTTTGCCCCAGCACCAAGTATGATGCAAGCTAAACCATTGCAGGGCAGTTAGCCACCTACAATGTCCTCTTCGCCTCATCCTGATGATAAAATATGTAAGCTGTGCCCCATTAAGGACCCCCCTTCTGGCCCAAAAAGGAAACAGGTTTTCACCCCAGCACCAAGTATGATGCAAGCTAAACCATTGTGGGGCAGTTAGCCACCAACAATATCCTCTTTGCCTCACCCTGATAATAAAAGATGTAAGCTGTGCTCCATAAAGGACCCCGCTTCTGTTCCATAAAAGACCCCGCTTCTGTCCCATGAAGGACCCCGCTTCTGGCCCATAAAGGAGCCCGCTTTTGGTCCATGAAGGACCCTGCTTCTGACACATAAAGGACCCCACTTCTGGCCCATAAAACAATCTGCTTCTGGCCCACAAAGGACCCCGCTTCTGGCCCATGAAAGAACCAGGCTTTCACTCCAGCACCAGGTATGATGAAAGCTAAACCATTGTGGGGTAGTTAGCCACCAACAATGTCCTCTTCACCTCACCCTGACAATAAAATATGTAAGCTGTGACCCATGAAGGACCCCGCTTCTGACCCATGAAGGACCCCGCTTCTGACCCATAAAGGACCCCACTTCTGACCCATGAAAGAACCAGGTTTTCACTCCAGCACCAAGTATGATGCAAGGTAAACCATTGTGGGACAGTTAGCCACCAACGTCCTTTTCTCCTCACCCTGAGAATAAAATATGTAAGCTGTGCCCCATGAAGGACCCTGCTTGTGGCCCATAAAGGACCCTGCTTCTGGCCCATAAAGGACCTCGCTTCTGGGCCATAAAGGAACCAGGTTTTTGCCCCAGTACCAAGTATGATGCAAGCTAAACCACTGTGGGGCAATTAGCCACCAACAACGTCCGCTTTGCTTCACCCTGACAATAAAAGATGTAAACTGTGCTCCATGAAGGACCCCGCTTCTGACCCATAAAGGACCCCATTCTCGCTCATAAAGGAGCCCGCTTCTGGCCCATGAAAGAACCAAGTTTTCACCCCAGCACCAAGTATGATGCAAGCTAAGCCATTGTGGGGCAGTTAACCATCAACAATGTCCTGTTCTCCTCACCATGACAATAAAAGATGTAAGCTATGCCCCATGAAGGACTCTGCTTCTGACCCATAAAGGACCCCATCCTGACCCATAAAGGACCCCGCTTCTGGCCAAAAAATGACCCAGCTACTGGCCCATAAAGCACTCCGCTTCTGGCCCATAAAGCACTCCGCTTCTGGCCCATAAAGGACCCCGCTTCTGGCCCATAAAGGACCCCGCTTCTGGCCCATAAAGGACCCCGCTTCTGGCCCATAAAGGACCCCGCTTCTGGCCCATAAAGGACCCCGCTTCTGGCCCATAAAGGACCCCGCTTCTGGCCCATAAAGGACCCCGCTTCTGGCCCATGAAAGAACCAGGTTTTCACTCCACCACCAAGTATGACGCAAGCTAAACCACTGTGGGGCAGTTAACCATCATCAATGTCCTGTTCTCCTCACCATGACAATAAACGATTTAAGCTGTGGCCCATGAAGGACCCTGCTTCTGACCCATAAAGGACCCTGCTTCTGGCCCAAAAATGACCCTGCTTCTAGCCAATAAAGAACCCCAATTCTAGCCCATAAAGGACCCCGCTTCTGGCTCATAAAGGAACCAGGTTTTCGCCCCAGAACCAAGTATGATGCAAGCCAAACCATTGTGGGACAGTTAGCCACCAACGTCCTTTTCTCCTCACCCTGAGAATAAAATATGTAAGCTGTGCCCCATGAAGGACCCTGCTTGTGGCCCATAAAGGACCTCGCTTCTGGGCCATAAAGGAACCAGGTTTTTGCCCCAGTACCAAGTATGATGCAAGCTAAACCACTGTGGGGCAATTAGCCACCAACAACGTCCGCTTTGCTTCACCCTGACAATAAAAGATGTAAACTGTGCTCCATGAAGGACCCCGCTTCTGGCCCATAAAGGACCCCATTCTCGCTCATAAAGGAGCCCGCTTCTGGCCCATGAAAGAACCAAGTTTTCACCCCAGCACCAAGTATGATGCAAGCTAAGCCATTGTGGGGCAGTTAACCATCAACAATGTCCTGTTCTCCTCACCATGACAATAAAAGATGTAAGCTATGCCCCATGAAGGACTCTGCTTCTGACCCATGAAGGACCCCATCCTGACCCATAAAGGACCCCGCTTCTGGCCAAAAAATGACCCAGCTACTGGCCCATAAAGCACTCCGCTTCTGGCCCATAAAGCACTCCGCTTCTGGCCCATAAAGCACTCCGCTTCTGGCCCATAAAGCACTCCGCTTCTGGCCCATAAAGGACCCCGCTTCTGGCCCATAAAGGACCCCGCTTCTGGCCCATAAAGGACCCCGCTTCTGGCCCATAAAGGACCCCGCTTCTGGCCCATAAAGGACCCCGCTTCTGGCCCATAAAGGACCCCGCTTCTGGCCCATGAAAGAACCAGGTTTTCACTCCCTCACCAAGTATGATGCAAGCTAAACCACTGTGGGGCAGTTAACCATCAACAATGTCCTGTTCTCCTCACCATGACAATAAAAGATTTAAGCTGTGGCCCATGAAGGACCCTGCTTCTGACCCATAAAGGACCCTGCTTCTGGCCCAAAAATGACCCTGCTTCTAGCCAATAAAGAACCCCAATTCTAGCCCATAAAGGACCCCACTTCTGGCTCATAAAGGAACCAGGTTTTCGCCCCAGAACCAAGTATGATGCAAGCCAAACCATTGTGGGACAGTTAGCCACCAACGTCCTTTTCTCCTCACCCTGACAATAAAATATGTAAGCTGTGCCCCTGCTTGTGGCCCATAAAGGACCCTGCTTCTGGCCCATAAAGGACCTCGCTTCTGGGCCATAAAGGAACCAGGTTTTTGCCCCAGTACCAAGTATGATGCAAGCTAAACCACTGTGGGGCAATTAGCCACCAACAACGTCCGCTTTGCTTCACCCTGACAATAAAAGATGTAAACTGTGCTCCATGAAGGACCCCGCTTCTGGCCCATAAAGAACCCCATTCTCGCTCATAAAGGAGCCCGCTTCTGGCCCATGAAAGAACCAAGTTTTCACCCCAGCACCAAGTATGATGCAAGCTAAGCCATTGTGGGGCAGTTAACCATCAACAATGTCCTGTTCTCCTCACCATGACAATAAAAGATGTAAGCTATGCCCCATGAAGGACTCTGCTTCTGACCCATAAAGGACCCCATCCTGACCCATAAAGGACCCCGCTTCTGGCCAAAAAATGACCCAGCTACTGGCACATAAAGCACTCCGCTTCTGGCCCATAAAGAACCCCAATTCTAGCCCATAAGGGACCCCACTTCTGGCTCATAAAGGAACCAGGTTTTTGCCCCAGCACCAAGTATGATGCAAGCAAAACCATTGTGGGACAGTTAGCCACGAACAGCATCCTGTTCTCCTCACCCTGACAATAAAAGATGTAAGGTGTGCCCCATGAAGGACCCCATTTCTGACCCATAAAGGACCCCGGTTCTGGCCCACAAAGGACATCGCTTGTGGCCCATAAAGGACCCCACTTCTGCCCCATAAAACCCCCCATTTCTAGCCCATAAAGGACCCCGCTTCTGGCACACAGAGGACCCTGCTTCTGGCCCATAAAGGACGTCACTTCTGGCCCATAAAGGAACCAGGTTTTTGCCCCAGCACCAAGTATGATGCAAGCTAAACCATTGCGGGGCAGTTAGCCACCTACAATGTCCTCTTTGCGTCATCCTGACAATAAAATATGTAAGATGTGTCCCATTAAGGACCCCCCTTGTGGCCCATCAAGAACTCCACTTCTGGCCCATAAATGAACCAGGTTTTCACCCCAGCACCAATTATGATGCAAGCTAAACCACTGTGGGACAGGTAGCCACCAATAGCATCCTGTTATCCTTACCCTGACAATAAAAGATGTAAGCTGTGTCCCATGAAGGACCCCCCTTCTGGCCCATGAAGGACTCCACTTCTGGCCCATAAAATAACCAGCTTTTCACCCCAGCACCAAGTATGATGCAAGCTAAACCACTGTGCGGTAGGTAGCCACCAATAACATCCTGTTCTACTCACTCTGACAATAAAAGATGTAAGCTGTGTCCCATTAAGGACCCCACTTCTGGCCCATAAAGAAAACAGGTTTTCACCTGAGCACCAAGTATATTGCAAGCTAAAGCATTGTGGGGCGGTTAGCCACCAATAACGTCCTGTTCTCCTCACCCTGACAATAAAAGATGTACGCTGTGTCCCATTAAGGACTCCCCTTCTGGCCTATGAAGGACCCCATTTCTGGCCCATAAAGGAAACAGGTTTTCACCCCAGCACCAAGTATGATGCAAGCTAAACCATTGTGGGGCAGTTAGCCTCCAATAACGTCCTGTTCTCCCCATTCTGACAATAAAAGATGTAAGCTGTGTTCCATTCAGGACCCCCCTTTTGGCCCATGAAGGACCTCGCTTCTGGGCCATAAAGGAACCAGGTTTCACCCCAGCACCAAGTATGATGCAAGCCAAACCATTGTGGGGCAGTTAGCCAACAACCACGTCCTGTTCTCCTCACCCTGACAATAAAAGATATAAGCTATGCCCCATAAAGGACCCCGCTTCTGGCCCATAAAGGACCCCGCTTCTGGCCCATAAAGGACCCCGCTTCTGGCCCATAAAGGACCCTGCTTCTGGCCCATAAAGGACCCTGCTTCTGGCCCATAAAGGACCCCGCTTCTGGCCCATAAAGGAACCAGGTTTTCACCCCAGCACCAAGTATGATGTAAGCTAAACCATTGCGGGACAGTTAGCCACCAAAAATATACTCTTTGCCTCACCCTGACAATAAAAGATGTAAGCTGTGCTCCATGAACGACCCCGCTTCTGGCCCATGAAGGAACCAGGTTTTTGCTCCAGCACCAAGTATGGTGCAAGCTCAACCATTGAGAGGCAGTTAGCCACATACAATGTCCTCTTTGCCTCACCCTGACAATAAAATATGTAAGCTGTGTTCCATTAAGGACCTCCCTTCTGGCCCTTCAAGAACCCCACTTCTGGCCCATAAACGAACCAGGTTTTCACCCCAACACCAAGTATGATGCAGCTAAACCATTGTGGGGCAGTTAGCCAACAACAACGTCCTGTTCTCCTCACCCTGACAATAAAAGATGTAAGCTGTGCCCCATAAAGGACCCCGCTTCTGGCCCATGAAGAAACCAGGTTTTTGCCCCAGCACAAAGTATGATGCAAGCCAAACCATTGTGGGTGAGTTAGCCACCAATAATACCCTTCTCTCTTCACCCTGACAATAAAAGATGTAAGCTGTGTCCCATTAAGGACCCCACTTGTGGCCCATAAAGGACGCCGCTTGTGGCCCATAAACGAACCAGGTTTTCACACCAGCACCAAGTATGATGCAAGCTAAACCATTTTGGGTGAGTTAGCCACCAATAATACCCTTCTCTCTTCACCCTGACAATAAAAGATGTAAGCTGTGTCCCATTAAGGACCCCATTTCTGGCCCATAAAGAAAACAGGTTTTCACCCCAGCACCAGGTATGATGAAAGCTAAACCATGAAAGAACCAGGCTTTCACTCCAGCACCAGGTATGATGAAAGCTAAACCATTGTGGGGTAGTTAACCAACAACAATATCCTCTTTGCCTCACCCTGATGATAAAATATGTAAGCTGTGACCCAAGAAGGACCCCGCTTCTGGCCCATGAAGGACCCCGCTTCTGGCCCATGAAGGACCCCGCTTCTGGCCCGTAAAGGACCCCGCTTCTGGCCCGTAAAGGACCCCGCTTCTGGCCCGTAAAGGACCCCGCTTCTGGCCCGTAAAGGACCCCGCTTCTGGCCCGTAAAGGACCCCGCTTCTGGCCCGTAAAGGACCCCGCTTCTGGCCCGTAAAGGACCCCGCTTCTGGCCCGTAAAGGACCCCGCTTCTGGCCCGTAAAGGACCCCGCTTCTGGCCCGTAAAGGACCCCGCTTCTGGCCCATAAAGGACCCCGCTTCTGGCCCGTAAAGGACCCCGCTTCTGGCCCATAAAGGACCCCGCTTCTGGCCCATAAAGGACCCCGCTTCTGGCCCATAAAGGACCCCCCTTCTGGCCCATAAAGGACCCCCCTTCTGGCCCATAAAGGACCCCCCTTCTGGCCCATAAAGGACCCCCCTTCTGGCCCATAAAGGACCCCCCTTCTGGCCCATAAAGGACCCCCCTTCTGGCCCATAAAGGACCCCCCTTCTGGCCCATAAAGGACCCCCCTTCTGGCCCATAAAGGACCCCCCTTCTGGCCCATAAAGGACCCCCTTCTGGCCCATAAAGGACCCCCCTTCTGGCCCATAAAGGACCCCCCTTCTGGCCCATAAAGGACCCCCCTTCTGGCCCATAAAGGACCCCCCTTCTGGCCCATAAAGGACCCCCCTTCTGGCCCATGAAAGAACCAGGTTTTCACTCCACCACCAAGTATGATACAAGCTAAACCATTGTGGGGCAGTTAACCATCAACAATGTCCTGTTCTCCTCACCATGACAATAAAAGATTTAAGTTGTGGCCCATGAAGGACCCCGCTTCTGGCCCATGAAGGACCCCGCTTCTGGCCCATAAAGGACCCCGCTTCTGGCCCATAAAGGACCCCGCTTCTGGCCCATAAAGGACCCCGCTTCTGGCCCATAAAGGACCCCGCTTCTGGCCCATAAAGGACCCCGCTTCTGGCCCATAAAGGACCCCGCTTCTGGCCCATAAAGGACCCCGCTTCTGGCCCATAAAGGACCCCGCTTCTGGCCCATAAAGGACCCCGCTTCTGGCCCATGAAAGAACCAGGTTTTCACTCCACCACCAAGTATGATGCAAGCTAAACCACTGTGGGGCAGTTAAACATCAACAATGTCCTGTTCTCCTCACCATGACAATAAAAGATTTAAGCTGTGGCCCATGAAGGACCCTGCTTCTGACCCATAAAGGACCCCGCTTCTGGCCCAAAAATGACCCAGCGACTGGCCCATAAAGGACCCTGCTTCTGACCCATAAAGAACCCCAATTCTAGCCCATAGTGGACCCCGCTTCTGGCTCAGAAAGGAACCAGGTTTTCGCTGCAGCACCAAGTATGATGCAAACCAAACCATTGTGTGGCAGTTAGCCGCCAACAACGTCCGCTTTGCTTCACCCTGACAATAAAAGATATAAACTGTGCTCCATGAAGGACCCCACTTCTGGCCCATAAAGGACCCCATTCTGGCTCATAAAGGAGCCCCCTTCTGGCCCATGAAAGAACCAGGTTTTCACCCCAGCACCAAGTATGATGCAAGCTAAACCATTGTGGGGCAGTTAACCATCAACAATGTCCTGATCTCCTCACCATGACAATAAAAGATGTAAGCTATGCCCCATTAAGGACCCTGCTTCTGACCCAAAAAGGACCCCATCCTGGCCCATAAAGGACCCCGCTTCTGGCCAAAAAATGACCCAGCTACTGGCCCATAAAGCACCCCGCTTCAGGCCCATAAAGAACCCCAATTCTAGCCCATAAAGGACCCCACTTCTGGCTCATAAAGGAACCAGGTTTTCACCCCAGCACCAAGTATGATGCAAGCTAAACCATTGTGGGACGGTTAGCCATGAACAATGTCCTGTTCTCCTCACCCTGACAATAAAAGATGTAAGCTGTGCCCTATAAAGGACCCCATTTCTGGCCCATAAAGGACTCCGCTTCTGGCCCATAAAGGAAATCGCTTCTGGGCCATAAAGGAACCAGGTTTTTGCCCAAGCACCAAGTATGATGCAAGCTAAACCATTGCGGGGCAGTTAGCCACCTACAATGTCCTCTTCACCTCACCCTGACAATAAAATATGTAAGCTGTGACCCATGAAGGACACCGCTTCTGGCTCATAAAGGACCCCATTTCTGGCCTATGAAGGAACCAGGTTTTTGCTCCAGCACCAACTATGATGCAAGCTAAACTATTGTGGGGCAGTTAACCACCAACAACGTCCTCCTCATCCTCACAATAAAAGATGTAAGCTGTGGCCCATGAAGGACCCTGCCTCTGGCCCATAAAAGACCCCATTTCTGGCCCACAGAGGACCCTGCTTCTGGCCCACAAAGGACCCTGCTTCTGGCCCACAAAGGACGTCGCTTCTGGCCCACAAAAGAACCAGGTTTTTGCCCCAGCACCAAGTATGATGCAAACTAAACCATTGCGGGGCAGTTAGCCACCTACAATGTCATCTTCGCGTCATCTGGACAATAAAATATGTAAGCTGTGTCCCATTTAGGACCCCCCTTCTGGCCCATCAAGAACCCCACTTCTGGCCCATAAATGAACCAGGTTTTCAGCCCAGCACCAATTATGATGCAAGCTAAACCACTGTGGGACAGGTAGCCACCAATAACACCCTGTTCTCCTCACCCTGACAATAAAGATGTAAGCTGTGTCCCATGAAGGACCCCTCTTCTGGCCCATGAAGGATTCTACTTCTGGCCCATAAAATAACCAGCTTTTCACCCCAGCACCAAGTATGATGCAAGCTAAACCACTGTGGGGTAGGTAGCCACCAATAACATCCTGTTCTCCTCACCCTGACAATAAAAGATGTAAGCTGTGTCCCATTAAGGACCCCACTTCTGGCCCATAAAGGAGCCAGGTTTTCACCCCAGCAACAAGTATGACGTAAGCTAAACCATTGTGGGACAGTTAGCCACCAAAAATATACTCTTTGCCTCACCCTGACAATAAAAGATGTAAGCTGTGCTCCATGAACGACCCCGCTTCGGGCCCATAAAGGAGCCCGCTTCGGGCCCATAAAGGAGCCCGCTTCGGGCCCATAAAGGAGCCCGCTTCGGGCCCATAAAGGAGCCCGCTTCGGGCCCATAAAGGAGCCCGCTTCGGGCCCATAAAGGAGCCCGCTTCGGGCCCATAAAGGAGCCCGCTTCGGGCCCACAAAGGAGCCCGCTTCTGGTCCATAAAGGAACCAGGTTTTTGCTCCAGCACCAAGTATGGTGCAAGCTAAACTATTGAGGGGCTGTTAGCCACCTACAATGTCCTCTTCGCCTCACCCTGACAATAAAATATGTAAGCTATGTCCCATTAAGGACCCCCCTTCTTGCCTACCAAGGACCACACTTCTGGCCCAGAAACGAACCAGATTTTCACCCCAACACCAAGTATGATACAAGCCAAACCATTGTGGGGCAGTTAGCTACCAACAACATCCTGTTCTTCTCACCCTGAAAATAAAAGATGTAAGCTGTGTCCCATTAAGGACCCCATTTCTGGCCCATAAAGAAAACAGGTTTTCACCTGAGCACCAAGTATATTGCAAGCTAAAGCATTGTGGGGCGGTTAGCCACCAATAACGTCCTGTTCTCCTCACCCTGACAATAAAAGATGTACGCTGTGTCCCATTAAGGACTCCCCTTCTGGCCTATGAAGGACCCCATTTCTGGCCCATAAAGGAAACAGGTTTTCACCCCAGCACCAAGTATGATGCAAGCTAAACCATTGTGGGGCAGTTAGCCTCCAATAACGTCCTGTTCTCCCCATTCTGACAATAAAAGATGTAAGCTGTGTTCCATTCAGGACCCCCCTTTTGGCCCATGAAGGACCTCGCTTCTGGGCCATAAAGGAACCAGGTTTCACCCCAGCACCAAGTATGATGCAAGCCAAACCATTGTGGGGCAGTTAGCCAACAACCACGTCCTGTTCTCCTCACCCTGACAATAAAAGATATAAGCTATGCCCCATAAAGGACCCCGCTTCTGGCCCATAAAGGACCCCGCTTCTGGCCCATAAAGGACCCCGCTTCTGGCCCATAAAGGACCCCGCTTCTGGCCCATAAAGGACCCCGCTTCTGGCCCATAAAGGAACCAGGTTTTTGCCCCAGCACCAAGTATGATGCAAGCCAAACCATTGTGGGGCAGTTAGCTACCAACAACATCCTGTTCTCCTCACCCTGAAAATAAAAGATGTAAGCTGTGTCCCATTAAGGACCCCATTTCTGGCCCATAAAGAAAACAGGTTTTCACCCGAGCACCAAGTATGATGCAAGCTAAAGCATTGTGGGGCGGTTAGCCACCAATAACGTCCTGTTCTCCTCACCCTGACAATAAGAGATGTAAGCTGTGTCCCATTAAGGACCCCCCTTTTGGCCCATGAAGGACCCCGCTTGTGGCGCATGAAGGACGCCGCTTCTTGCCCATAAAGGACCCCACTTCTGGCCTATGAAGGAAACAGGTTTTTGCCCCAGCACCAAGTATGATGCAAGGCAAACCATTGTGGGGCAGTTAGCCACCAACATCGTCCTGTTCTCCTTACCCTGACAATAAAAGATGTAAACTGTGCCCCATAAAGGACCCCGCTTCTGGCCCATAAAAGACCCCCCTTCTGGCCCATAAAAGACCCCCCGTCCGGCCCATAAAAGACCCCCCGTCCGGCCCATAAAGGACCCCCCGTCCGGCCCATAAAGGACCCCCCGTCCGGCCCATAAAGGACCCCCCGTCCGGCCCATAAAGGACCCCGCTTCCGGCCCATAAAGGACCCCGCTTCCGGCCCATGGAAGAACCAGGTTTTCCAGGACTTCCGGGAAGGGTGACTTCGCTTGTGCCTGCTTTTGGGACGGGCTCCCGCCTCAAAAGAAGCTTATTCAGATATAAATCAGTCAGAACATTTTTTTTTTGACTGATGAAATTTCTCCCGGGCAGGGAGAAACGTAGAGATCAACCTCAAAAGCCTGTTTTTGTTGGGAGGACTGGATTTCATTAATTTATGAGATAAGGTCCAGCCAACAATGCCGGATGGACTTCCGAACAAGCTCTATCTGTTTAAGCGATACGTTTATCTTTTCTTTAAAGAGAGAACGGACTAACAGGCAAGCACCCTTCTTTCTATTATTTTTTTTACTTGGTTTAAATTGTTGCAGCCAAAGGAGATTTGTCAGATTGATCGGCTTTGGACAACTTCTGGGTGAGCTATAACTCTTCTCTGTTATTCACGAAATTAACAGTTTATCTCTGTTTCTGTCGCAAAAAGCTGTCCTGGAAGTGCATTCTAAAGATATAAACAGAAGAGGGATTTCTATTCCTGATTTCTATTCCGAGGAATATTATATTGTCTGGGACTATTCTCTTTTTGGTATATTTTATTTTGACGAATCTGCTTCTTCACGACGCCACTAGCTGTTTTGATGCTGGGAACTAAATTTGTTTTGCATTCATGAACATAGAGAGATAAGGCAGGCTGCTCTGTTTATACTGTGATGTCATCAAGCCTGGAATATTAACCCAATTGTTGCTGAGATAAGAAGTGGTTCTTCTTTATTTTTGTTTTGCTTTGTTTTCGTGGTTTTAAAAATGGCAATCAAGAAAGTGGCTGAGAATCTGGAAGTAACTATGTTTCAGAAAATAATGGATGAGATTGAGATAACGAAACAAACCCTGCGACAGGGTAGTAAGGAGCTGAAAATTGAACTGAGCAAAATGACGCAGGAGCTTAAAGAAATAGGGGATCCTGTGAGAGAGGAGAATGAGATCAGAGATGAGAAAAGAAAAAATAAAGGGAAGATACAAGCCCTGGAGATTGGAACAAATGTGGAATTGGAAAAAGATCTGGAGTTTATGGATTTTAGAAATAAAATCTACTGTTTGGAATTTAACGTTATCTCTGAAGAAATTAATGAAGATATTAGAGATAAAGTTATCAATGGCTTGGATAATCTTTTGGACTGGAATGACGTGATGGAGTTTGATATATAGAAAAAATCTATGGAATTAACTGCAGCCATGTGACAATGGAAAAACTCTCAAGAGATGAGCCAGTGCATTTTGTAAAAAAGAACAGAGATATGACTTTACAACAGTATTTCAGCAACTTATTCAGAATGGATGGCAAGAAAATATTTGGGATAGAGGAAATTCCCATCAGACTCTTATTATATGACTATGGCTACGACAGCAAGATTATTATGGAATACTGATAATGGAAGATTGGACACTGAAATTACTGGACTTAACAGGACTATTGAAGATGGAAGATGGAACTAATAGGGATAATGGAATAATGGCTATTGAAATTATTGAACCTAACAGATTTTGATGAGATGGATTAATCGAAATGTTTATTTGGACTATGGTTATGACAATAAGATTATTATAATTATTAACGAGATGGATTAATTGACATGTTTATTTGGAGAAAAATTGATAGATATATTTCTTAAAGAATTGAAACCTGTCTTTGACTTTTTGTGGAAAGAATAAAGTAATGTTTATGAGATTTGATGATTAATTAAGATAACTACTGGAGGAAAGTGATTTTATTATATGATTTAAGAGACAGGATTGTTATATATTGTAGACCTATAACTGATTTGATCTGTGACAAATGGGAAGTCAATATTTTATTTTTTTTGTTTAATTAGTTTTGTTTTGTTTTGTTTTTTGTCTTTGAATGTTTTATGCTTTTGTTTTGTATGTTTTATGAAAATTTGAATAAAAAATTATTGTAAAAAAAAAAAAAAAAAAGGAAGAACCAGGTTTTCACTTCAGCACTAAGTATGATGCAAGGTAAACCATTGTGGGACAGTTAACCATGAGGAATGTCTTGTTCTTCTCCCCGATAATAAAAGATGTAAGCTGTGCCCCAAGGAGTACCCCGCTTCTGGCCCATAAAGTAACCTGATTCTGGCCCATAAAGGACCCCACTTCTGGCCCACAAAGGAACCAAGTTCTCGCCCCAGCACCAAGTATGATGCAAGCTAAACCATTGTGCGGCAGTTAGCCACCAATAATGTCCTGTTCTCCTCGCCCTGACAATAAAAGATGTAAGCTGTGCCCCATTAAGGACCCCCCTTCTGGCCTATGAAGGACCCTACTTCTGGCCCATAAAGGAACCAGGTTTTCACCCCAGTACCAAGTATGATGCAAGCTAAACCATAGTGTGGCAGTTAGCCACCAATAATATCCTTCTCTCCTCACCCTGACAATAAAAGATGTAAGCTGTGTCCCATTAAGGACCCCATTTGTGGCCCATAAAGGAACCAGGTTTTCACCCCAGCACCAAGTATGATGCAAACTAAACCATTGTGGGGCAGTTAGCCACCAACAATGTCCTGTTCTCCTCAGCCTGACAATAAAAGATGTAAGCTGTGCTCCATGAACGACCCCGCTTCTGGCCCGCAAAGGACCCTGCTTCTGGCCCATAAAAGAACCAGGTTTTCACTCCAGCACCAGGTATGATGCAAACTAAACCATTGTGGGGCAGTTAACCACCAACAACGTCATGTTCTCCTCATCGTCAAAATAAAAGATGTAAGCTGTGCCCCATGAAGGACCCCGCTTCTGGCCCATAAAGGACCCCACTTCAGGCCCATAAAGGAAACAGGTTTTTGCTCAGGCACCAAGTATGGTGCAAGCTAAACCATTGTGGGGCGGTTAGCCACCAATAACGTCCTGTTCTCCTCCACCTGACAATAAAAGATGTACGCTGTGTCCCATTAAGGACTCCCCTTCTGGCCTATGAAGGACCCCACTTCTGGCCCATAAAGGAACCAGGTTTTCACCCCAGCACCAAGTATGATGCAAGCTAAACCATAGTGGGGCAGTTAGCCACCAATAATATCCTTCTCCTCACCCTGACAATAAAAGATGTAAGCTGTGTCCCATTAAGGACCCCATTTCTGGCCCATAAAGGAAACAGGTTTTCACTCCAGCACCAGGTATGATGCAAACTAAACCATTGTGGGGCAGTTAGCCACCAACAATATAATGTTCTCACCCTGAGAAAAAAAGATGTAAGCTGTGGCACATGAAGGACCCCACGTCTGGGCCATGAAGAACCCTATATCTGGCCAGTGAAGGACCCTTCTTCTGGCCCATGAAGGAACCTGGTTTTCACCCCAATACAGGTATGATGCAAGCTAAACCATCATCAGCTACAACAGAAACAACACGTCATTGTCATCGTCATATAAATCAACTATAAAAATCACAATAACATCAACATCATCGTCAAGATCATCAACATGAACATCAAGGCAGGGTATAGATAAACTGTAATAAAAATAATAACTCAACTCACCAGCTTCAGCATCCTGGCCACCGTGGTGGGTGCAGCTTCTCTGAGAAGATCTATGTGACTGCAGCATCAGCAGCAACGACAACATGAACATCACATCATCATCATAGTCATCAACATTGTCATCAACATCAATACATCATTGTCATTGTCATCATCCTCATCAACAACATATCCTCATCATCATCTTGATCATCAACATCACAGCGGGGTATAAAGAAACTAACATCCTCAACAACATCAACAAAAACAACGTCAACATCATCACCAACAACACCATCAACATCAAGGCGGGGCACAAATAACCTATAATAATAATAATAGCATCATCATCAACATCATCATCATCATTGACAACATTAGCATCAATATCATCAAGATAAATAAACTATAACAACAATAATATCATCAACTCACCTTTGCAGGCTCGCCCTCATCCAGCAGGGCGGCACTTCCAGCTTCTCCGAGAAGATCGTCATCGTCATCAACATAAACATCAACATCAAGATCAACAACAACATGTCATCATGAATGTCATTATCATCATCATTGTCAAAGTCAATATTACCATCAACATCAACATCAACAACATGTCATTGTCAACTTCAACATCAACATCTGAAACAATAACATCCTCAACAAAAACATCATCATCATCATGAACATCATCAACAACAAGGAGTCATCGTCATTGTCACTGTCATGGTTGCCGATATCCAGATAATCTGTTTCATCCAGGAATCTCTGGAGCTGGGAGGCCACGACATGCTCCATTACCTTGCCCAGAAATGGAATGTTGGACACTGGCCAATAATTATCCATTATAGAAGGATCCAGGGACGGCTTTTTCAGCAACGTCCTTACAACAGCCTCCTTTAGGCAGATTGGAACTCTGCTTTGTTGTAGGGAGGCATTAACCACTCCCTCACCCACTTGACTAGTCCCCCTGTGGCAGTTTTAATGAGCCAGGAGGGGCAAGGGTCTAGCACACATGTTGGCTCTCAAGTATGATGCAAGCTAAACCATTGTGGGGCAGTTAACCATCAACAATGTCCTGTTCTCCTCACCCTGACAATAAAAGATGTAAGCTGTGCCCCATGAAGGACCCTGCTTCTGGCCCATAAAGGACCTCACTTCTGGCCCATGAAAGAACCAGGTTTTCACTCCAGCACCAGGTATGATGCAAACTAAACCATTGTGGGGCAGTTAGCCACCAACAATATAATGTTCTCACCCTGAGAAAAAAAGATGTAAGCTGTGGCACATGAAGGACCCCACGTCTGGGCCATGAAGAACCCTATATCTGGCCAGTGAAGGACCCTTCTTCTGGCCCATGAAGGAACCTGGTTTTCACCCCAATACAGGTATGATGCAAGCTAAACCATCATCAGCTACAACAGAAACAACACGTCATTGTCATCGTCATATAAATCAACTATAAAAATCACAATAACATCAACATCATCGTCAAGAAAATCAACATGAACATCAAGGCAGGGTATAGATAAACTGTAATAATAATAATAACTCAACTCACCAGCTTCAGCATCCTGACCACCGTGGTGGATGCAGCTTCTCAGACAAGATCTATGTGACTGCAGCAGCAGCAACAACATCAACATCACATCATCATCATAGCTGTCAACATTGTCATCATCATCATGTCATTGTCATCATCGTCGTCATCATCATCATCAACAACAACATCCTCAACATCATCATCATCAACATCAAGATCAACATCATGGTGGGGTATAAATAAACTATAACATCCTCAACAACAACATTGACAACAACACCATCAACATCACCAACAACACCATCAACATCACCAACAACACCATCAACATCACCAACAACACCATCAACATCAAGGCGGGGCATAAATAAACTATAATAATAATAATAGCATCATCATCAACATCATCATCAACAACAACAACAACAACATTAGCATCAATATCATCAAGATAAATAAACTATAACAATAATAATAACTTCATCAACTCACCTTTGCAGGCTCGCCCTCATCCAGCAGGGTGGCAGGTGTAGCTTCTCCGATAAGATCGTCATCATCAGCATCAATAACAGCATCAACAACAACATCAACATGAGCATCAACATCGACATCAACATCAACAACAATTCATCGTGATCGTCGTCATTGTCATAGTTGTCAATATTGCCATCAACATCAACAACACATCATCGTCAACTTCAACATCAACATCTGAAACATCCTCAACAAAAACATCAGCAGCAGCAATAACACATCACCGTCATCGACATCAACATGAGCATCAACAACATCAAGGAGGGGCAACAACAACACATCATTGTCAACAAAAACATCAACATCAACAATAACAACATCCTCAACAAAAACATCATCATCAACAACACATCACCATCATCGAGATCAACATCAACATGAGCATCAACATTAACATGAGCATCAACATCAACAACACCAAAGTGGGGCAACAACAATAACACGTCATCATCATTGTCATAGACATCGATATCCAGATAGTCCGTTTCATCCAGGAATCTCTGGAGCTGGGAGGCCACGACATGCTCCATTACCTTGCCCAGAAATGGAATGTTGGACACTGGCCGATAATTATCCATTATAGAGGGATCCAAGGACGGCTTTTTCAGCAACGTCCTTACAACAGCCTCCTTTAGGCACATTGGAACTCTGCTTTGTTGTAGGGAGGCATTAACCACTCCCCTCACCTACTCGTCTAGTCCCCCTGTGGCACTTTTAATGAGCCAGGAGGGGCAAGGGCCTAGCACACATGTGGTGGCTCTCACCTCTCCCAGGATCCTGTCCACATCCTCAGGCTGTATCAATTGAAAAGAATCCATTATTATTGGGCAAGCAGAAGCCAGCGCTACATCCCAAGAGTGTATCAACAATAGTGTCCAAGTCAGAACGAATCTGAGCAATTTTATCTGCAAAATGTAGTGCAAATTCTTGACAGCAGTCTGTTGAATAGTGTGTATTACCCTCTCGAGACCCCGACCACTCGAAACAGCTCCACTGGACGGCTCCCTGCAGACGCAAAGGTGGCAGAAAAGAATTTCTTTGCTGCCCGCACTGGCATGGAGTAGGCCTTCAGATAGGCTCTAGCCCATGTTTGGTCAGACTCGCTTTGAGTCTTCTGCCAATGTCACTCTAACCCCTGTCTTATATGTTTCATCACCGCCAGCCCACCACCAAAGAGCTGGTTTGGCTCCACTTCGTAAGAGGGGACACTCAGGAGCAATCATGTCCAGCACCCTGGCCATCATCAACAACATCATCAAGATCAACATCAAGATCAACAGCATTAACATCAACCCACTCACCAGCTTCAGCATTCTGGCCACCATCACCATTGCAGGTATGTCGTGGATCGCACTCATCTAGCAGGGTAGCAGGTGCAGTTTCTCCAAGAAGATCTACGTGGCTGCATCAACAACAACAACATCATCATCAACAACATCATCAACATCAACATCATAATATAGTGGCAAATCCAGAACTGCAGGGTTCCCTCATGATAGTCATGCCATGGCCCCTTGCTCACTTGCTCTCAGTCATCATCTCCACACTCCTCAGTCCTTCCCATGTGTGCCTTCTCCCACAACAACAAAAGTTCCTAGAAGCCAATCAGCATGGAAGGGGAGTGTGTTAGTTACTGAGAAGAGTCTTCTCAGTGGCTCTCTTACCTCCTTTCACTCCGATTGGCTTCAATCAGCAGGAAAGAACAAAGAAGCATGTTAGAAGATTCTTCTCAATGGCTAACACACTTCCCTTTCATGCTGAATGGCTTGTAGGATGCTGAAGACATAGGGACCCTGCTCCTAAAAAAGTATGGGGTCTAAGACCCCCTGAGGCCGCATATGAATACATCCCTGGTCTTCAGTATATGACCAAAGCTGTACAGTGAAGGTGCCAGATGCATCTCTACAGGGAGAGAATTGCACAACTTAGGGCCTGCCACAAAGAATGCCCTTTCCTGGGTCACCACCAGCCAAACATCTGAGGGTGATGGAACTACCAAGAGGGCCACTTCTGCCAATCTCAACACCCTTGAGGATGTGTAGGGAAGGAGATAGGCCCCAAATACCTGAAAGACCAAGCCATTTAAACACAAGCATAAGCACCTTGCATCAGGCCCAAAAAGAACCATAGTCGTCATCCTTCCAAGAATGCATCACCCTTGATCACTGATGTCATACCATCTAGGGCTGATGAGAGTTGGAGTCCAACAACATCTGGAGGGCACAAGATTGCCTATCCGTGGCCTAAGAGAGATGCTCCAACCTAGAATCTGTGGGTGACCACATGGGGACACACATGCACAGCGATGGGGGCTCCCCATTCCAGTGATGTACCTAGCGTATTTGACACCTGGGGTGGATCATTTTTAAACACCCCCTCCTCTTAATAGTCCCCTCCCACCAAGACCCTCTGCAATTTTGAAGTGGTCCTTGGGGGGAAGGTTTGGGAACCCCTGCTCTAGATTCCCCCCCATGAACTACAAACAGACATATTTAAAAGTGGAAACATTTGACTCCTCTCTACTGGCATTCCTACAGTAACAACCTCAATGCGATTCCTGCCGCCAACCTCAAAACTGTCTTGGAATTCATTTAACAAGCTCCCATCCCACTTAAACCATGCGCGGGGGTTTACTTTATTTGCTTATATGATGGCATCACTGTGCCTAGTGCTTTACAAGGTACAAGAAGAGAGGTCCCTGCCCCTGGGACCTTCCAATCTAAAACTTCCATGGGGGCTGGGGAAGCAGAAGGCGCCCCACGGAGGGTTACTTACAGCAGGGCAAGGGAACTTGTGGGGAGGGGGAGATTGGCAAACCATGAAGAGCGAAAGTACTCTGTACTCGCTCAGCCTCAGAGGCTCCTCTTTCAATTGGGAGGGCGCTCATTAGCGTTGCTGATGAGAAGCCGCTGGAGCAGGCCAGCCCCGCCGTGGAGCACCCGCCTGGCCTGGACCATGCGCTGCAGCCCCTCGTCCGAGGCCTGGTTGGCTGGCAGGCAGGCCCTACACATGCAGTGCTGGGCCGAGCAAGCCACAAGCAGCAGGGCCGAGCCAGGCACTAGCCCAAGCCCCACGAGGCGCCTGTCACGATGCACACAGCTTGGCTCAGGCCACCACCACCTGGCTCGGCCTCCATAGCTGCACGTCCAGCTTCATAATGAACATTCCATCTTAGGGTTGCCAGGTCAGAAGCATCCCCAAAACTGAGCTTTTAGGGGCAGAACCGAGTGATGTCATGGGGCGGGCCTGAGTGATGTCACACGGCGGGCCCGAGTGATGTCATTAAGCATGATACATTAAGCATCACTCACAGTTGCTTGGAGCATATAATTAAAAAAATATCTGATTGGAAATTAAGCTAGAAATCTTAGCTAAAAGATGGAGCCTGGGTAAGGAACATTTAATCTAGCCTACTTGCTTTTGGCAAGAAGTGTTTAAGTGCATTCAGGCCAGGCCAGTCACCGGAAGGTCACTGTAGGAAGAAAGGAGCCTAGTGTTGTGGAGATGTTAGATGGGAGCATTCTGGAATAAAGATGGATGCCCCTGAAGGCTGCAATTCTAAACTTACGCACTAAGGGACTAAGCCCCATACAACTCAACAGGACTTACCTCTGAGCAGTTTGGATTGTGCTGTTGGTAAAGCTTGACTAGGGATCCTTTGCAAAGAGATCCATATCCAAGCAGGGTTGGCAACCCCTTGCCTGGAATGCCCTGCCCTTCTCTTTTAACGTGGCTGCTCCACACTTCTTTACAGATTTGACCCTTCACTTCAGAAAGAGGTCTGAGAAATGAGTGAGAGTAAGAAGATTCTTACCCTTTCTGTCTACCCTGTGGGCTGCTATAAACTCACTTTGACAGCCAACCCAATTCCAGTGAGTAATAATTGACAGAGAGAAAACAGGCAGCAGCTTGGGAACAACAACTGCAGCCACACTTTCAAATATGTGAATTCCCTCTTACCACTATTGGGCAAGAAACAAACTGCCATGCAACCAACAAGGTGCATCATCAGTGGGTTTTAGGGGGTTGAGCTGAGCACATTCAACCACTGCTGATTTGCTACCAGGCCAAGTTCAAGCTGTGCTTTCCATGTTATGGGTGCCACATAGTACTTGTTCTGCTCTTGTAAGAAATCAGTCCTGTAAAGTGGCAGCATTTTGGATACTCTATTCATAGGGTTTTCGTGGTAAGAGGTATTCAAAGGTGGTTTACCATTGCCTTCCTCTGACTTTGGACACATATACTTTGGACACATAATGAGAAGACATGATTCATTAGAAAAGACAATACAGAAAAACAGAAGAGAGTAGAAAAAGAGGAAGACCAAAAAAGAGATGGATTGATTCCATAAAGGAAGCCACAGACCTGAACTTACAAGATCTGAACAGGGTGGTTCATGACAGATGCTATTGGAGGTCACGGATTCATAGGGTCGCCATAAGTCAAAATTGACTTGAAGGCACATAACAACAACAATGAAGTGGCAACACCTACGCTTTGGAACTCCTTGCCTATTGACATTAGGCAAACGCTCCTTTTCAGCACCTGCTAAAATCATTTTTCTTTAGGCAAGCCTATCCACGCATGTAAAAGCTATTGTGTTTTTAACTCATTGTTGGTTTTATTAATTTGAATGTTTTTCAATACGTCTTTGTTTTTGCCATTTTTAAAAAAAATTCTTTCTGTAAACCACTTTGAGATTTTTTACAATAAAGCAGTATATAACTGTTGTAAATAAAATACATAATTTTGGAGTCACAGCTTTTAGAAATGTTTTTAAATAAGTTTTGTTTTAATATATTTTAAAGACTGTTTTTATTTTATGATTTTTAAAGTGTTTTAGTGCTTCTGTTTGCTGCCCTGGCAAAATAAATAAACTTCATTCACCCAACCCAAAATTCAGAATCATGCCTCTTTAAGCTGTTTTGCAACTGTTTATACTTGTTTTATGGTTATTGGTTTTTAAAGGGATTTATTTCTTATTGTGAACTGCCTTGGTTTCCAATCACCAACCCTACCTCACAGGATTGTTGGAAAGACTCCATACACACACACACTTGTAAAAATACACCCCATATAATAGTTTCTTGTCAAACCAGTTGGTCATTGAAAAACATTTTTTTAAAAGATCAGTATTAGTTTCATACATAATAAAAAATGTGATACCTAGATAAACCCTGCTTAATTGCTTTAAAAATTGGATTGGAGGGAGAGGGAAAGATTAACAACACAAACACAATTCTTTATTATGTTTACTCAGAAGTCCCATTAATTTACAGCACAATCCTAACCATGTCTGCTCAAAAGTAAATCCTAATGAATTCAATGGGGTTTACTCCAGGTACATGGGATTAGCATTAAAAGCAATTATTGGATTAAATACTTTCATATTGCCAAGGTTTTCAAAGCACTGCCCTCTCCAACAGCCCAGGGTCAGCCTGGGGCACACAAGAGAAAAAAAATGTTAAGCCATATTCTTACTTATTACTGAAACTGAAGATCTGAAAACCACAATTTTCTGACATTGCAATGAAGCCAAAGCACTGCCTGGGTCAACAAATCATAACCCTGGCTTCCCTTATTGGCTGCAATCCTGAAAGGGTGGGGTTAGAGCCCCAGCTTGGGAAAGGTTTTTTTTGAACTACAACTCCCATCAGCCCAATCCAGTGGCCATGCTGGCTGGGGCTGATGGGAGTTGTAGTTTAAAAAAGTAAATTTTCCAAGATCTGCTAAGAGGTGCTATACAGATCCGTTAATAAACAGATTAAACAGTTGCGGGGGGCGGCTGATGTTTTGGTGTATATCTCGGGAACCAGACCACCTAGCAACTTTTTTTAAAAAAAAAATTGAAGCAGAGCGTCCGAAGATTAAGGTACGTTAGCCGGAGACCCAGAGGGGACCCCCCAAAACCAGAAACTCCCACTGAAAATCTGACACCTGGTAACCCTACTCCATCTTGCACCCCCTTATTGCACCCCCTTATTGCACCCCCTTATTGCACCCCCTTATTGCACCCCCTTATTGCACCCCCTTATTGCACCCCCTTATTGCACCCCCTTATTGACTACACCTGGAGCAGGCCACCCCCCCTTGGGATGCCACTGCCCCATTCTAACCCCTGGGAATCCCTCTGCCTTCTGCATCAATAGATTTCTACTAAGAAGTGGTAAGGCCCAGGTTGAAAGTCTCACTGCTGGGAAGCGAAGGCAGAAAAATACCTTCCCACAGTCCCACCATTGAGGTCACTCCCTACTGTAAAAAACAAACTGGAGGGGGAGGAAGAGGGGGATCACTGCAGCATTCAAATTTCCAGAAGCATCATACCCAAAGATATCCCCACTGCACAAGTAATAATTTGACATTCAGCTCCACAGGCCATCTTGGCCGAGCATGTAAACATCATCATTAAACAGTCCCCCCTCCCGGCCTTGTGTCATACAGGTTGTTTCTCTAGTCACGGATCTGCAATCCCAGCAGTCACCAACCCTGTTAAAACCATCGTGGTGTCCTGTTGGCCTTTGCAGAAGCTGAATTAAACATTAGCAACTCTATTTGGGTCAGCCTACATTCCTACATAAGCAGAATTCTTCCAAGGAAACAGAAAGACTACCTTTGAGCAAGTGAGACATCCACTTACCAGAGACAGAAATTGGGTTGCTAGGTCAGAAGCATCCCAAAACCTGAGATTTGAGGGGTGGGCCCTAGTGATGTCATGGGGCGGGCCCGAGTGATGTCATTAAGCATGATACATTAAGCATCATTCATAGTTGCTTGGAGCATACAATTAAAAAAAATATCTGATTGGAAATTAAGATAGAAATCTTAGCTAAAAGGTGGAGCCTGGGTAGGGAACATTTAATCTAGCCTACTTGCTTTCAGCAAGAAGGGTTAAGTGCCTTCAGGCCAGGGCAGTCACCAGAAGGCCACTGCAGAGACAAAGGAGCCTAGTGTTGTGGAGATGTTAGATGGGAGCTTTGGGGAGTGAAGATGGAGGCTCTTGAAGGCTGCAATTCTAAACACACTTACTAAGGGATTAAGACCCATAGAATTCAACAGGACTGACTTCTAAGTAGATATAGTTTGGACTGTGCTGTTGGTAAACCTTGACTAGGGTTCTTCTGTAAAGACATCCATATCCAAGCAGGGTTGGCAACCCCCTGCCTGGAATACCCTACCCTTATATTTTATTTAACGTGGCTGCTCCAAACCTTTTTACAGATTTGACCCTTTACTTCAGAAAGAGGTCTGAAAAATGAGTAAGAGTAAGTATCCTTTAAAATTGTTCTTTTCAATTCACTCTTGAATGACCATCATACCTAAGGCAGATCCACACCATTCATTTAAAGCACATTCAACACCCATTTGAAGCACATGAATCCCACCACAGAATCATGGGAACTGCAGTTTGTTAAGAGTGGTGAGAACTATAACTGTGAGGGGGAAATGACACTTCACAGAATTCTTTAGGGGAAGTCATGCACTTTAAATGTGAGTTGGATGTGCTTCACACATATTGTGTGAATCCACTTAATAAATTTTGCCTGCATGTAAATTGTTTTAATTAATTTTTCAAAATGGAAATAAGCTATAAAGTGTAGTGGGTGACCATGGGCTACTCACCATCTCTCAGCCTATCTGCCCCTCAGGATGAAAACAATGGAGAACCATGACTACCCCAAGGCATACTTAAAATGTAAAGGAAGTATTGTACAACCATAGTATGAAATCGGATACTTATAGGGACACAGCATGACAAAACTGGGTGGAAGTAATGAGTGGGGTACCACAGGGCTCGGTCCTGGGCCCAGTGCTCTTCAACATTTTTATTAACGACTTGGATGAGGAGGTACAGAGCATGCTTATCAAATTTGCAGATGATACAAAATTGGGAGGCATAGCTAATACCGTGGAAGACAGAAAGAAAATTCAAAGGAACCTTGATAGGCTGGAGCATTGGGCTGAAAACAGAATGAAATTCAACAGGAATAAATGCAAAGTTCTACACTTAGAAAAAAGAAACCAAATGCACAGTTATAAGATGGGGGATACTTGGCTCAGCAGTACGACATGCGAGAAGGATCTTGGAATTGTCATTGATCACAAGCTGAATATGAGCCAACAGTGTGATGTGGCTACAAAAAAGGCAAATGCTATATCAGGCTGCATTAACAGAAGTATAGTTTCCAAATCATGTGAAGTATTAGTTCCCCTCTATTCAGCACTGGTTAGGCCTCATCTTGAGTGCTGCGTCTAGTTCTGGTCTCTGCACTTCAAGAAGGATGCAGACAAACTGGAACAGGTTCAGAGGAGGGCAACAAGGATGATCAGGGGACTGGAAACAAAGCCCTATGAGGAGAGACTGATGGAACTGGGCATGTTTAACCTGGAGAAGAGAAGACTGAGGCAAGATGTGATAGCACTCTTCAAGTACTTGAAAGGTTGCCACACAGAGGAGGGCCGGGATCTCTTCTCAATGGTCCCAGAGTGCAAGACACAGAATAATGGGCTCAAGTTGCAAGAAGCCAGATTTCGACTGGACATCAGGAAAAGCTTCCTAACTGTTAGAGCCATACAACAATGGAACCAATTACTAGAGAGGTAGTGGGCTCTCCAACACTTGAGGCATTCAAGAGGCAGCTGGACAGCCATCTGTTGGGAATGCTTTGATTTGGATTCCTGCATTGAGCAGGGGATTGGACTTGATGGCCTTATAGGCCCCTTCCAACTCTACTATTCTATGATTCTATGAAAATATTTATATAAGCATGACTATCAAGTATGTTTATTATTTATACAACCTGTAAATATATTTATAGTGCAATCCTATGTTTGTTTACTCAGAAGCAAGTCCCAATGTACTCAATGGGGCTTACTCAACCAGGGAAAACTGTACCCTGAAGTGATAAGGAACTTGTTCTATTAACAAGTCTTTTAAGTTGAGACGTTATCCCAGTCTGCGTCTGTGTTGGAATTGCTTTTTAATATGTTTTTAAACCTTTTCTTTAAAAAAAATGTTTTTAAAGCTTTTAAAAATGTTTTTAAAGATGTTTTGTTTTAATATATTTTAAAGTCTGTTTTTATGATTTTTAAAGTGTTTTTAGTACTTTTGTTTGCCGCCCTGGGGTCCTACTGGGAGGAAGGGCGGGATATAAATCAAATAATAAATAAATAAAAATAAATAAATAAACTTCATTCAGTATTAGTTTCCTACATAATAAAAACTGTGATAACCCCTGCCTAATTTCTTTAAAAACAGGGTGGAGAGAAAGATTTACAACACAAACACAAGTCTGCGCTATGTTTACTCACAAGTCCCATTAATTTACAGCACAATCCTAACCATGTCTACTCAAAAGTAAGTCCTAATGGAGTTCAATGGGGTTTACTCCAGGTACATGTTTTACTCCCAGAAATGGCTTTACTCCCAGAAAAGCAGATATTGGATTAAATACTTTCATATTTCATAGCCAGGGTCTGACTCTTGGACAGAAGAGGAAAAAAAATGTTAAGCCATATTACTTACGCAAACTGCAAAAATCTTAAAGCCACTATTTTCTGACGTTCAGCCTACACATGCCTGGATCAACAAGTCACAACTCTGGCTTTATTGGCTAAAATCCTGAAAGGGCAGGGTTACAGCCAGAGCTTTGAAAAGTTACTTTTTTAAACTGCAACTCCCATGAGCCCCAGCCAGCATGGCTACTGGATTGGGCTGATGGGAGTTGTAGCTAGAGCAAGGATCTGTAAAAAAAAAGTCACGCAGGGCAGTTGACGTTTTGGTGTATATCTCGGGAACTAGACCACCTAGAAACTTGCTTTTTTAAAAAAATTGATGCGGAGAGTCCAACGATTAAGGGGTGCTAGCCATAGAGCTGGAGGGCCCCCCAAAACTGGAGACTCCAGCCGAAAACTGGAGATTACACAACATGGAGGCAATCCTGGCTGGAAGTGAGAAAGTCAAGGGTGGGGGCAGAGACTCTGGCCGTCTGCTGGAGATCTGGCAACCCTAGACAGAAAGGACATTTATTTATTTATTTATTTATTTAATTACATTTCTAGACCGACCTATAGCAGAAAGCTCTCAGGGCGGTGTACAACAAATAAAATCACAATTAAAATATGAGCAAGTGTGGAAAAAAATATATATATAGTACAATTATAAAACATTAATAACATTTGGTCCCTGACTGAACAATCAGGATAGCCTTAGGGTTGAACGAATAAGGCAGCTTTGGTCTGGGAAGAACCGGCATTAGCCAGAAGATGATACAGGGCAATCAGTTAAGACCAGGTTGAACACAGGGCACCACAGCAGAATTAATTATTTTGAGTGTAGTTTTGTGTATTAAAACGCATGATATCCTCAAGAAAGAATCAGGTGTACCATGTTGGAAGAATAGTTTCAGTTCATAATCTTTTAAGCAGCTTGTTTTTGTTGCAGCCCCCTCAAAATATTTTCATATATAAATATTCAATATATTTAGGTCTGCACTTTCACACATTTATCTATGAGTAAGTCCTATTGATCTCTATAAGACTGTATAGACATGTATAGGATTGTTCCATGAAAGCCTACATCAAAACCCATACATACTCTAATAACAGGCAATGAAGAATGCAATATTTTAATAACTATAATTATGATAGTTACAGGTTAGTTTTTTCTTTTTAAAAGTTGGTGTTTTGATTTTAAAAACTTAAGAATCTGCAGGAAAAATGAAAAGAGTAAAACTACATTCCTGTTTCTGCCAACACTCTTTCTATTGAATGCACCCCTTGACAGGAAACAGTTTCAGGAAGTATAACAAACCCAGCATGCCTTGCCTTGTTGCCAGTAAAAGGGAATTGCTTCAATGGCACATTTAATAAGTGTCATTGAAGCCATTTTCTTTCCCTGGCAGCAAATGTGTATATAATAGACTGTACACTCGTTGAATGTTACATGTGAATAACTGTACGAGTGTACAGCCCAGCTACTTGTGTACCCAGGTACACAGACTGTGCACTTGTTGACTGTAACGTGTGAACAGGGCCACAGAGACACAGCAGTTTAGAGAGGAGCTGAAAAATGATAGCAGTTTGAATATAATAAAGGGAAAAGCCCTCCAAAACAGAATCCCTTTTACAGAGACTCTGAGGGATCAAACTGTGTGGGAGAATGGTGTGCTGTACAGGCTGTGGTTGCCTAATGAATGCGAGAATCACTGTGAACCAGTGAAACAATTGGTGGTACCTAGCAAATTTAGAGCCAGATTGCTAGAGGTAGCCTATGATGTCCCATGTTCAGGGCATCTTGGAATAAAGAGGACCAAGAAAAGATTGGCTGCACACTATTATTGGCCCAATATTTCTAAAGACGTCAAACAATATTGTTTATCTTGCAACATATGCCAAAAGGTGGGGAAAAGTGGAGTAAAGACAAAAGCACCATTGAAGCCCCTTCCTATAATAGGACAACCTTTCTATAGAGTGGGAATAGATTTGGTGGGCCCTTTTTCCAAACCCACAAGGCATGGCAAGAAATACCTATTGGTGATGGTGGATTTTGCCACCAGATACTCAGACGCTGAAGCACTAAGATCCGTGCAAGCCCCTGTAGTGGCAGAGGCTTTATTAAAAATATTTATGAGACTGGGTTTCCCTCATGAAGTGTTGACGGATCAAGGCAGTGTATTCATGGGAGAAGTGATGCAATGTATGCGGAGGTGTTGTGGACTAAAACATTTAAAGACAACTACTTACCATCCAGCAACTAATGGGTTAACAGAGATTTAATGGGGTTCTGAAGGGCACGATAAGAAGTTATGTTCAAGATCACCCACAAGACTGGGATGAACGTTTGGGGTACTTCTTATTTGCATACAGAGAAGTCCCTCAGGAGTCAACAGGGTTCTCACCCTTTGAATTGATGTTTGCTAGAAAAGTGAGGGGACCTCTGGAACTGTTAAGAAATTTATGGGAAGGGACCCTGGGAGAGTACAAAACATCTGTGGTCGATTTTGTATTAGACTTCCGCAACAAATTAGCATCAATGATGGAAGTTGTGCAAAAGAATTTAAATCCAGCTCAGCAGAAGCAAAGTTACTGGTATGATAGAACAGCCAGAGAGTGTGTGTATGATGTGGGAGATATGGTTATGGCATTCATACCCAGGGAACATGATAAATTACAGGCCAACTGGGAGGGACCATATACCATAAGGGAAAAGCTTGACACAGTGACTTATGTGATAACCACAGACCAATTAAAAAAGCATAAAGTGGTTCATGTAAATATGTTGAAACCTTATCACACCAGGGATGCAAAGGTGTTGCAAGTTACCTTATTCCCTGAAGGAAGTGGGCCTGATTTACCAAATTTGGTTCAGGAAAGTAAGGCAGAAGATGGGTTGGATCAGTTGGAATGGTCGGGGGAAGTCGATGGAAAAGTCCAAGAAGAAATAATGAGTGTGTTGAATGAATACAGGGAACTTTTCAGTAACAGACCTGGAAGAACCAGTGTGGCAAGGCATAGTATTGACACTGGAAATCATCCCCCTATTAGATCTGCGCCTTACAGAGTGAATGGGAAAGAGTTGGATGAGATACGAAAGGAAGTACGAAAGAAACAAGTGAGAGCATTTTTAGGTATGGCTGGTTTTTACAGAAAGTTTATAAAGGGGTTTGGGGAGATAGCAACCCCACTGCATGAGTTAACGCAGAAAAAGTGTGCTGAGTGTGTGAGATGGGATGAACGGTGCCAAAAGGCTTTCGATCAACTGAAGCAAGCGCTGTGTCAGGGTCCGATATTGATAGCTCAGGACTTTGAACAACCGTTTATAGTGGCAACAGATGCATCTGATTTGGCTCTTGGAGTTGTGCTGATGCAAGAGCGAGAGGACACCAAGCACCCCATGGCCTACTTAAGTTGCAAACTGTCGTCAAGGTAAAGAAACTACTCTTCAGTCCAGAAGGAGTGCCTGGCAGTCATGTGGGGCCTGGAAAAGCTGAGACCCTACGTTTGGGGAAGGAAGTGCACGGTCATCACGGATCATCGCGCGTTGCTGTGGCTGAACACTATGAAAAATAGCAACACCATGCTGCAAAGGTGGTCCTGGGCACTGCAGGAGTACCAGACAGACTTTGTTTACATCAAGGGAAAGGACAACATTTTGGCAGATGGACTTTCCAGGCAGATGGCGGATACTACAATCAAGTGAGCAAGATGTAACATATAAAGGACACCTTACCCCAAAGTGATGGACACTTGTATATAAACGCGACGTATTAATCCTGGGTACAGGAGAAATACTCTGCTGTTATTTAAGGGGGGGGAATGTGATGTTCCTGTAGGTCAACAACAACATCAAGATCAACAACATCAACCCACTCACCAGCTTCAGCATCCTGGCCGCCATCACCATTGCAGGTATGCCATGGATTGCACTCATCTAGCAGTGTGGCAGGTACAGTTTCTCCAAGATCTACGTGGCTGCATCAACAACATCAACATCATCAACAACATAGTATAGTGGCAAATCCAGAAGTGCAGGGTTCCCTCATGATAGTCATGCCACGGCCCCTTGCTCGTTTGCTCTTGGTCATCATCTCTACACTCCTCAGTCCTTCCCATGTGTGCCTTTCTCCCACAACAACAAAAGTTCCTAGAAGCCAATCAGCATGGAAGGGGAGTGTGTTAGTTACTGAGAAGAGTCTTCTCAGTGGCTCTCTTACCTCCTTTCACTCCGATTGGCTTCAATCAGCAGGAAAGAACAAGGAAGCATGTTAGAAGATTCTTCTCAATGGCTAACACACTTCCCTTTCATGCTGAATGGCTTGTAGGATGCTGAAGAGATAGGGACCCTGCTCCCAAAAAAGTATGGGGTCTAGAAGACCCCCTGAGGCCCCATATGAATACATCCCTGGTCTTCAGTATATGACAAAAGCTGTACAGTGAAGGTACCAGACGCATCTCTACAGGGAGTAAATTATATGCAGCTCATTTATACAATAAGCTAATTAAATGGATTGACCAAAATAACATCTTAGCATCTGAACAAGCAGGCTTTAGAACAAAGAGATCTGTAATGGATTACGTATTACTCTTACATCATCTTGCTACTAAATACGCAAAAAGAAAAGGAGGAGCCTTTTATACTGCATTTATAGACTTAAAGTCCGCTTTTGCCTCGATATCTAGATCTCGGCTTTGGTCTAAATTAAATAACCTAGGCCTGGATAGACGCTTGATAGCCCTAATACAAGGCCTATATAAAAATACAACCTTTCAAATAAGATGCAACAATAAAGGCCACCTAACAAACCCCATAATAACAACCAAAGGTGTTAAACAGGGATGTGTCCTTGCACCTTTATTGTTTAACATATATATAAATGATGTAATTGCTAAATTAGCCTCTTCCTCTCTTCATCCTCCAATGTTAGCTAATAGACCCAGAGATGCTTTATTATATGCAGACGATTTAGTCCTCTTATCAAAGACACCTATTGGCCTAAAGCGTCTATTAACTGGAATAGCAGAATACTGCTCCTCTGAACTTTTGGAAATAAACTATCAAAAAACAAAAGTTATGATATTCACCAAAAAAAGAACTAAACAACGTTGGTATATAGATGGACGCTTACTGGAGCAGGTGAATTCCATTAAATATCTAGGATTTGTCTTCCAAGCCTCAGGTAGCTATCGTTTTCACATCAACTCGCTTATACTTAATGCAAAAAAAACCTACCAAAGTATTGACATCCTTCTTTTATTCTAAAGGTGGTCAACTGCCCAATCCAGCTATTAAAGTTTTTAAAGCCAAAATTATTCCACAACTCACCTATGGAATACAAACTACCATCTGTAATAAGTTTAATGAATTTGAGTCAGTCCAAAATTCCTTTCTAAGAACCATTATGGCTATCCCTACCTGCGTTCCAAGCTGTGTGATTCGGTTAGAATCAGGGCTCCAATCGATCGAATCAAGAATTTGGTTTTTTAGAATAAATTATTGGTTAAAACTTATGTTTGAACCAAATGGCCTTGCTCCGCATATTTTAAAAGATAATTTTAAATCCAAATGGGATAGTTTAATTCAAACTAAATTGCAGGAGCTCGGCTTTTCTTACCAAATTATATTAACGATGGACTTAGAGACTAGTCGCCCAAATGAATATACGTCAACGAATTAAAGACATAGATTTTCAACTACATATAACTCAAGCAATGAAATATAGGCATAATCCAAGATTCTTTGACCCTATGCCATATTATTCTAATCTATCTTTCTATAAATATAGAAAAGCATTTACCTTGATGAGATTGAATATTCTTCCATCTGCCTTGCTTGAAGGTCGCTTTAATAAAACACCTTATGCAGACCAATTATATCCCTGTGGTGAAGGTGAAATTGAGACCAATGCACACGTATTATTACGATGCCCATTTTATTGTCACATAAGACATCGGATAATTATGCCACTTCTAAAATGTATTCTTCTTAAACCTGAAACCTGAAACGGCTTGGTTGGATTACCTATTGAATGATAGCTCTCAGAGGATTACATTCTTAGTAGCAAAATATACAACAGCAGTAATATCAATTAGAAAGACGATCCTCAGTATTGGCTAATAATTTACCTTTAGAATCAATATATTTAGTAAATTTTAGATCTATTGGAATATAAATATATGTATCTTAAATAATTGTTATGTATTAGGTTCAAGTTTTAAGGTTAAAATTTTTTAATGAATGACTGGATTATTTTAATTTAAATTAACTTCTAGTGGTATTTTTTAAACTATTGAAATTGTATGCCCGTTTATTTATTTATGCTGGTCTTATGACTGTAATAAAATTTTCATTCATTCATTCATTCATTCATTCATTCACTCACTCACTACAGGGAGAGAATTGCACAACTTAGGGCCTGCCACAAAGAATGCCCTTTCCTGGGTCACCATCAGCCAAACATCTGAGGGTGATGGAACTACCAAGAGGGCCACTTCTGCCAATCTCAACACCCTAGAGGGTCTGTAGGGAAGGAGATAGGCCCCAAATATCTGAAAGACCAAGTCATTTAAACACAAGCATAAGCACCTTGCATCAGGCCCAAAAAGAACCATAGTCATCATCCTTCCAAGAATGCATCACCCTTGACCACTGATGTCATACCATCTAGGGCTGATGAGAGTTGGAGTCTGTGATGTTCCTATAGGTTAAGCATCTGTAAATATGGTAAGTGCAGGTCTATTAGGTGATGTATGGTAATTGACAGAGAGAAAGGGGGAGTACATGGGTGAGAAGCTGAAGGATGCTGGATGATGATTGGCTGAGTGGCTAGCTGGCTGAAAGTATAAATGGAGGTTTGTGAGTGATGGGGGAGAAGTTGTTGAGTTGGTTGGAGTGAGGTCGTTTGGTGAGGGTTGGTTGGCCGAGTTCTGAGGGAAGTTTGGATTGTATTTGACTGATATTTAAAGAGTATATATATGAACAGAAACAAAGAGTGGCCATATATGAAACCATATGCTTGTGAAACATTCCTAAAGTAATCTTGTTATTTCCTGTTGTTAGTAAATAAATACTTATTTGGTTTACCAAAGGCCTGATCCTTGGCTGGGGGAATATACAGACCAGAAGGGAGGGCAAGGTAATTACCAAGGCTGAACAGAAACTGTATCTAATGGTGGCAGCGGTGAAGGGAGATATTGTAACAAGTCAAGTATCCAGAGCAACACAGAGTTGTATGCTTTATATATAAAGATACAAGGGGGTTGGGAACAGCATAGGCACACAGTCACAAAGTAACAAGCTATATAGAGAGACTTAGGCAAAGTCTCTGGGAGTATTAGTTACAGGAAGTGACTGGTGGTGCTGCCTAGCAGTGGGATCTAGTGAGATCTGTGCTAGAGCGGAGTGAGAAACCATATAAAGGATGGTCCTGACTGGTGGTGTCCCTGGGGGTGCCTAGTGAAAGGCAGTAGCCACAAGCAGGGGGGAACCTGACAGGGAGAACCAGGGAAGGACGTCACAGAGTCCAACAACATCTGGAAGGCACAAGGTTGCCTATCCCTGGCCTAAGAGAGATGCTCCAACCTAGAACTCTGTGGGTGACCACATGGGGCACACGTGCACAATGATGGGGGCTCCGCATTCTAACCCCTGGGAATCCCTCTGCCTTCTGCATCAATAGATTTCTACTAAGAAGTGGTAAGGACCAGGTTGAAAGTCTCACTGCTGGGAAGTGAAGGCAGAAAAATACCTTCCCACAGTCCCACCATTGAGGTCACTCCCTACTGTAAAAAACAAACTGGAGGGGGAGGAAGAGGGGGATCACTGCAGCATTCAAATTTCCAGAAGCATCGTACCCAAAGATATCCCCACTGCACAAGTAATAATTTGACATTCAGCTCCACAGGCCATCTTGGCCGAGCATGTAAACATCATCATTAAACAGTCCCCCCTCCCGGCCTTGTGTCATACAGGTTGTTTCTCTAGTCACGGATCTGCAATCCCAGCAGTCACCAACCCTATTAAAACCATTGCGGTGTCCTGTTGGCCTTTGCAGAAGCTGAATTACAAATTAGCAACTCTATTTGGGTCAGCCTCATGTTCTGACATAAGCAGAACTCTTCCAAGGAAAGAGAAAGGCTGCCTTTGAGCAAGCAAGACATCCACTTACCAGAGACAGAAAGGACATTTGGTCCCTGACTGAACAATTAGGATAGCCTTAGGGTTGAACAAATAAGGCAGCTTTGGTCTGGGAAGAACAGGCATTAGCCAGAAGATGAAACAGGGCAATCAGTTAAGACCAGGTTGAACACAGGGCAACCACAGCACAATTAAGTCTGTTCTCCAGCTGATATAGGTTTTGCCAGGTAAAAGCTGAGTCACACACTTGAGAAAAGCAACCTACCCTGTTCTGAGCTTCTAGGATTCTGGGGGCCTATGTTGATTGATCCTTGTTGGAAACTGGCAGCCCTCCAGAAGGTTGCACTACAACTCCCATCATCATCACCCCTACCTGCTGGCCATGCTAGCTGCTGGGGCTGAGGGACACTGGAATCAAACAACACCCGAAGGGTCCCCCACTACCTCTGGCATAGGCAAGATGAAACTAGATGGAGTAATGCCCTGGCTCTGTAGAAAACAGCTTTCTATGTTTATTATAATCATCATAATCATAATATAATTTATATCCCAGCCTTCCGCCTGAAGGAGCCCAGGGCAGCAAACATGAACAAAACAATTCATCAGAAAAAATAAAAGCACACTAAAACCATTCTAAAATGCCATTACACTTAAAAAGATTCTAAAACACTGTTCCTAAAAAACACCAAAAAACATTCTTTCAGCAGTGATCTTTGGGTTGCCAGTAAAACTCCAAGGGATGCCTCCAGGGGCTGGTATCCCAGTTACAGAAGATATAAAGTTTCACCAAAGTACTCACCCAAGGAGAGCAGGGTTGCCAAACAAACCAAGGTCAAGCACAGCCCACAGAAACAGTTTAGGTCCAAATGTGATCCAGAGACAAAGCCAGGCAACACTGCAAGGTCAATAACACAGGACATTCAGGCAAGACACAATTCAACAAGGCAGAAAGACTAATCACAAGCTAGAGACCAGAAACCTGTGTTGCTTCCAAAAGCTGGAATGTTCAAAGGGGAGGCCTTATGTCCTCTGGCATTCTAAACCACACCCTAACCACAGCTGCAGATAGGGGAGGAGTATCAATTATTACTTACTCACTCCTTACTCATGAGTAGACCAATGAGTCAGGTTTCATGGACACATACCTTGCCATCACTCTTCAGCCTGGACCCAAAGGTTCTTGCACCATCACTCTAGAGCAGCCTTTCCCAACCTTTGGGCCCACAGATGTTGCTGGACAACAACTCCTATCAGCCCCATCCAGCATGGCCAATGGTCAGGAATGATGGGAACTGTAGTTCAGCAACATCTGGGGACCCAAAGGTTGGGAAAGGCTGCTCTAGAGGATGCGGGAAGCAATTCCATAAGAATGTAAGAAGAGCCTGCCGGATCAGGCCAAAAGGACCCATCTAGTCCAGCCTCATGTTCTCACAGTGGCCAACCAGATGCCCCAATGGGAAGCCCACAAGCAGGACCTGAGCGCAAGAGCACTCTCCCCCTCCTGTAGTTTCCAGCAACTGGTATTTGGAAGCATACCACCTCTGGCCATGGAGGCAGAGCGTAGCCACCCACCCCTCCTCAGACAGTTCCATGGGTTCATCATCAGGTATCAACCCAAAGGGGCCATCAGCATTGGATTCAGGGTGGGGCTGCCTGCTCCCCAAGGTCCCCAAGCTGTGGAGTGTCTGGTTCATCCTCTGAGGACTCCATGTCTGGTACCAGAGGTCAGGGCTAGGCATGACAGATCCTGGGTGTGAGGAACATGATGCACAGCCACTGGACCACCACCCCTCCCATTTTCACTTTGTCAACAACTGGCCTGGTATCCAAGATGGAAACCGCCCTGCCTCCTGCTCCATCTTGCAGCTCACAAAGGCTGCAACCCAATACATGCTTACCCAGGAGGAAGTCCCATTGAACCTAGTGGAGCTTACTTCTGAGTAGACACATATTGGATTGCAGCCTAAGCTGTTTGTCCCTGACACACACACACTGAATCTCTTTATGGCTGCAATCTCATAAACATCCCTATTTAAAGAATAATTTAATTAAGTGGAAGAAAATGTAATTAATTTTAATTGTTGATGATCATTCATTTTCCCTTCATTAATATATATATATATCTCAGTGCCCAGTTAATGTTGTATAATAGGGTAATTAAATTCTCTTATAAGAACTAGTTAATCTTCAAATGCTTTGGACGTGGTAGTGCTCAGTGAACCTTGGGGGCTTTGTTTGAGATTGGGATTGACTCCAACAGCTGTCAGGAATCAGAGAAGAGTGTCTCTGAACATAGGCAAAGTTAGGCACAAGAGTGGATGGGGAGGAGTGAGCAAAATGCAGTGGTGATGGGGGGGGGGAGCCCACTTTCTTAAATCTTGGGAGCCAGGAATTGGGCCAAATCATTCCACTGCAGAAGCTACCATACCGACTCTCTTGCTCTTTCCAGCCCTGCTATTAATTTTAAACAATGCCCTGAATGTTTTAAGACCAAGATGAGTGGTTCAGTTAGGTAGCTATAGCCAATGCCAGCCCAAGTCAGAGCAGACCCATTGAGGTTAATGGCATGGCTAACTTAGGTTCATTCATTTCAATGGGTCTACTTCGAGTAGGACTTGGTTGGCTACAACCCAATGATCTTATGGATGGGAAAGGGCCACTTTGGATGGCGTGAATTAGGGACCCCTATTCCCCCTTACAAAGGTACCATTCTTAGAGTGGTTTAACAATCCATCCCTCTTCCCAGGGAACCCTGAACAAACTTTGTAGCTCTGTGAGGGGAATAGGGTGGTCTCCTCGCAACTCTCAGCACCCTGAACAAACTATACTTCCCAGGAGTCTTTGGGAAAAGTCGGGACTGGTGGAAAAATGTATAGAGTACCATTTACCTCATGAGGGTAAGGGGGTGGATGAATTGAGAGTGGCATTAATAACATATACGACAATCCAAACCAAAGAACCTGCAAGAGAAGAAACCCCAGAAGGGTGCTTAAGTAATCCTGCTTCTGTGGAGTATTTAAGAGAGAAGTTAAAATTGGAGGCTGAGAAATTGAGAATGGAGGCGGAAAGATTTAAAATGGAGGTGGAGGAAAAGGAAAAGCAGCGAATGATGGAGATGGAAAGGTTGAGAATGGATACTGAGATACAAGTGGAAAGATTAAAATTGGATAGAGAGAAATTTCACTCTGAGGAGACAAGGAAAGAGAGAGATGGAGCAAAAATAAAAATTACTCCAAAGGACTTTGCTGTCTATGAGCCTGGTCAAGATCCTCAAATTTACCTCACAACATTTGAAAAGGCAGCTCAGATGTGGGGGCTACCTGAAGATAAATACATGCAGTATTTATCAAATCTGATTAAAGGGGAATTGGCTGAAGTGTATCAGTATTTCCCTTCAGACAGGCAAGTAACATATGCTGAATTCAAAGAAGCAGTGTTTAAAAGATTCAGACTGGGGCCTGATTATTTTAGAAAGCTTTTCAGAAACTGCCAGATACAGACAGGGAGGTCTTTCGTGGAGCTGGGGGCAAAACTGATGGATATATTTGGGAAATGGCTGACAAGTGCGAAAGCTCAGTCTGTGGAAGAGGTGAAAAACCTCATGATATTGGATCAGTTGTACCATCAATTGCCGCCCAAAATTAGGTTGCTGGTGAAAGATCGTTCCCCTAAATCTGTAACAGAAGCAGCGGAGCTGGCAGATCACTTTGCCTCAAACTGAACTGGGTGGATGGCAAAACCACAAAGAGATTTTAAACTGAGACCAAATAACAATGGCAGAAAAGATGTGGCACCACAGAGAGTAAACCCTCAAATAAAATCAGAAGGGCACAAGACACCTCAGTTTGGGTCGGTGTTCGCCCTAAAACAGAGGAGAAAATCGGTTACCGATGTGGGAAGCCAGGCCATCTGCGTTTTCAATGTGAGAGTGTAAACCCCCTCAGTAATCCGCTTCAAGGAAGGACAGTAAAGAGTGAACTGAGAGAGGGAGAACCAAAAACGATACAGTTCTGTCAAATAAGCTGGTCAAAGGTCCAAGATTTGGACTCAAGCTTGAGAGAAGAAGTGTGTGTGCAAGGGGCAAAATATTGGGCTTTGCTAGATACTTTTGCTGCTCAGACCTTACTGAGGCCAGATTTAATAAGATCTGAAGAAATTTTACCTCAGGAAAAGCTGGTAATCCAAGGAGTGAGAGGCGAACCGGAAAGCATTCCCATGGCCCTAATAAAACTGGAATGGAGGGGAAAGGAGGAGACTTACAAAGTGGGTATCAATGCTCAGCAAGAAGAACCTGTGATTTTGGGCAGAGATGTTATGGGGGCAGGAGGAAAAGGAAAAGAAAACATGAGAAGTATGGAACTCAGTAAGAATAGTACTGGCATAATGCAATTAACAATGTGACATTATTTTGCACAACAAAATATTGCTGGAATGTTCTTTCAGCAGTATTGCTAAAATGGGCTCATGCTTCTTGTATACAGTATAAGTGTCCCCAGTCAAGCATGAGGAGTGCATGCATGTAACACGGGAGTGGGGAACCTCCCAGGCCTTTGTATTTGGCTGTCCAAACTCTCCCCAGACCACATCCCCTCACTGGCTCTGCTGGCTGGAACGTGTCCTTGAACTCCAATCATGCCTCCTGCTTGCAAGTGTGTGCACAAGCTAGTTTCCTCTATAAAGGTACAGTTTAGATTTATTGCTCCACCCACTGTTGCCTTTGGCCCCACCCTCCACAGGTTGCCCAGAAGGGAATGTAGCCCTCAAGCGGAAAAGGGTTCCACATCCAGGTGTAATGTATCCCTTTGGCATTTACTCGTGTAATATAGGTGGATGATACAGCTAGACAAAGGAGGCAGCTTTTTTTTTAAAAAAAGTCAACATCTGCCAATTTTTATGCACATTTTTTTTCAAATAAGGTGCACATGAATTTTGTACCTGAGTTTTTGTAACCAAGTGCAAAATGTTAAGAAGAAAGGAGCCTATAGTCTGTAGTGGCAATGATGCAATAAGCACTGGGACATCTCCAAAGTTAATTGGTTTATTGTTGCATGAACTTCTGTTGAGAAAAACATATTTCCTTATATGCATAAAGTAACTGTCCAAGAGGTCATTGCTGCAGTAGGTTGAACTCTATTCTAAACAGATACTTTATGGCATGAACACTGCTCACGGGACCACATATATTTCTAAGTGTATTCTCTCTTTTGTACCTGAGGTTTCTAGTTACATTACTCAAGACATTTCTACACATCAGAATACTTCGGGGATGGCAATGGTGAAATGTTTGAATTGTATTGTAATTTTGTGTTTCTACCAATCTTCAGTTATCCACGTTGCTTCTGTGGTTTTAAAGAAAACAATGAGAAAAGAGAAGTATATTTCATTAGCAGGACACCAAAATTAAAGAAAACTATGCAGTTATTTTGAATATGGCAGGGGTGGGCAATAGAGGCCTTGGTGCCAGTAGAGCAGTTATGGATCCTGTTGAATAGGCATCATTTCATAAACTGAACACAAACTTTTTAAAAAAATCTTGAATATTGGTGAGCAGCTGTGACTTTCCAATCTCTGCCACTATATGAAATAAACTTGTGCCACCCTTCATATGTGATGCTCTATATTTTCTCCCCCCAAGATAATTACTTGGTCCAGGACAGAGGCAGGGGGATTATTATATATGTGGCAGGCTTAAAAAGAAGGACAGCTGCTTCTTCAGCAAGTTACATATTCTGGGAAAGTGAAGCCAGCACATTAAAAGGAATGACTCACCAGGAAGTGTCTGGATAGAGACCTGCAGAACAACAGAGAGCTGAAGCCTTCCTGGATGACCATAGCCTCACCTCTACTGTGCCGTTTACTATCAGTTAACTGCAGCCCTAACTCATCATTTCTACTCATTCATTAAGTTCTGTCTTGGCCTTTCACCTTTCACCTGATTGCCTTACTATAGGTAATGCAAGCCCTCTTTCTGCATTCTGTACGGTGCCTGCCTAACCATTGCTGCCATTTCAGAAATATTAAGGGTAGTACAGGGATGTTCATGCTGCAGTATATATTAAATGTTTAAATTATAGCAAATAAGGAAAAGCAGTTAAGCCAATGTTGGGCTGAGATATTTTTGTAGCTGCTGCAGAAGTCATGTGCACACACATGCAAACGTTTCTCTATATGACTATCTGTGCCACTTGCTGTTGCTGCTTCACCAAATAAAAATAGGGGTTATTATTAATTTCTACTTTTGTAACCTGCTTTTTGAATGGAGTCCCCAAAGTGTTCAACAACATTCACAACATCTGATTCCATGCTGGACTTTATAGTTCAAAAATTAAAACAAATGTGTCCACTATTAAGAGGAGGAAAGAGGAGAAGAGAACAGATTTTTTAAAACAGAAATACTGAACTCAACAGGGAAAAACACATGATAATTGTAATGGGGGAGGTATCAGCCCAGTGATTAAGGAAGAGATACATAATCTTGTCTTTAGCTGCCTCTGACCTTTTCACGTTCCCTGACAAGGCAGTTTATCTTTTACAAAGGTGACCCTGCAACAAAATGTTGCAGTGTGGAATACTTTCTGTTCAGGATTCCAGACACTCTGTTCTTTCCCTCATTGCCCAGTTTTCCACTTCTCCAGAGCATTCAGTTAACATTTCATGCCCACTGGGCATGCTCAGTTCTCATTGGGTTGCTGCTGGCTCCTCTTCTTTAGCCCCCCCCCCAAATATTTATTGTACTCCTGCAAACCTCACAGTTAGCCCAGGTCTGTTGATAACTTCCTGTTGTTTTAGCTACATAAGCAACAACACTCAAAGAGCTGAAATTGAATTAGAATTGAAGAAGATAAAGATGATAATGAGGTAGAAGGATAATCTTAATTGATTCATGAGCGAACCTCTCTTTGCCTACCTCCTTTACAAATTATATCAACCACACCAGTTACACTTCCTGAAAAGAAGACCCCAACCATCAATATAGCTGCAATCCTACATGCAGCTGGGATAACGTCCCTTAAAATCAATGGGACTTACATGTAGGAGTGCAGGATTGCAGCTTAAATTTCCAGTGGAAAAAGCAAGAATAAAATGTGATCCCATTTTGACATTGCTAATATATTAACAAAAGCTAATGCCATACATATGGTGGAATTTGACAAATGTTTAAATATTAAAAGATGAAGCACCAGACCCATCAATATAATAAAGGGACAGCTATTCTGTCAAAATAGAGCTGAAATGGAAAATTAAGTTTCCTGAAAGAGGAAAGAGCATCTGTCTTTTTCAGTCATAATGACTCATAGATCATGTTTTCTACAGCACAGTCAGTCCAACTGAATTTGCAGTTGGTGATCATCAACCCACATAGCTTCATTGCTTTAGGTAGATTCATAAAGCTGCTTTTCTCTGACCAAAAAGAGTTTTAAAAAAATTAATGCTGTACTGGATTTCAGCTATGATCCCCAAAGTATATTGAAGATTGGGGTTCAATGTATGTGACAGAACAAATGTAGGTGGGATGAGCTTGTACGCATGGTGAAATGGTCATATGTCATGTTCTACATATTTATAGTTACTGCATTGTGTATGTGGTGAGTGTGTATGTACTGGTCTGGGTAACATTAAGGCATTTATTCAAATGTCTCTCTCAGCTCAGAATGAATGCTCAATAAAGACTGGATATAAGCTGCATTCAGACATGGTGCTTATTTTGTTAGTTTAATGAATTAAAATGGCACTTCTGTCTTGATTTCTAAAATTCCTTTCACACTGCAGTACCTGTTGCGTTAAAGAGCTGTGGCTTTTTCAGCCAATATAACACCATTTCACACAACTGTCTTTCACACTGCTGCAATGAACAGCACCTTGTTTTTGTCCCCCACAAGTTATATACATGCACACTAAAGCTCTCCTATAATTCACTGTCTGAGTTAGTGTCTACAGGGGTGCATGTGGGAAAAGGAGGAAGGGAATGCTGCTATCCATGCCTAATTTTTGTCAGGCAAAAAAAGTGACGTATGCCTAAAAGGCGGGAACAGATTGCATGCTGGGATGCCTGTCACATTGAGAGGCTGCAGCTAATGCAAAGCTCCCACAATCTTCTGGCTTCCTAGAATTGCAAATGGATTGTTTCTGGTATTATTGTTGGGTCAGAATTTGCGATCCAGTTCCCTGCAGAACTATAAAACACGTGCCTTGTAATGAAACAGCTTGAGCATCATGGGAAACTGAACCAAAGTGGCCTTTGAATGACTTTTGATATAAAATATCGGTTTATTTCCTGGTGACCTGACCCTTACCTACATTCCAGTGGCTCGAATAATAAAAGCCGGCTTAAGCTGGAAACATTACCATTATGCATTCTTGTATCACAACTATGCCTATAACCTTGCTTATTGTTACAAATGTGCCTCACATAGAAATGTTAAAAGTTATCCCGATGTCCCACAGACCTTGACTTGTAAAACCTTTGATATGCAAGCGTAGTAATTTCATGTCTGTCTCCATTTCGGGGCGCCCGGTTGCAGCTGGGCCTCCTCTTCTGAGATTTCCCTTTGTCTATGGATGTAGAATGCTTATCTCAAGGACATGCGAAATATGCAGACATAGAGTCTGAAAGGCAATCTCAATGTTTCCACTTGTGTCCTTCCCCTACACCCCTTTTACCTCCTTCTACATATCTTAAGGTTGAAACAACTGCAATTGCTTCTTTTGTATTTATGACGTTACCCCAATATTGTAAACTTTGGGGAGAGACTATATATACCCTAAGCTATCAATAAACAAGGTCCCCATGCTGACCTGCTTTGGCTTGTAAGTATTGGGTCCCCTTTGCAAAGGAATTGTCTTGTCTTTATTTGATCTCTGATAGTGGGTTCATTTGCACTCAACTCCGCACTTTCTCGGGTGTAAGCGAGTTGGGGTTGACAGAGGCGACTCGCGTGTTGGGTTTGGACCTAACATTATTTATCATGAAAATTGTGCTAAATTTCCACTATATTCCACTCGATTTCTGGAACTAGCTTTTACATTGTGTGAAAGGTCAAATATAATGTGCAAATTATCGGGTAAGAAATCAGAATAATGGAACAAAGTGCAGTGTAAAAGCAGCTCTAAACTAACCACGTAAGCTTTGTGAAAGCAATGAGGATGAATGCTCAATAAACAGACAGTCTGGGGGAGCCCTACGTCAGATCATTTTGGTCCATGTAGCTCAACACAAACACCCTGATACTGTGGGCTTAAAATATAAGAGAGAGCTGTGAAAATTCTCCTTATATCTCCTTCTCACATTCATGGCATAGGAGCTACTGCATCACAGCTGTTTCTGGGGCCATGTTTGAAGAATTCCACCAGGTTTCCTTCCAACACCAGTCCCACTTTCCCCAGAAACTGTGTAGATGCTGGCATGGGGAGGACCTGTTCTATGGGTCCCCACACACATTGCCATGAGGCTTCTCAAATTATTTTTGCAACATGGGAATGTGCTGTGATGGAGGCTGGGCCTGGCAACCAAGAGGTCTTTCGTATCTTTAAAAGTTGTGCAGGGGGGAGGGAGAATTCCACCTTGTGGTTTTTCCCTTTACAGGGTTGCAAGAACACCTGCACTTGGCTGACTTTCTCTTCTCCTAAAGATACAGGATCAGTCTCAGGCCCTGAACCTGGCAACCCTATTTGCAACACATGTGATAGACTCCCTATGTTAATAAAAAGGCAGAATGTGAGGGGAGATATTAAAAATAACTAGATCAGCTGATAAATAACAAACTAACTGATTCTAAATGCCCAGTAACATTATGACTCAAGAGATCACCTCATGTGATTTCTGAGACTTATTTATTACCAGTAGAAAAGCATTCCTGGAACACTGATGAGTGTTCTGAGAATTCAGTGTCTATCCAGAGTCTCTATTTTATCTCTTTTTTTTAGCTGTCATTTACAAAATGCTCTCCAGCTGCAGGCAAACAAGCAGATGAAAGACTGAACAACATGGAGGGACAAGCCTCCTGTCCTTTGTAGTTAACCTGAGTTTGTCTGACGCTCATTGTCAAAATATTTAAATGAGCAATGTGTTGCTTAAATATGTATGGCTATACTTAGCATGATAATTAATGTGCCTCTGAAAGAACATCTTCTGAATCATCATAGAAGCCACACAACCAGTGGAAGGGTTCAATTGAGCAAAAGACGGGTGACACTCCATACATGAAATTCAATTGGAAGGATCCTGAGCCCAAGCGTGTTTACTCAAAAGTTAATCCTGTTCACTTCAGTGGGATTTACTTCTAGGTAAGGGTGTTGGGGACACAGTAGCAGACAGTGGGGTGGGGCTGGATGCTCATGTGACTTTGGTTGCCTGCATCACTGCTGCAAACCAGGGCAGAAAGAGGGACAAGTGGTAGTGAGGTTGGGGTAGTGCAAAGGCACCATCAGGAATGCCAATTGGCTCTGCTGGTGTGTTTGCACCATACTGACCTTGCCACCACCTCACCCTTCTCCGTCCCAGTATGGAGCAGTGATGTGAGAAACCAGAGATCAAGTGAGTGCCACTATCCCACCCTGCCATCCATTACTGTTTGGACTTCAGGCTTTACCACTGGGCAAAGCAGTCATTTTCTATTTTTGCAGGTGGTAACAACCAGCAGAATGGTTGCTGCATCCCTTTCATGCTCTGTCTAGGAAGGAAGGAGAAAGCACACATTCAACAAATACAAAAAGGGAAATAAGAATGGCAGACACTTCCATAGCATCTCAAGAAACATCATCAGTAGCAACCAATCAGGGACTGTGCTGGCAACAATATGCATGTGCTGCCCATTCAAGGAGGAAAGCAGTGAACTCAGTATGACAGGAACAGCTCTCAGCACATTCCCTTCATCACCACTTTCACAAGCAGGCATTGCATCCCCCATTCCATCAGCCCTAGTGGCACAGCCAGCAGCAACTCTGATACTGTAAGTCTCTAGGCAGGTAGGAGTTAGGGGTGTGTTCATGTTCCCCTGGTATTCTGAGACTGCTTGTGCAAAGTGCCCTTTCTCCAGACTTTCCTATCAGCAGAGTTCACTCTAAGTGTGTAGGAGATGGGACTGGAGAGAGATAACCCCAGGCTGTGGACCCAATCATTTCAGTAATAGTCTCCCTATGTGGGATTTATAGATTGGCAATGGTATACAATGTGATTGGGTGCTGAGTTCCACCATATCCTATGCTTTCTTGCAGTGGTGCAGGCAGGGTGGTTCTTGATGTAGGGGCTGGCTTTTTGCTTTTTAAATATTTTTTTAAATTTAAAAATAGTAAAAATGAAGTCAATAGGAGGAAACGTTCTTATGCTAAGTCCTGTACATTTGTAAAGCTGCGTTGTTGAGCATGTGTGACCATAAACTGAAGGGCTAAAAGTTGCAGCATCATTGTGCTTCTCCTCTGTACCACCCATGATTCCACCCCATTTTAGCTGTTCCACGAGGATATTTGGGAAGTTCCACAGGCATATCTGTCATACTAGCAGGGTATCTTCCACTGAATCCTAAAGCCCCTCAGCTGACAGACCAAAGTACAGGAATGTGCTCTAATTGTGCAACGTATAATCCAATTCTTGGCATGTTTTCACAAGAAGTCCGCTGAGTTCCATTGAGCTTATAACCCAGCAAGTAAATTTCAACTTCAAATCCATACTGAATTGCAAAACAAATCTGAAACCAGTATACACTTTCCTTCAGTTCACTTTTGAAGCTGAAATTATATATGATTATTGAGTCTGGTTTAACACCGGTGTGATTTATTAGTTTTGCCTTCCTGGAAACGTTTTGCATTATATCTGGGACTTCTGTATTTGCCACAGGCAATGGTTATTATATAGTTTAACCCGAGTGACCCAGTTCATAACAGCAGTTACTAAAAATGTATTATTCATTTATTTATTTTCATGTACAGCAGGTGAGAAGGATCCCTGCTTCCAAATAAATCAAAATCGAATAGTAGATTTGTGACTTTTTTTTTTAAACAGACATCTTAGTATGAAAAGAAAACCATTGCCATGGTAACTTGATTACCCCCCCCTGCCCTGAATGTTATGAAACAATGGATACAACTACGGAAATATTTTCACTGGAAACTAAGTCACAATTCATGCTTGCATGAGGGTCGGATTAAACACAGCAGGTGTATGCAACAATCTCTCAGGTTGTTCTTTTTTAATGAAAAACAGGTGCATGAGTTTCAGTGGAGTAATAGGGGAATAGTTCATCATCCTTCCTCTGCCAGCCATTTGCCCATTCAAAACCACTCCATCCAATTGCTTTTCCACTTATGGAACAATCTTATGGATAGGTAAGCAGGTGTGTGTTGAGGGGGGAGATCTAGGCTAGAAAAATAGCACGGTCAAAAGGTAGATATAAAAAGGATTGTTGTGTAAATGTCTGCTCAATATTGTACCCCATCTGTAGTTCCTGTTTAACATTAAATCACTTGACCAGAAGTTTAAGGTAGAAACTGCTTTCTGGAGGCTGCCCTGAGCAAGGAGCACAAAGTCTGCTTTGTGCTACCTTTGCCAAGATAAAAGGAAACAGCAGGTCAAGGTCTGTGTTGTCCTGATGGGGCTGGATTCAATGAAGGAACATACACACCAAGTCCCGGTTGTTCTCTTCAGCTCTGAGAAGCATACCATTTCACTCCATCTTCTTATCACGGAGACCCAGGAAATAAACTTTCTTACAGTGCAATCCTATATACAGTATGTCTGCTCAAAAGTCTTGTTGACTTCACTGGGGCTTATTCCCAGTGAAGTGGCTATAGGATTGTGACCTTAGTCTTACTTGATATGTAGTGAAGGAAACATAAATGAAAATCCACCTGTGCCAACGGCTGACTGATTTTTTGGTTTTGGTTTTTCAGGACCTTCTACATGCAAAACATGTGCCCCACCGAGCCACAGCAATTCCCCTAAAGTTGCAGTATCTTGCACTGAAGATGTGAGCTTTATGCCCCATTTTCAAGCAATGTTCAGTGTTCAAGGTTGGCATTTAGGTAGGAAGCGTACAGTTTTCTAGCTGAGGCTTGAGTTGGGAGGGTAGCTGAATTGCAGTACTTTCTGGACAGACCTGCTGAGAAGTTTATAAATCCATCCCACCTGAGTATCCTCCTCAGGAGGCCCAGCCTTCCTAAATTAGATTTGACCTTTGACCTGATACAGCAGGATTGTCTGGTTGGCAGTGATCCATGATAGGACCTTCTCAGTGGTGGTTCCCCATTTGTGGAATGCCCTCCCTAGTCAGTGCCTCCCTTATTAACTTTTAGGAAGAATTTAGAAACATTCCTCTTTTCCCAGGCATTTGGTGGCTGAAAGATATATTTCTGGCAACACTGACATTATTTGTTATGAGAACAGATGATTATTTTTAGAAGTTTTTAACTGGCTTTAGTCGTTTTAATTGTATTCTACTATTGATGTGTTTGCTGCTCTGGGCTAAGTCAGGAGAAAGGATGGGACATAAATGAAATAAATAAAATAAAAATGACTCTCAGCTGCAAAGCCTTTCCAGGGGAAAGATGGGAGGGAGCCAAAGTTAAAGTTACTTTATATTCCAAAAACTTAACACAATCATGTTCTAAAGCAGGAATGGGGAATCTGTGGCCCTCCCGATATGGTTGGGCTCCAACTCCCATCCAAAAGAAAGGAAAGGACTGCAGGTCAGATGTCTGTCAACTCTGAAGAAAAGAGATATGTTTGAATATCATGATTTTGTTAAGTCCGGGGGGGAAATATGTAATGACTTGTATTGTCCAGGAATTCAACAAAATTCTCTAATGTGATCCCTTTTCACATATTTAGCTGTAAGGAATACTCTAACAAATGAATGTATTATGACTCAGATTTGATAACTAAACCCTGCAAACTCTTGCCTGCATACTCCCAACCACAAATTCAGTTTCACCTGAAAAAAAAACGCTGTCAAATTTCATATACATGCTAATGATAGAAGACTGGGTGACATGGTGTCATCTGTCTTTAGTAAGTCATATTCTTTATATAAACAATTGAGTCATAGAGTGTGATGGCTTCGTCATGCACTACTTCATTGCCTTCTGCCGAAACAGGGAGCTGGATTTGAATATAAAGCTCATCCTCTACTTGGTTAGGCATTGGGTGAACAGCATTGTTAGTTGTTGAGTTTGAGTTGGGTACGGCAACAGGGGAACACACTGACTGACCGAGATGAAATAAAAGGAAGATGGAAGCAATACACTGAAGAACTCTACAAAAGAGATGCAAGGATGACAGATTCATTCACAGAGGAACCATATGATGAAGAACCAGAAATTTTAGAATGTGAGGTGAAAGCTGCTCTTAAAATTCTTGGAAGAAACAAATCATCAGGAATAGACGGCATACCAATAGAGTTGCTACAAGCTACTGAGACTGAATCTGTCCAAATTTGGACAAAAATTTGTCAAGAAATATGGAAAACTAAACAATGGCCCACAGACTGGAAGCGTTCAATATATATCCCAATTCCAAACAAAGGGGATCCCAGAGAATGCAGTAATTACCGAACTATTGCCTTAATATCCCATGCAAGTAAAGTAATGCTCAAGATTCTACAACAAAGGCTCTTACCATATATGGAGCGAGAAATGCCAGACGTCCAAGCTGGATTTAGAAAGGGAAGAGGCACCAGAGATCATATTGCAAACATACGTTGCATAATGAAACGGACCAAGGAATTTAAGAAGAAAATCACCCTGTGCTTTATAGACTACACCAAAGCCTTTGACTGTGTAGATCATAAAAAACTATAGAATGCTTTAAAAGAAATGAGGGTGCCACAGCATCTGATTGTCCTGATCCGCAACTTATACTCTGGACAAGAGGCTACTGTAAGGACAGAATATGGAGAAACCGATTGGTTCCCCATCGGAAAGGGTGTGAGACAGGGGTGTATTTTATCACCCTATTTGTTTAATCTGTACGCAGAACATATCATATGGAAAGTGGGATTGGACCAAGATGAAGGAGGTGTGAAAATTGGAGGGAGAAACATCAATAATTTAAGATATGCAGATGATACCAGCAGAAACCAGTAATGATTTGAAACGAATGCTGATGAAAGTTAAAGAGGAAAGCACAAAAGCAGGACTACAGCTGAACGTCAAGAAGACTAAAGTAATGACAACAGAAGATTTGTGTAACTTTACAGTTGACAATGAGGACATTGAACTTGTCAAGGATTATCAATACCTCGGCACAGTCATTAACCAAAATGGAGACAATAGTCAAGAAACCAGAAGAAGGCTAGGACTGGGGAGGGCAGCTGTGAGAGTACTAGAAAAGGTCCTCAAATGCAAAGATGTATCACTGAACACTAAAGTCAGGATCATTCAGACCATGATGTTTCCGATCTCTGTGTATGGATGTGAAAGTTGGACAGTGAAAAAGGCGGATAAGAGAAAAATCAACTCCTTTGAATGTGGTGCTGGAGGAGAGTTTTGCGCATACCTTGGACTGCAAAAAAGACAAATAATTGGGTGCTAGAACAAATTAAACCAGAACTGTCACTAGAAGCTAAAATGATGAAACTGAGATTATCATACTTTGGACACATCATGAGAAGACATGATTCACTAGAAAAGACAATAATGCTGGGAAAAACAGAAGGGAGTAGAAAAAGAGGAAAAAAGAGATGGATTGATTCCATAAAGGAAGCCACAGACCTGAACTTACAAGGTATGAGCAGGGTGGTTCATGAAGATGCTCTTGGAGGTCGCTGATTCATGGGGTCAGTGTGAGTCGTAATTGACTTGAAGGCACATAACAACAACACGGCAATTATGGAATGAAGCTGTTTACTGATTACTGAAACTTTATTTTAAATATAAGTTTTTTATAGAGTAAATTTTCTAGTACAGTGAACATAGAACAGGGTCTTAAGTGACTGGTCCACATGTGGTCATGTCCTCGGGTGGTAGGGTTGCCAGGTTCAGGTCCTGAGACTGATCCTGTATCTTTAGGAGAAGAGAAAGTCAGCCAAGTGCAGGTGTTCTTAAGAACACCTGCACTTGGCTGACTTTCTCTTCTTGTGAAGATACAGGATCAGGATCAGGTCCTGAGCCTGGCAACCCTATCGGGTGGAGACATTTTGGGTGGAAATCCTCACAAAAATTAACAATAAACTCAAACAAACCATTGCTAAGATTCCAATATTAGCAATTTTGGATATTTTTTCCAAAGGACTTACAATCTATACTACATAAAGACTTTATATTGCACTCTAGCATCAGCAAGAGTAATCATTACAATTCATTGGAAGAGTTTGGTGAGGATTGCTTTTGAAGGGTTAGGGGTCATTTATTAATGGAAACAGACTGTTTAAAAAACTAATTCTTTAAAGTTTGTTATTTAATAGACTTTTGAATCTTGCATTTAGAAAATATAGAGCAAAAGGCATACAAATATAAGAATATCAGAAGGGCCCTGTTGGATCAGGCAAAAGGCCCATCTAGTCCAGCTTCCTGTTCTCACAGTTGCCAACCAGGTCTATGGGAAGCCTGCAAGTAGGACATGAGTGCAACAACACTTCCCAGTTGTGATTCCCAGCAACAAGTATTTCATACAGCCTCTGACAGTGGAGGCATGTGTTTTGAATAAATAGTGTGGTGTTGATGAAAAATGGTAAAAACAATTAAGTATGGAGGAACACTGTCACAAAACTGTTGTTTTAAGACTTTCCACCTTGAGGAAACCCTTTCTACATCATTTGTCTATTGAGGACCTCCTGCATGATTACGATGGGCTTCCCCCTTTATGTTTTGGAAGCTGACATTGCTATTCGCCCTCACTAAATTAACTGAGAGGGCACCCTAAAATACACTACACAATGTTCTCCTGATCATTGGCTGTAAGCTGTAGGAGACAATAATTGTGGACAAGCTGTCTTTCATGGAAATGTCTCCACCGTTATCTGAGACACATATCCTCAAACAAGCATCTGAGGAATATTACAGTTCTTTGGTATATAATTTGAAAAAGCATCCTAGATTCAAAAACAAAAGAATGAACATGAGGTACAGAACATGAAATGTCTAGATATTTGCCTATGTCATTTGCTAAGCATGGATTATAAAGCATCTTCAACATTGTTATGTTCTCCAGGATAAAAGGATCATCTTCACTGAATCAAACTAATGACAAATGACATTTTTGAAGCTCTACAGTGGGCATATCCAACAAAGTATCCTCCAGATGTTGTTGGGGTCCAACTCCCGTCAGCACCAGCCAGTATGGCCAATGGTCATAAGAGATTCCCAGTGGATTGTGCAATACATTCTGCACTTAAGATCACAGCAACAAATGTGAGAGGGCAGGAATCCATTTGGTATGCTTCCAGGGTAATATTCACCAACCAGTGCCACTCTATTCATTTCCAAATGTATGGCTTATAACAGAATTCCAGCTCAGCCCCTGCTGAAATTTGTAGAAGCCACACAGCAGCAGAGCTTGGTGAAATGCACTTTCAGTGAACTGCAGCATAGCTAAAAGAAAAAGGTTCATTCTTTGTGATGCTTAGGATAAGCCAACTATGACCACAACTGCGGCTTATTTTTGCAAGCATGTGTCATAATCTACTGTTTGAAGGTACAGTAAGTAATCAATCATTTGTAAGCAGGTGAAAATGTGCTTTGCAGAGTAATTATCATGGGGTGGCCAGCTTTAAACTAAAATTAAAGTTCCTGTTACTGAATATGAGTTTAATTGTGCTGAAGGGACACATGGAAATAATTGCATGGGGGTAGGGTGGGGAAAGCCTCAGCTGAAATTACAGTACTGCCTTTTGTTTCAAAGGACAGGATTTGTTTAATCCTCATTGTGCACACAAAGGATAAACCACTAACCTGCAATTAATCATGTTGCCTAACACCTTTTTTTTATTTCAGTCGTAGGAATAATGGAAAAATAGTCATCAGGATCAATAATCATATAACAGGATAACAGTTAATGTAGCTAAAATGACACCAAGCCAGCCTGATGAAGCATGACATACAGTCCACTGGCATGAGTTTCTGGAGAGAGGAGCTTTATGTGGTCACTTGGCTACAGGCCTGCCATCTCATTCCTCACAGGGGACTTCCAAATGGAAAATAATAAGAGCTCTCAACCTGTCTGGCAAATGAAGCACGTAAGCATGTGCTTCAGTTTAAGACTAATTTTATTTAGTGGGATAAATATTGAAAGGTATAATTGATACACAGATGCCTAAAGCCAAACTCAGTGCCAAAGGCTATAGTCCTAAAGCCCACTTACTCTGCAGTGCTGCCAGTCATTTCCATTTCAATCTGGTTCCAGGATCATGGTCTAACTGAAACATTTGCTTTTGGAAGAGCTTCCCAAATGGACTTCAGGTGTTTCACTCAGTATTGAACACAGGTGCTTCACACATGCTTATGTACTTGGCTGGATGGCCCAGAGAACACTTAACCCCTTGTAGGGCTAGTCCTACAATGATGCAATCTCTTCAAAGTCAGAAGGAGAACAAGAGAAAATAAAAATGATCTGATGCATTAGTTTTTGCACAGCTAGCAATATATGGCTGCACACACACAACGTTTTATTCTAGAGTCAATGGAAACTGACTGAATACTTGTTTGTTCTATGTAATTGTTGGGACAAAGGGTAAGGCCTTAGCCAAGTCTCGACCTAATGGTACAGCAAAACAGTAGAACCAAAGTTACAAAGCATCATGGGCCCAACTGGCAGGAAAGCACTCTTTAAGTTTCGTTTCTTCACTGTGGGAACGTACGTGAGATGGTGCCTGCCAGGCTGCAACAATGTTCCGGATGAGATAATCATTCAGCTGTCCTTGACTGTTTTATTTTCTTGTACTCTGTGTATTCTCACCCCCTTTTCATACCATGCTGTTTTCCTTCATAATAAATGACTACAGTCTCCCCCAATGTGTCAATATCCCTTTAGAAGTGTGTAATAGAATATTCCTCGAAGATAGTTCCCAGGGCCATATGTATCTCTTTGTATATGTGTCTTTCGTTTATGGTGCCCCAAGTGTTACTTCACCCCAACATACCATTCCTTATCTCAGGATGAGATGGACATGGGTTCTGATTTTCAAAGAGAAACTTCCTGACTTTGATATGTAGCAAGTGATATGTAGCTTAGGCCTGTTACTTTTCTCTTGTTTTAGTTACATTTTGTTTATTGATAGTACGTTTCAGAATGCTATATATTGTCATGCTGAACAATAAAGAGTTGCTCTCATCCTTGCCAGGCTGTTGTGCCCATGTGAGTGTGAAAGCCCTTTTTGATCAAGAAGTTGTCTGTGTCTTACTTGATATCTGGGTGGCTCTTAGCCAAACGAATAATTGGGATTCCTTCTCAGCTCGCACTCCTGCCCGGGAGCATTGAGGTGAGCAGTGGGCATTCTTTGCCAAACAAATTTCCTCAACAAATTGGGGGCTCGTCCAGGATAAAGTGCACTCCCTGGGTTCTGCGGGAAAGCTCTGTGCACACACGGTCAGGCGCCAGGAGAGATTTCTCTCCCGTCCGTGTCAGAGTCAATCGCCAATCCCACGGGGTAAGGCACAGCCGAGGATTATCCCACCAGATATCATGGGTCAAACACACAGTAAAACGTGTAACGGTGCTGATGCTGTAACCCCTTTGAGACTTATGTGCAGGTTCTGGGACGTAGGATGTTTGCCAATCAAGACAGGTATGAAAAAGAAAACCATGGTAAAGTTGTGTGTCAAGGAATGGACACGGATGACCGCGGTCAGGGCCCCTGAACACCGGTGGCCTCGGGATGGATCCATTGATGCCGTTTGCTTATCCGAGGTAAGAAAATGGATAGACATGGACCACCCCAGCCACTCCGATTTCTGGCTCCTGTGGCAAGCAGGGGTGCAGAAATGGACTGGCATAAAGGTAATGATTGGAAGGTCTGTCTCTGGAAATGAACCCCCCCCCTGGCTATTTTGCCGATGACCCACCTAGACGACAGGTAATTTGCCGATCCGTTATTCCATCTGCCCCACCGCCATCTCCTCAGAACAGCGGGTCCCCGCAGGGGCAAGTGGACGACCCGGATCCATGGGTCGACAGATTTCCATTTAGGCTCGCACCCGAGGTCGAACCAGACCTCCCTAAGAAAGAGGAAAAGCCAGGGTCGGGGGGGTTCCTGAGGACCAGAGAATGCGCTTGCGATCCCATGACCTGAAACCCACAGCCACTCCCAGGCTTTCATGCACGTTCGGTATGCCTGGAGGAGCAGACGGGGCAAGTGCGATGCTCCCCCTGGTAGTCCATGACCAGCCTTACCTAGACGCCCAAGGGCTACTGCAACACGTTGCCCTAGCAGAACACAAGGCATGGCTGGAATGGGATCTCAAGGAATGGAGCCTACTGGAAGGTACATTTGAAGTGAAACCCAGAAAAATCCAGAGCCTCTTACGCAGACTGTTCATGAGCCACAACCCCACTTACAGTGACGTCAACTACCTCCTGGACCGAGTACTAACAGGTGAGGAGCGCAGCAGACTTTGGGCTCTCGAAACGGCTTGGGCAGTCGAGGACCTGACCAACCGGAGGTCATGGGACAGACGCACCGACGAAGCCGCAACATGGACAGGTAATGACAGGACAGGAGAGAGAAGGACCCAGCTTAGGGATGACAGAGAGCGGCTCCTTTCCCACCTAAAACAAATGTCTCAAAAACCTCCTAATCAAACCAAATTTATGGCTATTAAACAAGAAACCACTGAGCCCCCGTGCAAATTTTGGATGAGATTATTGGAGGGGGCCAGAAGCCATACCAATTTGAATCCAGAAAAGCTGGAGGATCAGCTGTTCCTGGTCGCGTCTTTTGTTCACCAGGCGCTGCCCTATATTAGAGACTATTTCCAACATTTCAGACCAGGGTGGGGAGTGGAGCCGATCACTGCAATTTTGGAGGTGGCGGATGTGGTTTGGGAAAACGAGAAGGAGAAGGGGAAGAAAAAGGAGAAGAAAGAGCAGTACCAACTGCTGGCCACGGCCATACACGGTGGTCTAGGGATTCGTTTCCCTAGAGGAGGGAGGGGTCGGAACCAGCAGGGAAGAGGCAGAGCACAGACAAGGCAGACATGGGGAGGGGGAGACGGGGAAGGGGGTGCTTCCGATGCGGAGACCTGTCACACTACAAATGGGACTGCCCGCTGGCAGCAGGAGACTTTACCCAAGACGGGTATGATAACTCTTTTAGTTTTTCAGACACCAGTGCACTGCCTCCCCCACCACCACCAAGCGCGCCAACTCAGCAACAACAGCCACAGTGGCAACCGACACCGGCTGCATGGAACCAGCTGGGAGCAACACCATGTCATCCCCCTCAACAATGACTATCTAACAAACAGCCGCCCGGCGCCGGAGGGGATTTGGGAATGCTTACCTTGTTGTCTCTGGCCGGCACCTTTCTTTCCCTATCTTCTCCGACGACCGAGCCGCTCCTGACAATGTGGGTTGAGGGCGTTGAGTTCTCCTTTCTCGTAGACACCGGGGTGACCTATTCCCTCTTGAATAGGGCGCCATGTGCGTGGCTCACAAAGGATTCCAAGCTAGCAATGGGGATGGGTGGGGTCCCACAAGCATTGTATATAACTAAGCCATTGCAAGTCGAGTGTGAAGGGAAAATGTTTGATCATGTGTTTCTGTTTTCCAATACCTGTCCCATCTCCCTAATGGGGCGTGATATGCTTTGTCAACTTGAGGCTACTTTAACCTGCACTCCTGGGGGGTGGGATTACTCCTTAGTGTGTTTGAAATAAGGGAACCAACGGCCCCCTTAGGAGATCTAACTTTACCCGGGGACTTGAGCAATCTGTCCCCGTCATTGTGGGGAACCATAGACACTGATGTGGGACTGTTGAAATCAGTACAACCTGTCCAGATACAGGTAAAACCATCGCTCCCCCCACCTTGCATCCAGCAGTATCCATTGTCTTTAGAAGCGAGGGAAGGCATACGGCCCATCATAGAGGGGTTCATACAAGAAGGGATCATACGCCCACAGTGCACGCCCTGCAACACCCCGATCTTACCCATAAAGAAACCCCCAAGAAAGCAGGAGACCCAGTTAAGTGGAGATTTTGCCAGGACTTGCGCGCCATGAATAAGTATGTAGTCCCTCTCCACACAGTAGTTCCAGATCCAGCCACCATTGTGAGCCAAATACCATGGGACGCCCGGTGGTTCACCATAATTGATTGGAAAAACGCTTTTTTTAGCATCCCCTTGCACCCAGACTCGCAGTTCTTGTTTGGGTTCACCTGGGACCACCACAGTTTTGTCTGGACCTGAATCCCACAGGGCTACCGTGACTCTCCAGGAATATTCAGCCAGTGTCTAAAGGGTGACCTGGAGGACTTCAGCCCATCAGAAGGATCCAGTGTGGTGCTGTACGTGGATGATGTTTTACTAACCAATGCAACGGCTGACAGATTGCAGAAGGACGGTAAAGAGTTTTTACTCTACCTGCACTCCCGGGGGCACAAAGTAGACCCCAAGAAGATACAGTGGGCCAAACAGAAGGTTAAGTATCTCGGTTTTCTTCTCACCCCAGAGGGCAGACATATGGACCCCGGCAGGATGGTGGCAATCCAACAATGTCCGTTGCCCTGCACCAAGAAGCAGCTACGAGGGTTCCTTGGCATAATCAGCTTCTGTAGGCAGTGGCTGCCATCATGTGGGGAACTCTGTAAGCCCCTACACGCCCTCACCGCAAAGAAAGCCACAGATCCCCTCACATGGGACCCTGATTCTATTACGGCATTTGAACGGTTAAAAGAGAGTGTGGCCATCTCTATGTCTCTGAAACCGCCCAATTACTCCAAACCTTTCCAGCTATTCGTACATGAGCGAGAGGGAGTGGCCAGCGGAGTCCTAACACAGAAATGGGGCCCCAACCATCTCCCAGTTGCTTTCTATTCATAGCAAGTAGACAGTGTAGCGAAGGGTACCCCCTCCTGCACGCGCACACTCATGGCTGTGGCACTGCTGGTTCGGAAGAGCAAGAGCCTCACTTTAGGACATAATACCATCATCTGGACTTCGCATGCTCTGTCCGCATTACTCAGGATAGGAACCACACAGGTTTTCTCAGTGCAGTGCCAGCAGCAGCTAGAGGCAGAACTCCTAGAGGACCCTAACCTGGTGTTCGAAAGATGAGGCCCCCTTAATCCTGCTACCCTACTCCCAGACTTACCCGCGCCTCCAGACGACCATGATTGCGTGGCTGTCATCAATAACACTCTGCAAGTAAGACAAAACCTGTCTGATGAACCTTTGCTTAACCCAGATCTTGTCTTTTTCACGGACGGGAGCTCATTTTACAAGGATGGGATCTGATACACAGGCTACGCCATCACTAACCAGTGGGAACCGGTGGAAGCGGCCTCCCTGCCAGGACGATGGGGAGCGCAAGCCGCCGAGCTGTACGCGCTGACAAGAGCCTGTCCATTAGCAGCGGGTAAGACCGTTTCCATCTACACCGACAGCAGGTATGCGTTTGGAGTAATTCATTGTCACATCCACCTCTGGAAATACAGGGGATTCCTGACCGTGGGCGGGAAGCCCATACAACACCTATCCCTAGTGCAGAAGCTCCTGGATGCAGTGCAGCTGCCGACCGAAGTGGCGGTCGTACATTGCAGGGCACACACAGGGGATCAAGATCCAGTGACTTTGGGCAATGCTCTAGCTGACCGAGTGGCTAAGGAAGCAGCCCTGCTGCCGCTTGCCCTCCCCATGCTAGCCCTCGTTACCGATGAATTCTGCCCAGCAGTCAGCACCTGCGTGACCACCAAAGAAGTACAGAAATGGGAAGCGCTGGGAGCCAACCACCGCGAAGGCTTATGGATCATGCCAGATGGGAGAGTTTGTCTTCCTCGCTCCTCTTACCCAGTGGCAGCAGCTTGGTATCACCAAAAGGGGGGGCATTATGGGACTCATGCCCTAGTAGACAAAGTCACCAGATATTGGTATGCCCCTGGAATCCAGGCAGCATGCGCAGCAGTTGTGAAAGCATGCCACCTATGCCAAGCGAATGGACCAGCTCGGCCCAATAGAGCACCGAGAGGGGGGCGCCCAACAGCTGCTGCCCCCTTCCAACACCTGCAGATGGATTTTGTAGACCTACCAAAGGCCATGGGTAAGAAACATCTCCTTGTAATCGTTTGCACCCTCACATCATGGGTGGAGGCCTACCCCACAACCAACGCTACTGCCCTCACCGTTGCGAGGCTCCTCCTAAAGGAAGTTATTCCCAGGTTTGGAGTGCCTGAAACTATCGACTCGGACCGAGGAACATACTTCACAGGGCAAGTACTGACCCACGTAGAAGAGGGATTAGGCATTTCTCCTCTCCTGCACACCCCTTACCACCCCCAGTCCTCAGGTAAGACCGAGAGACAAAATCATAAAATTAAGACATATTTATCTAAATACACACAGGAAACAGGGTTAAAGTGGCCACAGGTGCTTCCTCTTGTATTGTTTCACATGCGTACTCAGCCCACCAGGGCTCTGGGGTTGTCACCGTATGAATTGGTATTCGGGCACCCGCCCTCCAAGGGTGGGGCCTTGCCAAACCCAGATGTTTCCCTTCTGGGGGGGGCACATGACAACTTCTCAGTTTCTTTCCTTACATAGCAGGTTACAAGAACTGTGGCGCACAGCCCGGTACACACAGACCATCCCACTGGAGGAACAGGTCCATCCATTTCAGCCCGGAGACTTTGTGTGGGCCAAGAAATTTACCCGGTCAACTCCACTCCAGCACGGGTCCGCACCAAGTTTTGCTAACTACCCAGTCGGCAGTGTTCCTGGAGGGTCGAAAGTCGTGGATCCACCATTCGTATGTCAAGCCAGCCGTGATGGATTTCAGCCCTCCTGTTGAGCCAGACCCCAGTCCCGGAAAAGAGTCGGAGCCGCTCACCTCGGAAACCCGGATAGTGCCGAAGCTGCGTTTGCAACGAGATCCAGTGACTGATTTGTGGGCACCCAACACCGTTCCCTTCCGTGACGCAGAGCCATGATAGATAGCAGCCGCCTCCCGGATCCGAAAGCAGTAACTCTGACTCTACTCATGTATACAGGACTGTTTTCAGTTACACCCCCTGTTGCCCAGACGGAATAAAGATTTGCACTGCAGCTGATTATAACATGCCCCCAGCAGGGACCCGAATGGGACTCCCTGACCCAAAGGTCCCCGGAGAATGCCCCGACCCATACATATATCGCATCTTTCAGACGCACAACCAATCCTTTGTTTTTGATATTGCCGGATGGAAAACCAGGTGCCAGAAAGCAGCAGTGGTGTTCCAGCACAGGTATTTGGGCCCTGAAGTTACACAATGTGTACGGGCGGAAGTGGCATGGGCGGTCCATCTAGCTCTGGGTTGTGTTAGGCCAAGGGGACTAGCCAGATATTCTCCTTGCCCTACAAACATGGATGCCTTCTCAGTAGTTCAAGAATATTCCATGTTTACCTATAGGGAGAAAGGAGCTCCCAAGCCAAAGTATTGCATTGGGCTGGAACATACCACATGTTACAACACCTTGAGGGAGGTAAGAGAGAAGGGACTCACGGCCAGATACCAGTCTCCCCGGAGGAACCCACTCTTGCTTACCAACCCTTGCCACCCCCTCCGGCCTATCAAGGAGATAGCTGGAAGGCCAATGTCTTCCTCTCCCTCTTAGAAGCCACCGCACCAAAAAACGGCACATGCTACGTGTGCGCACACCCCCCCCCACACGGAGCGGCAGGAGTCCCTTTAATAGGTACACCTCTCTCCCTTGAAGAGATCCCCACTTTTTTGCGGCGAATGCCCACCAAAGAATTGGATGGGCCCTTAGAAACCAGCGGCCCATTACAGGGGGAAATATGCGTAAGCAGCAAGCCAAGGGCTTATTCTGGCATGCACTGCCATTTCATTATAAGCCAACTTGAGCCAAATAAGTGGGGAATCTTCAACAATACTCATTTCCTTAATGCAGGACTCCTGAAAAACACCACCTGGCTGCAGGCATGGTACACTTTTTTATCCCAAGATTCCCTCAACCCGGAATTGTTCCCTTTCTTGTTTCATCTACAGACAAGACCTACCCCAAATTGTCTCTGGTGGCTGTGCGGTCATCAGGCGTTACGAAACCTGCCGAAAGGAGACAGTTGGACTTGCACCATGGGGAGGGTGGTCCCTGGACTCTGCATAACAAGTACCCCCCCAGTGGCCCGACATCGGAACCGGAGAAAAGCGGGGGAAGCGGTGCTCAGGGGCCTCTTTCCACAGTATGGAGCAGGGCAAAACTATATGGACTTAATAAAATTGTCCAATTCCTTTGAGGATTTCCTAAATGACACCACAGTCTCCATCAGGGACCTGACCAATGAACGGGCAAATTAGAATGGTTGCCCTCCAAAATAGGTTAGTCATAGACTACCTCTTGGCAAGTTCAGGCAGCATATGCACGTTAATTGGAACTGAATGCTGCACATCCATCACTGACACAAAAGCTGATGTTTTGCAACATCTGAACCACCTAGACAAGGTGTATAACAATGTCAAAAAAATCAAGGAATCTTTCCTCCTTCCTAATGTCGCTGAGTGGTTTGACAGCTGCCCCAGCTGGCATAAAATACTGACATACATCATCTTTGGAATATGTGCTATAGCTGTTTGCTGTTGTTGCATCCAATGTTTGCCTAGCCTTTTCTCCACATTCTCCATTTCTTGCGCCAAGTGCACTGCGGCATGTCTAAAAAAGCCTCTTTTGGTGACGGAGTTGGCTTTGCAGGATATGACTTTTTGCTTAATGTATGAGGTGCCATGGCCGGAGGAGGATGAAGCAGCTATCTATTAGACGCAGGACGTCTAATAGCGCTGAAAGGGGGGAATTGTTGGGACAAATCAGGGTAAGGCCTTAGCCAAGTCTCGACCTAATGGTACAGCAAAACAGTAGAACCAAAGTTACAAAGCATCATGGGCCCAACTGGCAGGAAAGCACTCTTTAAGTTTCGTTTCTTCACTGTGGGAACGTACGTGAGATGGTGCCTGCCAGGCTGCAACAATGTTCCGGATGAGATAATCATTCAGCTGTCCTTGACTGTTTTATTTTCTTGTACTCTGTGTATTCTCACCCCCTTTTCATACCATGCTGTTTTCCTTCATAATAAATGACTACAGTCTCCCCCAATGTGTCAATATCCCTTTAGAAGTGTGTAATAGAATATTCCTCGAAGATAGTTCCCAGGGCCATATGTATCTCTTTGTATATGTGTCTTTCGTTTATGGTGCCCCAAGTGTTACTTCACCCCAACATACCATTCCTTATCTCAGGATGAGATGGACATGGGTTCTGATTTTCAAAGAGAAACTTCCTGACTTTGATATGTAGCAAGTGATATGTAGCTTAGGCCTGTTACTTTTCTCTTGTTTTAGTTACATTTTGTTTATTGATAGTACGTTTCAGAATGCTATATATTGTCATGCTGAACAATAAAGAGTTGCTCTCATCCTTGCCAGGCTGTTGTGCCCATGTGAGTGTGAAAGCCCTTTTTGATCAAGAAGTTGTCTGTGTCTTACTTGATATCTGGGTGGCTCTTAGCCAAACGAATAATTGGGATTCCTTCTCAGCTCGCACTCCTGCCCGGGAGCATTGAGGTGAGCAGTGGGCATTCTTTGCCAAACAAATTTCCTCAACATGGTCTACACACAATCTAGATTATTGCATATTTTTTGCCCTTTGAAAAGTGCTTGAGAAACTAGTTTCATTCCAAAAAATAAAAAACTCATAGCAGACTGATTCTGCATTACCCCACAGTGTGGTCATTTGAAAACAAATGTAGACAGTTCCAGCAATGAGGGATGCATCCACACCTTCCCAATGACATTGTGGGTGAACATGTACCAAGATTGCAATTGCACTACTTTCTTCTCCATTCACCTGGGGGCATGTGCAGGGAGGAAAAGGCATGGTAACATAATCAAAGGGAGGGTTTTCAAATGTGTATTGATAACCTCACTCCAACTTCATGGACGGCAGGATCTAGAATCAATCTAGACTGAAAGCAGCCTGTTGAGAATTAGCATGAATGACTGAGAATTCCATTGAGAAAAACTACATTTTTGTGCTACAAATGGGTTAGTGTGTACGCCGCCTACATTTTATTGAAAGTGGGCTCTTATGTAAAGTTGACACTCTCATTATGTGTATCTTGTATCAGCCCATACCGGTGTTCATCAAGCACAGATGAGATATTCTTTTGGTATGTGGATTGCATGTTGCCCTTCCGTAGTGTACTTGCATTGTGTAGAATCTTGTTATGTGCACATGATTAAAGGGCTGTTCCAAGGGCTATGAACAATAATGAGCAAAATGATATGTGCCAACAAAGTATCATATCATGATGATGCAAGCCTTCAGAAGAACCCCAAACTGGAACATGTCAAGCAGGCACTGAGCCTGTGCACCATTGTTTAACTGTGGCCTAAACAAGGAACTCAAGGGAAATCAGCAAAGAAGTCTTTTAATACACCAACAGACTAGAATGGATCAGATGACACTCCTCTGATTCCTACGAAGACTTCAAACCAGGCTTGATTTCTGGTCTGGGCAATTAGGAGATTGAGCAGTTTGTCCCTGGCCTCAACAAAAATTGAGTGGGGCACAGAATGGACAAACACATTGGGGGGGGCAGTAGAGGCTGGTCCATTAGGGTGCACTAATGGAGCACTGCCTCACCAACCTCAGTCTACCCTTAGCCAGCCCCCATCTGCCTGCTTTCTTTCTTAGAACCATTCCAGGGGGGTGTCAGCTTAGTCCCAATGTTGCCCTTGCAGAACTCAGCAGGGAGGAGGATGGGGACAAAATTAGAATTAGTTGGCTCTGCCTGTCATTGACTCTGGCTCCACCTACTGTTCGTCTCCCTGCCTTCTATCTACTAGCCCCAATGGGGATGAGTCACCACCATGGGGGTACAAGATTTGTCTCATGTTAGATTTCTGAAAATGGCATATTTCACTTTGATGCACCCATACAAAACAAACCGGGTTGTAGTCAACCAAGACCTACACAGAGTAGACCAATTGAAATTAATAAAGCTATGTTAATCATGCTCATTAACTTCAATGGGTCTACTCATGCCACCCATTTTCTCTGAAATAAGACCTACTGATTTTGAGTTAGGATTGACTCATTTTAATTTTCAGTTTATTGTTCAGTTATTGGTTGTATGCGAAAAGGACCTTTCCTTAATCATAGGAGTCTAGCAACAAGTGGAGGTGAATTATTTGTTGGCTCTGTGTGTGTGTGATTCTTTCTTCCCATCACCCCCACTCTGGCACTGTCTGTGGTTCCTGGCCATCAGCATGGCCCTTCAACATGAGTTAAGTCATCTGATCCTTGCATCCCAAGTACTCCAGTGATTGTGTCTTGTGTTTGTACACACTAAAAACTTTATGCACTACTCATTTAAGCCAAATGTTCAGTGAGCATCCCTGGTCTTTTTCCATTCCAAAATAAGGACTGCAAGATTAGTACCCTTCCAAGTACATAGGCGTTGCAAGCCCTAAGGCATTCACATTTGTAAGTACTTGGAACTACAAAGAGCTATATAAAGTGCTAAGTACAGTGATCATTGTTGAAGAATTCAAAATCTGACTTCTTGTCTGATAAACTGGTAGTAGTCACACTAACACAGCATAACAGCATTAAGTATTTCTGAATGAAGCGTCAACATAATTTGTTGGCATGTCTCTTTTCAACAAATCAGTGGAACATGCAGGAAAAAGATGAAATGAGGGCTGCAGTCCTGTGCTTTCCTGGGAGTAAGCTCAACTGATATGAGTGGGCCTTGGTTCTGAGCAGACATGTATGGGATTGCACTGTAAAACAACTGTACAAAGTTATAGAAAGATCACCACAAGGCACAGGTGGTTATGTTATCTATAGAAAGCAGATAATTACCAGTTCAATATAGTACATTTATTTATTATTTGATATACATCCCGCTCTTCCTCCCAGCAGGAGCCCAGTATATGAAAACTCTTGGAAAATATATATGCTATGAACAAATGTGTCTTGTGGCAAGACTTTTACATGTCAAAGTCCCAATGGGGATTGGCAGCAGGAACTAAATTGGAATCAATTCAGAATGCTTTTATGAGGTTGGTGCTAGGTCTTCCCCCGGGGACTCCGTCAGCACATCTTAGAGCCGAGTTGGGATTACCCTCAGTCACGGCACGAATTGATCTAACTTACTTACGATATTGGATCCGAATCTTGAACAGCGAAGATTCAACCTTGGTTAAGAAATGTTGGTATGATCAAATGCTGCGGGAAGGGTGGGCCATGGAATGCCAGTCACTATTCTCCAAATATGATCTTTCCCCAGCTAAAATATTGGAACTAAGCAAAGCAGCACTTACCAACTGGGTTTATGATTATGATGCTGCTCAGGACCGTGCGTCCATAGTGTTGGCCCTGTTCTCAACCTGGTTCCCATATATTAAACTGAATCATATGGCAGCAAAGTACCTAGAAGTACTTGATAGAGCACCAATCAGAAAAGCTTTTACTGCATTACGGTACCAAGTAATGCCCACAGCCTATCTTGATGGCCGTTATCGTGGCATACCAGTGACTCAGCGTCTCTGTATCTACGGCTGCGATGCAATTGAGGAGATCGTTCACTACTTACTCCATTGTCCACTCTACGACGATCCCAGGAGGAAATTTTTATTCTTTTTTAGATATTTTAGTACATAGTTCAGATAGTGAGAAGGTAATCGACCTTTTAATGGATAATTTCGATTCAGTGACCCGCGCAGTCGCCAATTTTGCATTGGCTGCACAAAAACTGAGAGATGCCTTTGTGAAACGAATCATATCTTGAAAAGATCTTCCTTATTTTTAGATTTGTTTAGCTGTCTAAACCAAATAGAGGTTTTGTGTATATATGTATGTATATGTATGTTTGGTTACACATGGCCTATGGCTAAGCTTGCAATAAAGTATTCTGTTCTGTTAAGTCCCTGTGAGAGAAGCCACAGAAATGGAACTGTTTAGATCACAGTCCTAGGTTAATGGACTAATCAAAGAGACACAAAGTTTAGATGGCTACAAGGCCATGTAGAGCAAAGGCCTATCACCATTACCAGAGCTTGGGAAAATTACTTTTTTGAACCACGACTCCCATCAGCCCCAGCCAGCATGGCCACTGGACTGGGCTGATGGGAGCTGTAGTTCAAAAAAGTTACTGCCAGAAAAGATGGTGGCTATGCCAGGAAAGAAACGCACAAAATAAATACTCTGACAATAGACTAGTGGTGAGGTGCCATAGATCAAGGGCAGAGCACATGCTTTGCTTGGATGACATTTCAAATCTGTTCTCTAGCATTTTATTTTATTATATTTATTTATACCCTACCTTTCTTCCATCACAGCTCTCTATATAGCTCTCCGACAGTATCCTATGAATGCACTAACCAGACCAAGGTTTCCGTACCTTTAGACCATGATGTCAAGATAGCAAGGCTAGAAAAGACCTTTATCTGACAACTTAGAGTGCTGCCTGCAATCACGGTAAGACAGTTTGGATCTAAGTATAGCAGTGGTTTGGCTGAGTATAAGGAGCCTCATTATATCTTGGATATGCGTATCTTAGAATATTGGATTCGAACATGGTGGGCTGCTGAATAAATCAGTGCTTTTGCTCAATCATGAGCTTACCTTGGCCAAGTCACATTCTCTCTGTCTTAGGGCCAAGTCACATTCTCTCCGTCTTAGTTCCTGATCTAAAATGTGGGGAGAATAATAATCTCTCAGTTATGTTGTATAAACAAGCATATGGTGCATTTGTTGTAGCCCTGATGCTATGGAACTCCTTTCCTAGGAAGCTTCATCTCTTCCTATGGAACAAAAGGACTTCTTCTGTTGCAGAAACAACCTTTAGTCAGAGAAAGGGAGCCTTTGGATTCAACCCATAGTTTTCTTGCAAATGTATAAGACCTAAATGTATCATTTACCTTGCATTTGATTTCACCTGGTAACCTTTGTGGTTTAGGCATGAGTTGTCTTTGGCAGTTGTAACACACTGTAAGCTTTATATCTCAGGGAAAGAATGTGTGGCATGCCCAGTGCTGAAAGGAAGACAAAAACAGCCTTGCTTTTTGATGTGATAGACTTCAGGTCTAGGCTATTTAGGAATTTTGAGGAATGAGTTGTGTTGTGATATCGTGACAGTCACAAGGAGGCACTGAAGTGGTCCTGAAGCCATGTCACACTGCTCGGTCTTCTGAAATCATGCTAGTAATACAATTGGGACCTGCAACAAAACGTTGCAGTGTGAAATGCTGCGGTTCAGAGTTACAGCTAGCTAGCCAGCCAGCCAGTCAGCCATGCTATCTTCCATGATCCTCCTTTTCCCTTCCCGTATTTTCTATATCTAGAAAGAGTTGGTGTTGTGAAGCAAAGCATGAGCTGGATGTTCCGTTAGGCAATCTATGAACTTCCCATTTCCCTCTCCAAATCTATAAATTGGTATGCCCTGAAGTGGAGGAGAAGGTGGAGGGAAGAGACAATAGCGAGCAGCAGATGGTAGCAACAGCAGCCATATAAGAGGGCATGTAAACCAAGGATGGGGAACCTTTGGCCTATGAAGCAAATTTGGACCGTCACAGGTCCCAATTTGGCCCACAAGGCCATTTTCATCAAACCACAACCACTTGCCACCCAGCAGTTAAGGACACAGTTGGATCAGCTGCACACCCAAGCTCTACATTGGGAACTCAATCCCTCAGTTGTTCCCTGCAGAAAGCAAGCTTGCAGTCACTGTAATATTTACAAGATTTGAAATGAACTACAAATACTGGTTAGAAGGAACAAACTTTACTTAACAATGTGTTGCTGCAGAATCAAGAGCTGTAATGCCCTAACCCAGACAGAGAGCTCTTCTTTCATTTTCCTGCTGGTCCCACCCCCAACTGATTCCCCTATGCACCTATTTCTAATTCACTTGAGTTCCTACTCACATTACAGTCACTGCCCATCAGCGGATAGGCAGTGGCTTCAAGCCTGTGGATTAGTAGTGCTTCAAAAGCACTGCACAGGCCTTTTTGCAAGCCTGCATTTTGCTTTGAAGTTCCAACAATCATCACCTGATCTCAGGCCCCACCCATGTGTCAAAGTTGGCCCATGCTGGGAAGGGGAGATAAAGGTCTGGCCTTCACCCAGATCAGGTTCCCCACCCAGGATGTAGAGGGATATATAAAAACTGAAGAGCTGGTATGCTTACAACACAGTTCCATAGTGAAGGCAGTCTCAAAGTTGAAGAGCTTGCTTTGTGTGTCCTCTTTTAAGATTACTTCCTTCTTCAGGAGTTGTTAAGCTGCTGTCCAACTTTCTCATTGAAATAATTGGAACTTTTATTATGCTTGTGAGTGAACTTCTATGCATGTTCACCTGGGAATAAACTCCATTTGTTTCAATGGGGCTTACCTCTAACTTGTTCAGAGTAGACATGGATAGGACTGTGCTGTGACTTTGATGAGTTTGCAGTGATTATTGTTAATCACATAATATATAAAAGTGCCTAACAAATCACATTTTGCAGGAACTTGGGAAAGTTCTGGGAAGCAGAAAGACAAAGCTAAAGAGTTATTAAAAGTATTGCAAATGCAGACAAACATTTTTCATGTTGAGTCACTGCACTGTTTACTGAATGTATATGGTGAAAAGAAATATTTTTTTTTGTATTGATTTAAGACTGCTTAGATCCTCACAAGTGTGTTTAAAATTTCCTAACTCAGTATAATCCATTCCCACATAGCTGCTTTGAGGCTCTCTCTTTTCATGCCAGAAATTAGAAACACAAATTCTATGGACCCTGATCAGACAGATAATGACAATACCTTATTATTGTAAAATGAGAATGCTTTAGCGAATCCATCATGCAGCTGTCTTTCACATTAAACTGAAGCATGAACTGCCAGTATGCCTGGATTATCATCCTTTGGGCACCAGAGATAAAAGAAGGTTGGTGGATATATATATATAGAAAGTATGTTACTGGGCTCCTCCAGATGACCTGTTTATTAAGCATTCATTCTGATTTGCTTAAAGAAAACTTACATGGAGGTTACACTATGTCCATCTGCATTCTGATTTGTTTGCAGAGAGGTTATATGACAATGATTCATCCTGATTTGCTTATACAACTTCCCATTAACCATTTGTTCATTCCACACTTTTCAATGCATTTCCTTACCACTTTCCTAACTGCAAAATGTCCATTTCTTCTTTAAAGTGGACTTATTGCACTAGGACGACAGAGTTCTTTAATCCACTTTAATTGTGCAAACCTACATTTCCTGGTATGTATTTGAGTTCCTCCTGGAAAAAAACCCAACAGTCTGGAGATACCCGCCTTATTTTGGCCAGAAAATAAAACATTCTTGCAATTTGAAAACATAGTGGTCCAAAGATATAGGGTGCTAGTGCTATCCAAAATTAGTCATACTCAGAGACAGATATGGCGGATAAATTCAATTCCATTCGCATTTAAAAACAATCATACCTAGTTTGCACTTCATGAAACAATACATGAGCTGAAATGCGCATCTTTCAAAATGTACAAATCTCTGAATTTTGCAGTGCAGTTCTCCAACCAAGTAATATGGACAAAAATGCATATACCGGGGTAAAGTGTGCATAAAACATGCATATGTTAGTGAAAATAGCATACAAAAATGCATTACATTAGGGGAAATTGCTTGCAAATGTGTCTATTAGGTAAAAGTGCATACAAAAATGTGCACATAGGAGAAAGTTGCCTGAATATGCTGAAGAATTTTCATGAGGACTTGTTTTGTTTTGTTTTGAAATGGCAAACTGATGTTGAAATGTGGAGAACTGAACTTAAAATTGGAAAAATGAGATTGATTTCAACGGATCCACTTTAAGTACGACTTAACGTTGGGTATTACCCATTATGCCAAATGTACTTTTTGATGAAGAAATATATCCTCCCACCCCCAGTCTTTGGGAAAAGGGAAATACTAGAGCAAAAGGTATATTGTTCCCCTGTTATAAGGAGGATATTATTTGTCAAATATTGATGAGAGCTTCTGCTACATAATGGTCTCAGGCGTCTTCTTTGGATTCCTAACTAAAGAGTTGTGTGTATGCTGTGACTCTGTTGGAGCAGTAAACTTGTGGCTCTGCTGCTACCTCAAGAGTACTGAGGAGTTCCACAGTATCCAGTGGAGGCTTGTCCATCAGGGCAAGGGGGGCACTGCCCCACCAACCTCAGTCTGCCCTCAGCCATCTTCCACTTGCCTACCTCCTTACTTCCAGCCAGTCTAGTGGGTGGCACTGGCTGTCAGCCTCCTCCTCCTCAGTTTCAGTATGGCTAACAGGGAGGAAGATGGGGACAAAACCAGAATTAGCTGGCTCTGCCTCCGTCTACCACTGGCTTCCCTGCCTTCCGCTCTAGCAGTCCTAATGAACACCAGCCTCCTCTGGTTCTCTCTTGTTCCTTGTGGTTTTTCACATTTACATGAAGCCCTGAGTGAAGACATCAGAGGGTTTGAAGTACAGTGTCACTGTACTGTACTGGCACTGACATTGTTACTGTTTCTGTGATGGGTCAAACCTTATTTATTTCCACAGACATTTAAAGAGTTTTTAAGCTGGCAGTTATTTGGACTACTCTGTTGTTTTATTTGCCCTTATTTTTTTATTTGATCAATGTCTACTAGCCACTGTTGGAGACAGCATGCCTCTGAATTCCATTTGTTCAGAATCAAGAGAGTGCTCTTGCACTCAGGTCCTACTTGCGGGCTTCCCACAAGTTGGCCAGTGTGAAAACAGGATGCTGGACTAGATGGGCCACTGGCCTGATCCAGCAGGCTCTTCCTATGCTCTTATGATTGTGTGTTATTGTTTTATAATAGATTATGCTTTGTACCCCACCTTTGCATATGTACAGATGAAGGGCAGACTATAAATATTTTTTAAAAATAAAACCAATAAATATCACAGAACGTGATTGTAGTCTTTCTTTCTTTCTTTCTTTCTTTCTTTCTTTCTTTCTTTCTTTCTTTCTTTCTTTCTTTCTTTCTTTCTTTCTTTCTTTCTTTCTTTCTTTCTTTCTTTCTTTCTTTCCACAAGTTTCTAGCCCTTATGACAGCAAAGACAACAAGTGGGTAATATCTCTTGAAATACCAGGAGCCAGATGAGTGGCTGAAAAATACAGGAAAGTGCCTTATACCGGGCCATACACTTTGTCTCTCTAGTCCATTATTGTCTGGCAATGACTCTCCAGGGTCTCAGGCAGAGGACTTTAACCATACCTGCTACCAGTTACCTTTTACCTGGAGGTGCTGAAGATTAAACCAGTGACATTCTGCATACAAAGCATGTGCTCTGCTACTGCGCTATGACTCCTCCTGCAAATGATCTCCAACGGTTGCAGGGTAAGTTTTCAGTGCCTTGCCTAGTTCACGGCCATCACTCGTAAAAGCAGAATAAGTTATAAAAAAGATTAAACATTGCGAACTAATTATGTGTAATGATCCAATTTGCATACTTTGTACATTTTTTCTCAGCAAATGATTTGTACTATGCTGCAGTGTTGTTGTTTTTATGAGCACTATAGATTTAGGAGGCCAATAAAGCATCCAAGCAGAGAGTCTTGCCTTTGGGAAGTATTCAATGCTAGTCCTATTCAGAGTTAATAAACAGGAATAACTTAGGTTCATTCGTTTCAATGGGTCTAATTTGGGTAGAATTTAGTGGAATACAACCCTTTAGTACCTAAAAGCTGGATGTTTCATGGGGGATAAAGCTCTCCTCACTGGAAGGCCTGGCTGTGACCTGCAAGGCTCAGATGTTGTGCTGCTTTGAGGCTAGGAGTCAGGGTGACTTTGCCTCAGAGCTTGGAAAAGTTACCTTTTTAAACTACAACTCCCATCAGCCCCAGCCAGCATGGCCACTGGATTGGGCTGATGGGAGTTGTAGTTCAAAAAAGTAACTTTTCCAAGCTCTGCTTTGCCTGGCAAGGAAGATGGCAGGGTGTAATCATCCTACCAATTACCTAAAAGAACAGTGCCCACACTGAGAAGAGCATCAGTTTCATAATGATTTCCTGCAGCAGATCATTCTGTTAATGAAGTTCTGGTCCTGGTTCATTCCACATATTGCCTTGTGTCTTTATTTGGGTGTGGAGGCATAGACTCTCTCCATTTTCATATGAAAATCTAAGAAACCTGAGAAGTGGAAAGTCACTGGTGATTAGGTGTCTCAGTGATGTAACAGGGGCAGGCCCTAGTGATGTCATTAAGCATGATACTTTAAGCATCAGCCACAGTTGCTTGGAGCATACAATTCAAACAAAAGCATTTCTCTGGCTTGAAATTAAGATAGAAATTTTAGCTAAAAGGTGGAGCCTGGGTAGGGAACATTTAATTATCACAATAAGGGTTTAAGTGCCCTCAGGCCAGCCCAGTCACCAGAATTCCATTGTAGGAAGAAAGGAGCCTAGTGTTGTAGAGATGTTAGATACGAGCACTCAGCAGTAAAGATGGATGCCTCTGAAGGCTGCAATTCTAAACACGCTTACCAAGCCCCATAGAACTCAATAGGACTTACTTCTGAGTAAATATGGTTTCAATTGTGCTGGTGGTAAAAGCTTGACTAGGGATCCTCTGCAGAAATGCCCATATCTAAGCAGGGTTGGCAACCCCCTGGCTGGAATGCCCTGCCCCTACCTTTTAACATGGCTGCCAAACTTTACAGATTTGACCCTTCACTTCAGAAAGAGGTCTGAGAAACAAGAAAGAGTAAGAAGATTCTCTACCCTGTTCTGTCTACCTTGTGGGCTGCTATAAACTCACTTTGACAGCCAACAGAATTCCAGTGAGTAATAATTGACAGAAAGAAAACACACATAGTTTGATCTACATTCCGAGACAGCAGCTTGGGAACAACAAGAGTTGCAGCCACACTTCCCAATATGTGAATTCTCTTTTATCGCTATTGGGCAAAAAACAAACCATCATCAAACCATCATGCAACCAACAAGGTGCATCATCAGTGGGTTCAAGGGGGTTGAGCTGAGCACATGGAACCACTGTTGTTGCTTCTATGGCTGAAAGGGAGTGAGGTTAAAGGTAAATGAAATTGCAAACAGAAAAACAAAAACAAAAGATAGTGATGATTTCCTGAATGCCATACCATTCCAACCAGAACAAAATTCCTATCAGAAAACTCAGCATCTCACAACCAGTCAGGATTCCTAACCAAAAGCCCAAACTAAAAAAATCCTGGCAGCCAGTCAGCCAAGGTCACAGAAATTTCCATACAGCACAACCTGAGCCAGGCGCAGCAGTTAGTGCAGAATGCTGTGGCACAATTGTTGACAAGAGTGATACCCTATCAGCACATAATATATATTTTAAGGTCTGTTTTTATGATATTTTAAAGTGTTTTTAGCATTTCTGTTAGCCGCCCAGGGCTCCTACTGGGAGGAAGGGCGCAATATAAATCAAATAATAAACAAACAAATAAATAATACCTCTGCACTCAGGGCCGGTCGCAAAGGGCAGCCAGGTTGGGCCCTGGCAACCAAGAGGTCTTCTGTATCTTTAAAAGATGTGCAGGGGGAAGGGAGAATTCCACCTTGTGGTTTTTCCCATTACAGGGTTGCAAGAACACCTGCACTTGGCTGACTTTCTCTCCTCCTAAAGATACAGGATCAGTCTCAGGGCAGGAACCTGGCAACCCTACCTCCAGCAGAAGGGCAGAAGGAAAGCGCAATGGCAGCAGCTCCAAGCTAGGCTGGATCATGAAGGAGCAAAGGAGGAAGAGAAGGCTTCCTTGCATGGTGTTCTCTGCTCCAGGGCAAGCAGCAGGGACTCTGGAGCAATGGCAGGAATGCTCCCAATGAACTTACAGACAGAGGCTTGGCATTCCTTCTCTCTCTCTCCTGGCTGATTCCTCTGTCACCCCAGTCTTTCTGTTCAGGTTTTGTTTTACTTTAAAAGGGTGAGGCCAAGAGGGAGGAGTAATGTGGTTTGAGGAGGAAAGCAAGAGGGCAAGCCCCCCCTGATAGCCTTTGCCCATGGGCCCCCAGAAACCTGGAGCCGGCCCTGTACTTATGTATCATTGGAAGGAATGCCACTGATACATCTGCAACGCCCCACAAGAACTCAACAAAAAATACAGTTTTGAGCATGGAAGGTTTCTGGATTGAATTGGTTACTGATTTCCTGCTGTCTGTCTGTTTTATCTGTGGAAAATGGTGCTGCAGCTGATAAAGTAGCAGTTTATAGGACTCCAAAGAATCAAGTGTGTTGTCTGTTTGCCAGTCCTTAGCACTAGTATCTTGTGCTCAAGTTGACAGTAATGGCTTTTGTATACCAGAGCCGTATGAAGTCAGTTTGCTAGTTTTCTTTTATATCATGTTTCTATACCATTGCTATAGCAGCCTATACAACACTAACGTGATGCAGATATATTACAGGCTTTTAGCAAAAGAGATATGTGAATAGGTCAGGTCTTCAAAGATGTCTGTTCTCCAGCCAGATGTACTCAGTTCCCAGAATAAGTCAGTGTGTGGAAGCTTTTTGTCCAAAAAATGTCTAGACTAGGGATGTGTGAGGATTTCTGTGAACTGACATGATCCACACCTCCTAGGCTAATATGCAGATCAGAATGTAATTATCTATCAGATTTCACACTGGCAATGCTGTTATCAACTTTAAAAAGTGCCAAAATCCATTAGAAGTGTATGTTTCAGGGTTAAATACTTTTAGAAAGTCATACTTTGAGATAAAATACAATTTAGATACATGTTTACAGATGAAGTTTCATGTGGAATTTATAATATTACAGATTACTGCGGAAACAGGACAGAACCAATTTACAAATGAACATGTGAAAGTGATATGGACCCAGAATAGACTGATCATCCCTAGTCTAGATAAACAAAGACAGAGGAAATGTCAAATTTCAAGTATTATGGTTTCAAAAAGTTGCTGTTTCCATCCAACGTCATGGAAAATGAAAAATGCAGGAATTTTTGCCCCTCAGTTGGTTGTGCAGCTCACCCTGGCCTCGTCCATCTATGTGGAAAGCACACAACATGTCTGTGCTGTGGTGATTAGAAATTTCAGGATGCAAACACTAGCAAGGCTACTCTCTGCTACCTCCCCTCATAGCAGAGGTTCCTAACCTGTGGTCTATGGACCCCTAGGGGGTCCAAAAAGCTTCAGGGGGGGTCCATGAACCAGGCGCAAAAAACAACACCACAATTTTCAATGCAATAAACTACATTGTATGCAACATTTTGTATGTATGCATTTATGTGCATTTTTCTGGGGAGGGTGTCCATAGCTTTCATCAAACTGTAAAAGGGGTCAATGACCCCCCAAAAGGTTGTCTTTTGATCATGATGCAGTGACTGTTTTTCTTTGTAATGCAAAAATGTTGTTTGATGTTGAATAAAACACTTTTAAAAAAGAAAACGACTGCCTCACAGTAATGTCCAATCATTTGAAGATTTTTCACTGCTCTTATTCTTCGTGAGAGCCAGTGTGGTGTAGTGGTTAAGGTGTTGGACTACGACCTGGGAGACCAGGGTTCAAATCCCCACATAGCCATGAAGCTCACTGGGTGACCTTGGGCCAGGCACTGCCTCTCAGCCTCAGAGGAAGGCAATGGTAAACCCCCTCTGAATACCGCTTACCATGAAAACCCTATTCATAGGGTCGCCCATAAGTCGGGATCGACTTGAAGGCAGTCCATTTCCATTTTTATTCTTTATAGGCTATACACTCCCTTAATTACCAGCTAATTTATTTTATTTTTCTAAAAAAAAGAAGCAAGTCTGGTCTCCTCTTACACGAGCCTCTGTCTCCCTTTACATATCGACAAGACATCACATTTTTTGCCCAGGGGTGGACAACCTTTTTAAGCCTGAGGACCACGTTCTCTCATAGGCAATTTTCTGAGGGCCCCATGCCAGTGGACCAAACGCAAATGTGGGCAGTGCAATGCCCAAGAGTGTGACTCTTCCCTTTGTACATTAGGGTACATTCCAGCCACACAAAAGTCGGAGGTCTGTCTTTATGTCTGTCTGTCTATCAGTTTAATACACAGGCATGTACACATATCTCCCACCCTTGCTATAATGCCTTGTGGAGCTAAAATGTGTTTGGGGCATACTTACAGTGACGTTGATATGCCTATAGTAATGCTATGTGCTGTGAAACCAGAAGTTTGCATTCTTGGCAGTAGCCAGTTCCATCATCTCAACGAACAAACTTATCTCAAGAGTGCTTTAAAGTGTCTCAATCAGCATGCTGTTCTCCAGTGAAGACAGATGGATTTGAGCTACGCTATGAAGTCGGCTTACAGTCATTGTACTTATAATTAAAAACAGTATGTTATTTATTTTCTGGGACTAAAGTGGATTAAATATTACAGTGACTTTCACAGAGGTTGAGGCTGATTTTTCAACAATGTATTAAGTGAGATGACAGAAGAAAGAAAGCCATAGTAGACAGTTGTGCTTTTCGGAATGTCTTTGGGAATAAAAACCCTGGAGCAGATTTAGCAGTTGACTGGCTGCTAACAGCTTCAATGTCCATGAAAGCATTTTCACTTTCATTTAACACCAAGCATAGTATGTATGGCTCTCTGCGTTCCCATACAGTTCTAAAAATGGGCTAAACATTCTAACAGCCTTTAGCTCAATGATAGGGTCTGGAAGGGATCTTTCATTCTTTATGTCAAGAGAAAGAACAGCAATGAAATACCCAAGCAAATGTCATCTGCTCTCCTCATTCAATTTGATAGCAAACAAAAGCACAGTCATATGCAGAGATGACAGGCTTGAAATATTTGATGTGTTTGAAGAAAGCCAGTAAATGAAAGATTGGAAAAGCAAGTGTCTTTCCCCCACCCACTACCAATAGCAAATGTTGTCCACAGAATCTGCATTCATTTGAAGTCGACTTCTTGAACCCTAAGCTTGGGTTGAAGAAGCTACATCACCAACAGCCTCTGTGGACACTAACTAGGTAGCTATGTGTTATATCTGATGCTAGTCATACCCAGAGTGGACCCGTTGACATTAATGGACATAACTAACTTAGGTTCATTAATTTCAATAGGTCTAATCTGTGTAGAGAACTTAGTTGGATACAACCCTATCTCTGCAAATGTAGGTGCCACCTTTACATTTCGGTATCCAACTACTGTTGTATGAGGGTGTTCTGGCAAGTGCAGCTTTAGTTGGCTGTGTAGCCCCAAACCTGGGTTCTTGAGTGACCTTTTTCTGTTGAGTGATACATCCCATTTGGGATATTCTGTCGAGGTCCATGTGCTTGTGATGGGCAGAGTGAGACCAGTAGTAGGCAGGCCAGAGCCAAAAGTGGATAGGACCATCTCTCTCCTTTTGTCTCCCACTTCCTTTTCTCTCTCTGTCTGTCTCTCTGCCCAGCCGATTGTAAGAGGTGTTCACATGGTGATGATTTGCCATCCATCTGGCAATTTAGGATAGCATCTGGAGATACTTAGAGAAGGCAGAGGAAGAGGGAATCCATACAAACCATGGGTTGCCTATCCATTTGAGCATGCTGTTGTAGCCATGGCAGATATGATTGCCAAATAAAGTGCAAATCACCCCTCAGTTATGAAGTCTGCTAGATGCCCTTGGCCAAGTCTCTGTCTTGCAAGTATGTTGAGCTAATCTAGTTTTAATAAACACCTGCAATTTCACATTTAAGTTCTCGGAAAACTCATCTGTTTATTACATAAGAGATTGAAGGAGGTGTTAGGTAAGTTTCTACAGCTTTGTACGTAGACTCATTCATGCCCTTGCAGACAGATGTGTCACTTCCCTTGCACCCAGAGCTTGGACTGGGGAATGCACAATTTAGGGTGGCCATGTATACAGTTTTACGGAGAAGAGCCCTCTGTTTGATTGGTTAGGTTGTTTTTAACTGTTTTAATTATGTGTTTTAAAATAGTTGTAACCCACCCCGAGACCTCTGGATGAAAGGCAGATGATGATGATGATTATGATGATTTATTACATTTGTATACCGCCTCATAGCCGAAGCTCTCTGGGCGGTTTAGAACAATTAAAAACATTAAAAACAAATACACAAATATACAAATTTAAAAACACTTAAAAAAAAACAATTTAAAAACACAAGATAAAATGCCTGGGAGAAGAGGAAAGTCTTGACCTGGCACCAAAAAGATAACAGTGTTGGTGCCAGGCACACCTTGTCATAATCAACATTCCATAATTTGGGGGCCACCACTGAGAAAACCCTCTCCCTTGTTGCCATCCTCCGAGCTTCCCTCAGAGTAAGCACCCAAAGGAGGGCCTTTGATGCTGAGTGTAGTGTATGGGTGGGTTCATTTCGGGAGAGGCGTTCCATCAGGTATTGTGGTCTCAAGCCGTGTAAGGCTTTATAGGTTAAAACCAGCACCTTGAATCAAGCTCGGAAACATACAGGCAGCCAATGCAAGCGGACCAGAATCTATTTTATATGTTTGAACCTTCTGGTTCCTGTTACCAATCTAGCTGCTGCATTTTGCACAAGCTGCAGTTTCCAAACCGTTTTCAAAGGCAGCCCTACGTAGAGTGCATTGCAGTAATCTAACTTGGAGGTTACCAGAGCATGGACAACTGAAGCCAGGTTATCCCTGTCCAGATAGGGACGTAGCTGGGCCACCAACTGGAGTTGGTAGAAGGCACTCCGTGCCACTGAGGCTACCTGAGCCTCAAGTGACAGAGATGGCTCTAGGAGAACCCCTAAGCTACGAACCTGCTACTTCAGGGGGAGTGCAACCCCATCCAGGACAGGTTGAACATCCACCATCCATTCAGAAGAACCACCCACTAGCAGGATCTCAGTCTTGTCTGGATTGAGCCTCAGTTTATTAGCCCTCATCCAGTCCATTGTTGCAGCCAGGCACTGGTTCAGCACATTGACAGCCTCACTTGATGAAGATGAAAAGGAGACATAGAGCTGTGTGTCATCAGCATCCTGATGGCAGCGCACTCCAAGCTCTGGATGACTGCACCCAACAGTTTCATGTAGATGTTGAACAGCATGGGAGACAGAACTGACCCCTGCGCAACCCCATACTGGAGAGTCCAGGGTGCCGAGCAATGTTCCCCAAGCACCACCTTCTGGAGCTGACCTGCCAAGTAGGAGTGGAACCACCGCCATGCAGTCCCTCCCACTCCCAACTTGGACAGTCTTCCCAGAAGGATACCATGGTCGATGGTATCTAAAGCCGCTGAGAGATCAAGGAGAATCAACAGAGTCACACTCCCCCTGACTCTCTCCCGACAGAGGTCATCATACAGGGTGACCAAGGCTGTTTCCGTGCCAAAACCAGGCCTGAAACCCGACTGAAATGGATCCAGATAATCGGCCTCAGATGGATCTACTATGTCTTTGGGGCCAGCGTGTAATAGTCCCCGGACAATTCTGAAGAGCTCCGCTGGGCAGCAGATTAATGATTTGATAGTGGCAGCAAAATATTGTTTTTTTGCTGCCCTCACTGCCCCTAAATACAGCTTGCCATAGGCACTTACCAGTGTGTAATAGCATCCACCAGGAGTTCGTCTCCATCTGCACTCAAGCCGTCTCCTATATTGTTTCATCACTCTCAGCTCTGGGGTATACCATGAAGCCGTATGAGCTCTACACAGGAGAGGGTGCTCAGGAGCAATCATGTCAACCACCAGGGTCATTTCTGTATTCCACAGTTTAACCAGGGTTTCGACAGGAGCATCAGCCCTATCAGCCGGAAAACTCCCCAGAGCCCTTTGGAAACCATCTAGATCCATTAGTCTCTGGGGGCAGACCAACTTAATAGGTCCCCCACCCTTGCAGAGGGGAAAAGCTGCTGTAAGTCTAAACTTCAGCAAGCAGTGATCTGTCCATGACAGAGGGACTGATGTAAGGTCCCCCACATTCAGATCACCATCTCCATGTCCAGTTGCAAAAACCAAGTCTAGAGTATGCCCTGCTACATGTGTTGGGCCAAAGGCATATTGGGACAGTCCCATGGTTGTCATGGAGACCATGAAATCCTGAGCCGCCCTGGATAAGGTGGCCTCGCCATGGATGTTGACATCCCCCAGAACCAACACTCTGGGGGATCTCAACAGTACACCTGAGACCACCTCCATCAGCTCAGCTAGGGAACCTGTTGGGCAGCGGGGTGGGTGGTATACCAACAGAATCCCCAGTCTCTCCTGCTGACCCAACACAAGGTGCAAACACTCCAGACCAGTAGTCACATGGACAGGGTGTTTGCAGAGGGAGATGGAGGTCCTATAGAGCTAATAGTAGTAGTAGTAGTAGTAGTAAATTTGAAGGCATTCCCTTTTAGAGCGGCTGTCCAGTCTTATTTAAAAACATAGAAGCATAGGAAGGGAGAGGTGGGTCCTTGAGGTTGGCCATCAACAGTTAGCACATGGACAACAGGCTGAGGTGGAACACAGGTCACCTGATCACAGCCTTTTTCCCTAGGTGGGATGTATTTGAATTTAAATCAAATAAATTTGCGGCTTTACATCTAAATTAACATATGTAAATGTTGGGCATATCAGTGTTATTATCATTATGCATTTCCTTTGTTGGTGATACACAAGCAGCCACCCTAGCTTCAGACAAGAAGTTCAAGTAGAGGCACTGATGCTCCCCTTCCAAACAATTGGTAGTCTGAAGCAACTCTTACTTGGAGTGTTTTGTCCTGCTTTAGATGCTACGTTATATAAAACACACCCTAATATAATAGAATGCAGATATAATAAAATAGAATGCAGACATAATGTAGATATTGTGTGTGTGTGTGTGATATTTATTCAATATCTTGGAGACAGCAGAATGTTGACGAAGGTATGTGAAGGAGGATATAGATTAGCAGAGGAGCATTTTTATGAATACACAGCAGAACAATGGCCTGATGCTCTGGAAGAAGGTTATGCAAGGGTAATCATGTTGGGCTGCAAATGTGGGTCAAGGCTGCTGCTAACGGTGTCACAGCATTGTTCAGAAAACAGATTCAAGGAGAGGTCATGATAATTCTTCAGGTATGAATAAGATTGTCATCAAGTTGACGAAAGCAATAGCTACCGATGACCAGTGAAGGCAAGATAAGAAACAATGGGGTTAGGTTGTGGGATACTACATTTAGGTTAAATATTACATTAAGCCTTCTAATAGCAGGAATGTGTGAGCAATAAAACAAGTTGAGTTTTTTAACAGCTGCAATCTCTTATATAGTGGGTGTTTTAAAGAAGAAGGTGCTGAATAAACAGCATTGCAAGCAAGTGCAAGATGACTAGAACATATCTCAAGAAAGTGGGTTAATGAAGTCTTATTCTGCAATGGTCCAGATCCTAGTTTCAAGGGCAAAATTGTGCATAAATGTCAGGCAAAATATGCAATGCAATCAATTGAGGTTTCTTGTGAAGAGTTCACATAACTGAATTAGTATGGCATAAAAATGCTGTAGGTTTACACTGACCTGGATACATAACCTGGCTTTGCTAGGAACTCACTGGACAGCAAAGAGAAGACAAAGATATCCCTATGGGATTGAGACCATGGATTCTACAAAGATTTTATTTATTATAGGCTGTGAGTTGAGGCCCGTTATTGTGACATTTTGTGGCAATCCCCTGGGGACTTTGCATTTCATTTCATTTAAGTTTTGTAAGCAATAGCCCTCCAGCCTTTGAGTTGAAAATTATCCCTAGAATTATTTGCTAGGATACATATAAAAGAACAGCCCCAAAATCAAATTTTGTTCTCAGTCAATGAGGGTTTGAGGCTATATTTTTCACCCAATTGGGGCCCTAGAGGTTTCAAAATGAGTAGAAGAGTCCTGTAGTTTATTGAAATAATTTATGGGGCAAAATATGTAGAATAGACAGTGCAAAATGTGCATGACAAGTATGGAATTAGTCTTGTTTTTCATAAGGGAAAAAAAACTTCCTAGAGACCCAGGTCCCTCAACAGCACATTAAGCCCCAACAATTCTCTCCTCCTCCTCCTATTACTATTATCGTTGTTGTTGTTTCAATTTGTATTTCAATTTGTATGCTGCTTTTCCACATAAATACATCCAATGCAGGTCACAACAGGAAAGAGATATATCAATACATCATTACAATAAACAGTCTAATGCCAATATCATTTAGCTTCGTATCAGAAACTATGCCTAATAGCCTAGGTTGTACCAGAGCACACAATGGGACTTTGCTTTCTTCTCCTTCGCCCTGACTCCCCCCCCCCCATCTGCTCTGAAAGGTTACCCAACCCTCTGGAGCAGATTAGAGATGCACAAGGGTGCTGCAGAGTTTGCTCGAGTGAATATTTGTTTGGTAAGCATGATGACACCATTGGGTGTCACCCTCTGCAGCAATCAGACAATTTACAATTGAGGCATCATTGCTACTAGGGCAAAAATTACCTGCCTCTCACCTTATCTACCAGGAGTGACACTCACACTACCTTCCTTTTATACGTGTGCTCCATTTTCATTCCATGTGAATCAGTTGGACAGCCAATGCATGGAAATGTCCAAATTATTTCTTTAATGATGACTGCATGATCTTGCCTGAGAAAATGTTCCTTATTTGGCAGCATTAGATAATATTGGTATTTGCAAAGCACTTTGTCTTCTAAATGCCAAGCACGTTTTCTTTAATGCTGCCAAATAAGGAGAAAAAATTCCAAAGTGAAATCTGAAAAACAAATTGTTACAGACTTTTTGCATCTTTTTCATGAATTATTTCAATACATTATGGATTTCTTCCAGTCATTTTGAACTCCCTGGAGCACAAATTGGGCAAAAAACAAACGTGAATGTTATAACCTCATACTCCTACACAAGGGACAGCCAACATGGTGCCTTCCCAATGTTATTGGACTTCAACTTCCATCAGCCCCAGGCCAGCATGGCCTATAGTCAAGGAACAAGGGAATTGGTAGTTCAACAACATCTGTAGGACACCACATTGGCTACACCATCATACCACAACTGGTTGCAAATTTGATCTGCTGTGTTAAATGTGTCCTAGCAAAATATTGCTGGGAATTTTGAATAGAACATTTAACCCAAGAGCTGGAGGTTATTTCCTACAAATAAAAAATGAATGCTTAAACTACAGCAGCGATTCCTAACGTGGGCGGTAGTACCCCCCTGGGGGGCGTTACAGCCTTTCATGGGGCGTTGGCATGACTACAAACTTTAAGGGGGTGTTTGGGTTCATTGGGGGGGTGTTTACATTTGGCGGTCTGATGCAACAGTTGAAGCATTTAAGTTTAATTTTATTTAATACACAAATCATTAATTTTTAAACTATTTTGTCCCCAGTTAGAATGTATTTAATAGTCTCAATTCATGGAAATAACACTATAAATAGTGTGTGCTCTTTAGTAAAGAAATTTTGAATAGCGGCCAGTGTCATATCAAGGAATGGGGATATTAGCCACGCCCTGGCACTAGGTAATGTTCCAATGCTGGCTTGAGGGATGTTGGAACCAATCACGAGAGAGTGTTTGATAAGCTGGGTGTATTGGTGGAGGGCGCATTCTTCCAACAGATGAGTGCCGTGTGCAAACAGGTGACGCAGACAGTCAGTTATTCGCTGGTTTTCTTCAGGAATGGGACACACTCGCTACCCATTGTTTCTGTGATGTTTAAATGAACTTGTTTAACGAAACAATGCCGGTAAACTGAATGAGTTTGTTGTTAAGAAACACAGTGTATTCTATTGGTTCATACTGTGTGGACTTAGTTTTTGCTTATGTTTTTAGGATTTGTGAAATAAGAAACAACTCCTATATCTGCAATTTGTTTCTTGCGTGTATTTTATGGATTTATATACTCCAGATATTGTGAAGTTAGCCAAAACTCATCAAGCTCAAGGATCACACTAGTATTTTATAAATCTCATTTTATTTACTTTTCTATAACTATGTATGTATATTAATAAATCATACTAAGAATTCAATGTGTAATCTAAGTGCAATAAAAAGGCATGATAAAAACGATCAGTAATAATAATTGAAAATACCTTTTATGCATTACTCATATTTTAAGGGAAGAATAGGAAGCATTGGCATATACTTAATCTGAGGGGGGCGTTGGGCACAAAAAGATTTTGCAAAGTGGCGTTGGGTCGAAAAAGGTTGGGTAACTCTGGACTACAGAGTCTCCAGGAGGTTGTGATGACATTCGTTTTCTGTTGTTGTTATGTGCCTCCAAGTCGACTACGACTTATGGCAACCCTATGAATCAGCGACCTCCAAGAGCATCTGTCATGAACCACCCTGTTCAGATCTTGTAAGTTCAGGTCTGTGGCTTTCGTTATGGAATCAATCCATCTCTTGTTTGGTCTTCCTCTTTTTCTACTCCCTTCTGTTTTTCCCAGCATTATTATCTTTTCTAATGAATCATGTCTTCTCATTATGTGTCCAAAGTCTGATAACCTCAGTTTCATCATTTTAGCTTCTAGTGATAGTTCTGGTTTAATTTGTTCTAACACCCAATTATTTGTCTTTTTTGCAGTCCATGGTATGCACAAAGCTCTCCTCCAACACCACATTTCAAATGCGTTGATTTTCCTCTTATCTGCTTTTTTCACTGTCCAACTTTCACATCCATACATAGAGATCGGGAATACCATAGTCTGAATGATCCTGACTTTAGTGTTCAGTGATACATCTTTGCATTTGAGGACCTTTTCTAGTTCTCTCACAGCTGCCCTCCCCAGTCCTAGCCTTCCTCTGATTTCTTGACTATTGTCTCCATTTTGGTTAATGACTGTGCCAAGGTATTGATAATCCTTGACAGTCTCTCTTTGCGTAAACTATGAGCTAATGTGAGGTCACTAGGGGAGGGCTATAGCTCAGTGGTAGAACATCTGCTTTGCAAACAGAAGATCCCCTGTTCAATTGCTAGCATCTCTGGGTAGGGTTGGGAATGTCCTCTATCTGAAACTCTGGAGAGCTGCTGCTAGTCAGTGTCGACAATACTGAGCAAGATGGACCTATGATTTGGCTCAGTATAAGGCAGCTTCTGATGCTTCCTGTGTTCATTACCTATGTCAGATTGTGTATACCTAGCAAGCTCTTTAATTAATGATACAATTCTGAATCGTAAGAGCCTTCTTCAGGTATGCAATGGGGGTTGCAGGAGAGAAGAGAGGAAGCAGACATCTTCCCTTGCTCAAGCAGAAGTCTGTTTCACAAGCAGAACAGCAGCATTGGATTCAACCCAATGAGATTAATACTGGGTTTTGATAGAGTGTGTGTATGTGTGTGCATGCGTGCTGTGTGTGTCAGTGTGCGTGCGTGTACACATGCAGGGAAATCAAAATGTTGAAAAAATATTATGCATTATTAATTTCAAACAGAGCTGGTGTGTGCGGTTAGAAATGGGTGTTGAACTACAAAAATACATTGCTAACTCTGGATGGTCAATTGTATGGCTTTTTCGTTTTTCTACCCTAAGTTTATATAAAATGTGAATCACACTAACGAATTCACAAATAATTGGCAAGTTGGAATGCACATAATATTAAACAGATCCTTGTGCACAGCAATGGGCAAATAACTATGACAATTTTTTTCCAGCTGGCTAGGAAACTAGTTGTAGTGGGCAGATTTCTTCCTGCAGGAAACAACTGCATGTTTTCATTCCTACTGTTATTTTTTTTTAATGGCTTAGCAGCCTTTGGAAGGTTTTTGGCACTTGGCTTTTTTTTTAAAAAAACTATTCTTTCTAGGTTAGTTACAGCTTTCCTTGCTTGGGATGTAAATGAAAATGACTTTAATAAAAGGTAAAAACCATCAGCAAAAACTTGCTTCAGGAGCAAGTTGAATGGTCACTTTGATAATAAGCAACACAATTCTTACTTGCTTAGAGGGACAATCTCTGGAATTCGGCTTCACTAATGCAATGCAATGGTGCCACAACATCAAGGATGGCAAAACCAGAAAACTGACTGTGTCCTAAAATAAAGTTATTGACTAAGGACCCCTCCAGATGTCTTTTTTATTGTACATTCATGATTATTTGTCCTCATGATGTTACAGGTGTGGTGATGCCACTTTTGATACTGTTTGCGCCTATAAACATTTTGGGGTGAACATAGGGTTTCACCTTTAATCAGGGCATGCCCTGTAGCTTTCTGATGAAATCCTGTTTTATACCACAAATGTTCTGGGGGGTTTGTTTTGCTTTTTGTCCTGCTTGTGTTGCACTATAATGCAGGAGTGCTTCTCCAGATGGCAACACTGCAGTAACACTGGGGAAGTATTGCAGAACAACTAATAGATCGGAATGATGTATGGATGGTTCAGTATAAATCCATCACTAATGCACTGCAGAATATACCTGCAACAAAACAGTCAGTCTGGAGGTGCTCTAAGGGAACAGGATCTTTCCTGTCTCCTGTATAATGCAGGATATCGTTTACCAAGTCAGCAGCACACAGGAAGCCACTTTGTATGTTACTCGTGGGAAGAGGCAACATAGATACAAGGATTGCATGGCCATGCCATTAGCCTACCCCTGAGGCCATGAGGTTCCTCTCAGCCTCTCATGTATTGAGAGGCTAGCCTTGCACACTCCCTGTGTAATTTAGAGCCCTGATCTTCCACTTCAGAAGCTATTCCTCAACACAGGAGGGGTCAAGAGGAGCTGCACAGCCTTGGGGGTGAGGCTAAATGTATGGCCTAGGAGATGTTTTGTATCCATAGTGATCCTTCCCATAACAACAGTAGTCCAGAAAGACCCCAAAGTTCAATGAGCTTAAAAATATGCAAAAAAGAAGAGTACACTCAAACATACACTAATCACAAGTTTGTAGAATTTTGCCCAACTTTCAGGGAGAAACAGCACATAGATAACAAGCCATATAGCAACAGCTATTAGTCTAATATTTATCTGATATAACTTTGTTGTGACTAATGATAATATACTGATGTACAGCAACAAAGGGTTTGCCAATGCAGAATTGTTAATACTTAGGGATGTGTTTAGAACAAACTTGCATTGTTTCTCATTAGTTCAGCTGACAATACTTATGATATAAACCCAGCCACCATGGCCGATGTTCAGGCATGATAGGAGTTGTAGCCCAACAACATCTGGAGGACCATAGGTTTCCAATCTGAATAAAAACATTGGTTATTCTGGTCAGAGTCAAGAAAGTATACAGTTGGATGCTAATTTCTTGAGACAAACAGCAAGGGGTGGTCTTTTCCTTCAAGCCATGATTATGAGCTTCCCAGAAGCATCTAACTTAGATCCTAACCTTTATTCCATGAATGTAACCAAGTTCAAGGAATGGAACTTGCCTGTCTCTTAATTCCTTCTGTAGCCCCTGGTACCTTCTAAAAATATGATCCTGGGTGTTTGCAGGGGACTGTTGAGAATGGTTTGGGATATGGAGAGGATACTTGTTGGAAATCATCCCCCCCCCCGCGAATAAAAGAGCAACTTAGGAGCCAAGAGTTTGTTACAGTATAGACTTTGTGGACCTTTGGTCTGATCTCAGCAAATTATGTTTTATATTTAAAAAGATCAATCAAACATTATGGGGCAACAAACTTTGCTGTTTCCAAACAGTGTCCTGACAACACAAAGTCTTCTCTAGACCTTTATAAGCACAAGGCTGCCTGGGGACACAGTCAGCAGGGGGATGGGGAGGAAGGGTCCAGCTACCATGGTGCTGGGCATGCTAGAGCTGTTGGGGATGGCAGCCACCCCAGAGTTGTGCCCATAGTGTCACCAACTGAACCCTTATTGTGAGAGCCATAGCAAAAATAGAATGGACTTGGAGGCTTTGGGGGCCTCATCCATCATGGTGGGTTGCAGACCACACCTCCTGACCCTTATGGCATATTTTGCATTGTGGTGGCATTTCTGCCATTCCACTGGTATGGTGGGGCTTCTGCTGAATTCTATTGCCCCATAGCCATCTTCCTGCTTAGTACCTCTCTGTTAGAGGTAAAAAACACAACAATGCAAAATGTAATAGATGCTGAAGCCCCTTCTGTAAAGGTTTACATGTGTGCTTCTTGACTGTGCAATCATAAAATTACATAAAAATTCCAGCCTTTGGGTGAAAATGACACCAAGTGCTGAATATAAAATTGCAGTACCAAGACAAAAACCTCTACTTAACAGTAAATGCAGTTTTGGCGTATTAAATCTGCATTAATTCTTTCTGTTTCTCACTCATGCCAGATTTTATTCGAGACCATCTATCCTTTGCCATCTGTTCCTAAGCAAGAAATATGCATGGATTCAGAAACAGAGGCAGATGTAGAATACTTGTCAATAATTATTTGTTATATATTTCATGGACACAAAAGAACAGAACATTGAAATAAATATTTGCCAGTTTTTAGTTTCAAGGCATTTAAGATCCCAGTCCCAACCATAGCTGTTAGTTTTGCCTGAAATACTGATGTAATAGTTCTGCTGCGTCAATGAATTCCAAGTTTACAATACTAGCTATCAGACATGATACCCGTGTAGAACCAACATGTAGCCTCTTCTCCTCAACCAAGTGGCTTTGTCCTTTCACCATCATTCTTTGGGGGGGGGGCAAACAGGGCAAACAGGGACTGTGGGCTTACTGCTCACAGTGAGCAAAATTTTTAGCATTTGGCTTTTAGATTTAGGCAGAAGAATCATGATTTCTCTCTCTCTCTCTCTCTCTCTCTCTGTGTGTGTGTGTGTGCGTGTGTGCATGTGTGTGATAAGAATGAACGTAGGGTCATTTTTCCTCCATTTAAGATTTTACTATGGATTTATTTTTCATCCCTTATGATTCCTTATAGTTGCTTTATCTAGCTTGAAAGTTGCACTCCATTTATATAGATTTTATGCAATCCAGTTAACACAAGGCTCTAGAGACAAACCCCTTTTTGAAAAACAGTTCTCTGCAATTCTGGAGCCATGTGTGATATGCTCTCACTGGCTATGTGAATTGTATTACATCACGTTGTATATATATCAGATAACATGAGGTAATGGTTGAAGCAACGTATGCCCCCCCCCAAGTCAAAGTCTGCAACTGATGTCCAGGTAATTATCTGCATCGTATAATGATTACCACTTGGCTTCTCATGGCTTCTCACAAAATGAACTTACCCTGTGTAGTTAACCCTCACTGATGTCTCCCTCATGACACAAGAGATAATGGAAATCTGTAAATATACAGGAGTATGTGCCTTCAAGCAGAGACTACAGAGCAGAAATGAAAAGCAAGAGACAGAAAGATTAGACAAGCAGTAAAGACAAAGTACGTGTCTTTTATAAACCAGAGTTTCTCTGGGCATCAGTCAGAACTCTTCTACTGAGGTAGTTACAGTCTGTCTAGAAATGTAAAGGCCTGCCAACTGATAATTTACTTGCACTGAACCAAAGTGGCAACTTTTGAAACAGGAAATCACAGTCTGAGGAGGGAAGAATCAAAATGTTCACACTTTTTTCTTCAAGCCAAGAATTTATAGCTGCCATATTTCATGTTTCATGAATAAAGCAAGAGTTTGTTAAAGGTTCTCTGGATATGCCTATCCGCAAAATATTACTAACCCTTAGATTATAGCTTGCATCTTTGAAGAAGGCAAATGCAGACAGAGATCAGCACTTTTGTCACATTTTATTTTATTACAATTTTGCTCATACTAATGCTGTCCCAGTAGCCCCCTTAGAGACTTGGAATAAAAAGGCAGCTTATAAATATTTTAATGCATATAAATAAATACACTTTTTGTGCATTTTCTGTACAAACACATTTCCTTCTTCCAGAAGCAAGGTTTGTTTTCTTAATGCTGAATTTGTGCAGTTCTAGCTATGCACCCGCATATTCACATTTGTGATGCAATGAACTGTAAATAAGGAGGGTGGGGAGAGGAAAAATCTCTTGAAGACAAGCTAGTGAATCAGTTGTGGTCCCGGTAGGTACATATCAGCTTAGAAAAATGGGAAAACCAACTGTCAAATCCATTTTTGTATAGATCTTCAGTGGCTGCATTATGAACTGCCACTTTTTTTCCATTAGAGACACTGTTCCCTATTTGCATGTTCCGAAATGAAGCCCAGGTGAGGTGACAAAACTACTTCAGGGCTGATCCATGGTGAAGACCATTTTTCCTGTGGTCTATGGAGCACAGATAGTAATATCTCAAGAAGACTCTCTGTTGATTTGTTTAGGTTCAAAACAGAATATTTGGCAGAGGCAGCCTTGAGGTATGTTGTGCTCCTGGTGTTTAGTGTCTTATAGGTCATCATAATCTACCATTTCAATTGAATGCTCAAGAGAAAAGGGAACTAGAGCAGATGCTGGAGCATTGGTGTAATGTAGTCCTCATGACCCATTCTTATTAAGAATTAACCTGAGCATTCTGAACTGGGTCAAGTTTTCAAATGTCATCAAGAGCAGCCCCACACAGAATAAATTATTGCAGTCCTGCCTCACAATTAGAAATAATGCTCATAACTTCCAAGTCTGACCTGGAAGAAACAAACCATTGTTTCTTCCTCATTAGATGAAATAGGTTGAAAGGGACTCTAGACAATTTCTACAGTATCAGATCCCTAAGGTACCTTTGTCTTGGCTCTTTTGCAGGTTTCAGGAACTCATCATGAATGAAATGCAACTCTCTCTCTCTTTTGCACTTGTAACATGTAAAGGAGAAGCTTCTTCAACAAGACACATGTGCTCCAGGGGTGGAGACAGGACATGCATCATTCGACATAGAAGGCAAGATGTACAAGTTCCGCCTTCTTGTGTTACACTGGAAGCAAAAAGAGAGGAAATGCGAATGACTTACAATCCCTCCTTTGCTTTGGTTTAATGTCGGGAAGAGCTTACAACTGGAGACTTATTGAGAAGCATGAGGGCTGTACTCAATGGTAGTGGAAAGAAGGAGGGTTTAACTTTTTTCTTTGCCTTTTTCCCCTTTTTGACATTGCATTCTTCAAAAAAACCTGTAAACTTAAGCCATTGCAAGTGGCCGTGGCAGGTCAGCACATGTGAATTAATGTTTGCAGTCTCAAACACCTGCAACAAATCTCTTATACTTTGAATTGCAAATAAATTCATGTTTTTCATTTAGCAGACCCACTTTCTGCTTTCTCTCTTTCTCCTGCTTCATTCTCTCTCTGTCTCTGTCTCTCTCATACACACACACACATGGATGATCACAAAGTAATGTAATTTAATGTTCTGGCCTAAATGAAAGACATATGTGAACTTCATTAGTATGTTCAGAACACAGTTCACACATACAACTGTGTTCCAACAGATTTATGTCTCATAAAGTTTCCATGCAATTTCTTTGCCATGTTCCTTTTCCCTTTACCCATACGGATAATTTAAAGTTCAAATATTACTCAAATGCATCAGAAGAATAGTAAACCCTGCTGTTCACAACCGGTGTCTCATTTTTTCATTCCATGGGGAGATTCTATTTCAATGTGTTTTTCATTTTAGCTTCTGCCTCCTTGAATGTTATTTCCTGTCCTTTGGCTTTCACCAAGGTCAAAGAAATATTTAGCAAATTAAAAAAAAATGCATGTCTAGTCATTTACTGGAAATCTGCCCATCGGTACCTAAAAATATCAGGTTACAAAAATGAAACTTGCACACACCTATGATCGTCTAGGCACTGGTTGCTTTCAATGCTCTGAGGCGCTAAGAAGATGCAGCCACTGTGCCTCCTGCCACTTATCCCCTTGCTCAGCTCCACCCATGGCTACTGTGTTTCTGCACAAGAAGTGTAGCAGCTGCATTCTTTTTTATTGTCTTGGAGCTTTTAAAAGTAAAGACACAATCTCTAAGGAAGATCTAGCAACTCTGACCTAACGAGCTGATGCGAATTTTGGAAAGGGCTGGAGCTACACCAGCAGCAGAATGAAATGGTAAAATTGACTTAAGATTGTGGGGAGGGAATCTCATTTCTGAATGCTCCTCTACAAAAAAAGAGAGTACCTATAAGTAGAAAACTAGCTCAGCAGGGAGAGGAGCAGGCTACAATCTTTCTCCATAATGTATCAGTTTTCTACCTGCACTCAAAACTGGACTGTCTGCCCTATAGCCTGAAGTGGTGCAGTTGATTTCTACTATCTAAACCAGGAGTGAGGAACCTATGGTCCTGAAATTGATTTTTGGACTCCAACTCCTGTCAGCCCCACCCAGCATGGCCAATGGACAAGGATGCTAGGACCTGTAGATCAGAAAATCCAGAGAGTCACAAGTTTCCCATCCCTGGACTGTGAGGCATATTTCATCTTCTCATTGAGATGGCAAACTTGTGTCTGGGGTCTAGCCTGCACCAATTCACATTGCAGAACTGAAATATCTTACTGCTGTAGTAAATTAGAATTGTTTGAGAGTGTATACCCATACATCTGATTTTCAGGTTGGATTGGCCTTGGGGAAATGTCTCAAAATAGATTGTGATTCTGGGTTTGGCTGTGTACATTTTTTAGTATGCTCAAAACAGACTAAGCTTACATAGAAAAGCTCATGGAAGGCTCGCCTCTGCATTTCTTTGGTATATTAGATGAGGAATATATCCAGGCTTATTCATTCAACCATGAGGACTAGAAATGCACATTTTAAAAACATGAAAGCTATGGTGTTCTAAGCTTCTCAATGTGCCTTGGGGAAAAGCTTCATTTGTGGTTTATTAAGATTATAGTGTGATCTAGATAAGAAACGAAGGCTGGCACATTCATCCATGCAAAACTTCCACATGGTCTTGTCATTTAAATTCTCATACTACATGCACAAGACTTTCTTTGCTGACTTATTTACTCTATTGTACCAATGTCAAAGATTCAGAGGCTTATTCTTTAAGCACTTATGTTGGTGACTGGTGGAAAGATTTCAGAAATCCAAGTTTCCTTATGGGAGCCTGGTGAAAGTTATCAATGGAACAAAAAATGTGATTTAGTCAATAGCTGTAGCCAGATGCAATGTTGAAACTGTACCAATTCTGAAAGAGACACTATGGAACAAAAACAGGTGGCCATTGGATTCCTTAGGCATGTGAACAACTTGCTATAGAAAAGAAAAAGTGCTTGGTGCTGCATCAAAATGTCTATGTACTTTTTCTTCCTCTCAGTTGGGAAGCAGCTTGAAAGAGAAATGAGGCTGTATTCACTAAAAGTGAATGCAAGATAACTGGAATCCCACTGATCAGCTGTTTGGTGGAACAGCAGGGGTGAGGACTTAAATACACACACGAGCCAGTGCCTGCACACACATATCACTCTCCCTGCTGAATAGCTGATTGGTGACATTTCAACTTCTTAAAGGGGCTATTACAAGAAATGCATGACTACCAAGCCCATGACTTGGTAGTTGCAATTGCAGCACTCAGTGATGTGTGTGATTTCAGTCCAGCAAGGTATGGAGTGTTTCCCACAACCCCCATGCATATATCCGCTAGCTGGATCAGGGGAAATTTGTATCTGTATTTCATTGCATAAAATTCTACCCAAAAGGTAATTATTGCTCACTATGTAAACGACAATAATTTAGGAAAACTCCAAGATCATCTTTCTATATAAACATAGACCACTTTACATCGTTCTGGTAATATATGCTGTTCCATTCCATTGTACCATTCTGTTAATGTTAAAAAGCTTTCAGATACATGAATGTTTCAGAGTTAATATACCCATTAGTATTAGATTTAGAATGAAATTGCTGCAATTAAGGAAGTCAATGCCCAATTCCTTTTACCAACCAGGCCAATTTTTCTTCTCTCTGGTAGGTTGCCAAAAGAGAATGCCAGAAAGCTGGAACTTTCACCATTAATTTCTTTTAAATAAGTGACTGAAGCTAAAGTAATTTTAGCTGGGTTTTTAAAACTAAACTTAGGTTCCAGTTACTTCTTGCATTGCAGACTGAGTCATATGTGCATAAGCCTGAGAACTTATTTGATCCACAATACATTTTATATTGTGGTGAAGCAGTTATCTAAGTATTTTATTTATTAAAATATCATAACCAAGCTTTTAACTAAAAGTCTCAGTTTGAAGCGGCTCTCACTCATCACTGCATATAAACCTGCACTGGGCAATGAGTCACATCCTAGTTCTAAAAGGACCATATGAGTTGATCCTGAGTTGTTGTTTTTTCCAAAAACCCATACATAAAAAACCAAAATATTTTGAAATGGGGGTCTACAAAAACTTGGTGGATTTTTAAATTATCATTATTTATGACTGAATTTATATGGCTGCTCATCCACACATCTTCCCTGGACAGCTTACAAAAAATAAAAAGAGTAAAATATAATATTAAAATACACGACAATAATTAACAGCACAAAAAATGCAGCATAAAAATGATGCAGTCAATGAGCAGCTCAGAGTACAGAAAAAAAACACAACTTACACAATGAGAGCCCAGACTTGTTTAAAAGGCTAATTGCTTAAAAGGCCTGGTTGAATATAAAGGTTTTCACTTGGTGCCGAAAAAGCCATAAAGACAGTGCAGGCATACTTCTCTGTGGTGGCTTCCCACCGAGAAGGCCTTCTCCATAGTAGCTACCACCGCATCTCACTTGGTGGAAGTATGTAGAGCCAGGCTCTGAAGAGGTTCAGGTAGGTGTATATAGTGATGGGCAAATCTGTCAATTTTGATTTTTCTCAGCTTTTCATTTTTTCAGTCTTATGTTCAGTTCTCAACAGTTCCACATCAGTTTGCAATGTATATATATAAAAAAGTCCTCATGGACATTTATCAGCATTTTAGTGTGAATTTCCCCTAATATACATGTTGAATGCAATTTTCCCTAATATCCACATTTTGCAAAGCAGTTTTTCCTAATATATGTGTATTTATGCACACGTATAGCCCAGTGTATGAATTTTGGTACACATTATTTGGCTGGAAGGCTGCACTGCAGAATTCAGAAAAGTGCTAATTTCGAAGGATGACTGTGCTTTGGATCTTGTATTGTTTCGGGAAATGTGAATTAGATACGTTCACCTTTAAATGCAAATTGAATTAAATTTCTCTCCCATTTCTAGGTGTATATTATTTGGGACCCTGTACTGATCCTGTTATGAGTACTTCCAATAATGGTCTTTTTGTGTCATTAAACAGAAAAATATCTCAAACTGTAACTTTAATGAGAGTACTAAGAAACTAAAAGCATTGTTTTTGACATTACCTCATCAAGGAAAAATAGCTATGATTTGTGAAAAGCAAGAAACACTGAAAATTGTTCAGAAATCTTTTTTTTATAGTTCCAGTATTATAGCATATTGTTGCAGATGGCTCTAGCATTTAGGCTGTTGTGGCTATCAAATGCATCTGTAATTTATTATTTTCAATTTGTTTCTTTGACAAAATGATTTATAAATAAGGGGAAGCAGACTTTTCTCTCACACCAATGTGTGTTATCTTTGGCACTCTTTGTATATGGGCAGACATGACTCTTGTGCTGTATGCTTCTTGAAGCAAATAACTTTGCATGATTTGAAATCCAAGCTTTTGCTAGTAAAGAAAAAGAGGTACGATTTTGGGTTCCTATGTGTATGGATTCTTCATTAAATATAAGTTACACTTTTACTGAGTGGGCACGTTTCTAGAGAAGTTTCAAAATGTTTATATTAATGCATTTAGTATTTATACAGCATTCTGGCTGTTAGAATTCTCTTTCCTATTTCAAATGAACCTAAATGTAATTTTTGTTTGTAATATCTCTTTACTCTTTACTTTTATCATTGGTAAGGATATTTCTTCTAATAACATGGTTTAATCATGTTAATTTATTTTATTTTTTAAATTGCCCCAAATCCTCTTCTGCAGTTTTCTATACACTGGAAAACGAATGCTTTAGTACAGTTTAAGAAATCCTTCCGTGTGAATATTCCTTGTTTAAGGGCACCTTTCCATGACCTAACCTTCCTTTAGCAGCTACATATCATAGCCCCAGTGAACCAGTTCTGAATTAGGGCTTGCAGGTGATGTCATAACATGGGAAGCGGATGAAAATCTGACATGATCCCTTTATTGCAGAGGTGGGAGATCTTAATCCTAAAAGCCAAATGCAGCCCTTCAGAGCTCTCTGTCTGTCCCTTGATGCTCTCCCTAGGCCAAACCCTTCACTGGCCTTGCTTCATACCCTCTTTGAGTGTTTTTGCCTGGGTAGAATGTGTCCTTGAACTTTGATAATGCCTCTTGGTTGCCTGGAGGATAGAGAGGGTTGTGTAAGTGTATACAGAAACCAGCCTATTGTACAGAGGTAATATTTGCATTCATTGCTCCATCCACTTTTGTCTCTGGCCCCACCCACCCAGAAGGTTGCCCAGATGGGAATGCTGCCCTCAATCAAGAAAAGCTTTCCCACCCTTGATCTATTGGAACGCAGTGGTAGCAGTATGGGTCACTCTTGCATCACACCATTGTTTTTCAGTGGTACAGAAAGTACTTCATGATCCCTTCTCTTTCTTCTTGTTATGATGGAACAGCAACACTCGGTGACAGTATGAAAAATATGAGGAACTTTGGGGGCAGAGGTTGTCTCCAAGAAATGAGTACTACAAGTCCCACTCAACAAGTCATTCCCACCACACCATCACTCCCTTCACATAGGGTTGCATGGGTTCTTTACCCTATCTCCTGGCATCTGCAGTCATTTACAGGACTCCACACACAAAACTAAAACCTGGCATTATGGTTTCTTCCAAGTGGCATGGAAGCCTATGTAGAAAGTGGATAGAAATAATTTTTTCTTCCTGTCTCATAGTACAGGAACATAAAATGAAGCTGAATGTTGGAAGATTCAGGACAGACAGACAGAGCTCAATGTTCAGCAATGTCATTCACTACAAGAAGACGCAGTGATGATCACCAACTTGGATGGCTTTAAACGGTGATGAGACAAATTCATTTCAATCACTGCCTGTCATGATGGCTATCTTACTTCCAGTACCAGAGACAGTATACCTCCAAATGCCAGTTGCTGAGGATCCTAAGTGGGAGAGTGCTCTTGTGCTTTTGCCCTGCTTGTGGGCTTCTCATGGGCATCTGATTGTCTCCTGTGAGAAAATAATTGTTTGGTATGATCCAGCAGGGCTGCTCTTATGTTTATGGTAGGGATGGGTGAGAAATGTGATTCAGTTTGCATTTCAAGTGAAATCTATTACATTTGCACTTTCCAAAACAATATGAGAACCGAAACACAGCCATCCTTTGAAATTTGCACTTATTAGAGTTTTGCAATGCTAAACCAAACAATTTTTACAAAGATGCATGCATTAGAGGAAAGTGTGCATAAAAATGAATATCAAAACTGTCTACAAAACTGTGTTTATTAGGAGAAATTCTCACTAAAATGTTGGATAATTTTCATGATTTTTTTTTTAAAAAATGGCAAATTGCTGCAGAAATGTGAAGAACCAAATTTAAGATTGGAAAAATGAGAAACAAAGAGAATGGAAATTGACAGATATTTCCATCCCTACTTTATGTCCTGCACTTGCCATTGTTGCCAAGTTATTGCTGAAGCATGAGAGAGACAAAATCTGTATCGTTACATCTTTCAAAAGCCAGTACCCAAAGTTCTATTTTACTCTGAGAATTTAGACACAGCCCATGAGATGTACTTTTTGTAACAGGAGATCTCTTAGCCTTATTGCAAACTGCTTTTGAAATCATTTTCATTTTCAAAAGCAGTTTGCCATAAGGTACATGGGCCCATGAAAGTACAGTAGTTCTGTAGTGCTTTGGATCCTGGTTAAATTCTGTGCCAGCTTTTTAATTTCACAACACTCTTTTTCAAGGGGAGCACTATGATTATTATTCAGATAACAAGCTATATTGCAAACTCTATCCTTTTCATTGCTGTTGTATTTTGAAATGAGATGTATGTAATTAGATATGTAATACACAGAATAATTATCCCAGATGGTTTGAATGTCAAGAGAAATGTGCATTCTACTTGCTTAATGCAATGCTTTACATTACTTGATACGTAATTCAGGTGACGACTTGCCTCCAGGTCTTAGATAGCAAGATGATGGTAGCTTTCTTTAGATTGTTTGCCAGTTTCACTGTTGATAGTTCAATTTCCAGTGCCCACAGGCCTCATAATTAATGTAATGTCAATCTTGTGGGAGTCTGCCAACAAAGTTATAATGTGACCAGACAGCTCAATATTTGTTAATGTTACCCCCTCCCCAAACAAATGCTGAAATTGCTCCTGAATGTTTAAAGACTAGAAGGTAAAGCTTTCATCCTGATCCAGAGTTGCCAGGTCCATGGCCTTAGACTGATCCTGTATCTTTAGGAGAAGAGAAGGTCAGCCAAGTGCAGGTGTTCTTGCAACTCTGTAATGGGAAAAACCACAAGGTGGAATTCTCCCTTCCCCCTGCACAACTTTTAAAGATACAGAAGACCTCTTGGTTGCCAGGCCTAGCCTCCAAGAGGTCTTCTGTATCTTTAAAAGTGATCTGTAGTGATGCTGATGTCAGAAGTGCAGCTCTGGGGCTCTATCATACTGCATTTGCTGCTATTGGTTAGTTTTATTAAGAAAACTTTTAAAATGTGACTTTTTCCAGTCAGCTTCTCCCAGGAAACAAAGAACAGATAGATACCAGGAAGGCTACAAATAATGTCTACTTTCTAGCAAGGTGAGTATCCTGTGTCCCCATATACTGGATATCTTTAATGGGAGAGTCCTTGTTCTCATTTCACTATTGACATGTTTATGATGTATAATGACAATGTAGCATTATTATTAACAATTAATCTTCTCTAATGTATCTCATAAACAATGTTATGCCAGATCTTCCTCGTCTGCAAATTGGCTAAATTTCACTGACTTTTATAGGATTATGCCAGATGATCCCACGTTATTTAAGGAAATGTATTTATTTATCTGACATTAGTCCAAGTCAGCAATTAAAGAAGACAGAGCCTTTTTGTTTTAAGAATACACAAAGAAAGTCTCTAGTAAGAGACTACAATGAAATGTTAGCAGCATGTGGTAGACTTATTGTGCTGGTAAGAATGGGGGGAAAGTTGCTTTTAACTATATTCTACAATTCAAAGCATACTCCTGCTAACTTTATGATATTAATTAAAATAGTCTATGTGTCTTTGGAAAAGTTTCAGATCATGCAGTTTTTAGCAGAAAATCGTGTCTTGTTGAGTTTTGGAGGTATAAAGAAAAAGGGAGAGAAGTTCTACTTGCTTTAGATTGGTTTTGCAAAGGACAAGATTAGAGCATGTCAGGGTCCTAAGCCAACCTCCATTTAGGTCTGGTATGCATATAACACTTTTTGGACTCCTGATGACTGGCAGGTGAGGACATGAACTGACTATATTGAAAAGTATTATTGCTGGGCTGATCTGAGATGTGATGGTTCTAACTATGGTGTCACATCATCATTTGATATGAAGTCATAAAAGACATAGAAGAACAAGCCCCAAGGTCTTTTCTTTAGTACAGAGATGGAAAACTTGTAGTCCTTCAGATGCTGGACAACTCCCATTATCCCAGACCATTGGCCATGTTGTGTATGGCTGCGGAGACACAACATCTGGAGGGCCACAAGTTCCCCATTCTTCCTTCAGCACCTTGATACACATGGATGCATGCAGACTAGGGTTGCCAGGTTCCTGGCCTGAGACTGATCCTGTATCTTTAGGAGAAGAGAAAGTCAGCCAAGTGCAGGTGTTCTTGCAACTCTGTAATGGGAAAAACCACAAGGCGGAATTCTCCCTTCCCCCTCCACAACTTTTAAAGATACAGAAGACCTCTTGGAGACCGGGCTTTCTTATTACAGGGTTGCAAGAACACCTGCACTTGGCTGACCTTCTCCTAAAGATACAGGATCAGTTTAAGGCCATGGACCTGGCAACCCTAGTTGTAGAGTAGGTTTTTATATCACCATAAGGAAAACAGATGTGTCTGCAAAGTTTAACCTGGCTCTTCTGCTTGGAATCATCAGCCATTACTTGTTACAGCAAGAAGCAAGGAAGAAAGGGAAAAGAGAAACTAAACTCACAACTCAGGAAGGCCACTCAACTTCTTGTTCTATACACATTAACCCTTTAGTGGGTTTTTCTCTCAGTACAGTGAGTATTAATTAAAGACCATTGCTTATTCCAACAATATGTATATGTGCTATTCAAATATGGTGTTGCTCAGGGCTGGCGCTAGCACATGAGGAACTCAGGCATTGGCCGACGGCCTCAAGCTGTGAGCAACTCCTCTTGGGGCCCAAGGTGGTGTGAGCCCCAGTGGGTGCCCTTGCCCCAACCCAGCTGCCCTCGAACCCACCAGCCACAGTCCTCCTCAAGTGGATGGTTTGGGTTGTACAGAAGGCTCGCAGTGTAAGCTTTCTTCAATAGGAACTACTCGCTTGCACAGTGGCTGCTGGAGTGGGATAAAGTCACTCATGTATGCTGGGTAATTTTATCCTGAGCAGTCAGTGTGCATGCGAGACACTCCTATTCAAGAGAGTTTACACCCGCATGCCTTCCCTCCAAACAGAGCATGCACGACGAGAAGGGGGACGGGACAGATCAGAAAAATAGCCTGCCCTGCAGCAGATAGTAAAGATACAAGGTAGTGGAGCTTCTTGATGGATTGTGCTCTTTATTCTTTACAAGAGCTGGAGTGGGAATCATCTAGGGATCTCCTCTACCTTGACTGAGCAACAGCCTTGTATGTTGGCAACCCAGCAGATTACTTGTGCTGCCTTATAAAATGCCTGGATATTACTCAGGAGTAGGTGCATCATTTCAATTCCTCCTTTGCAATGCTGTCCCTTCCTACCTTTGTGATGGTCATGTAGGCTTGATTTTTGATGCAGCATCAAGGGCTGGAGAACCCACCCAACTCTCAGTATCTCTCTCTCTCTGCACTGCAGCAAAGCTTTGCTGCATTGCACCACTCCTCCTTCTCCTCCATTTCAGAGAATTCCTACCTTATCTCCTTACAGGTGCTGCTGCATGATCACAGAATCATGCCCACCAAAAAAAAAGTCTGGGAAAGAGCAGTTCCTTTACTTGTCACCAACCCCATTTTAAAAAAATTAATTTTAACTCCATAAATCTGCCTTCATGCAGCCAGTGGTGGTGGTGGTGGTGGCGGCGGCGGCAGCGGCGGCTTTTACCCAGAGTCCTTTTCCTTTCCTCTCCCCAAAGGGAGAACAAAATCAGACTGATCTTTTCTTCTTCTTTCTTCCTTCTGTACCCCACTTCAAAAAGCTATTCTAGAAACTCCACATTTTCCCTATTCTTTAGTGGAACTATCAACGGAATCACAAGATGCAGAACATGTAGATTTTGATTCAGTGATTTACCGTTTTGCTACTGAAAAAACTAGATGGAAAGTGTTTTAGTTGCATGTTAATTTTCTGGAAATTGCAGGGGAGGGGGTAAAATTTATTATGGTTGTTTCTGATATGCACATTTTCTGTTTTCCTCTAAGTTACGTCTCATGTTCTGTCTCTGAGAGTGCAATCCCATGTACATGTCTGCTTGGACTTAAGTCCCTATGAGTCTGTTCATTTTATTTAGTTAGTTAGTTTATATCATCCCTTCCTCCCAAAGGAGCCCAAGATGGCACGTAAGTGTGCACAGGAATGTAGATTAAGCTATACCTCTAAGCACCTAATGGAATACCAAAGTTTGTTTTATTTCTTTTGACAATATGGGATTGTCACATCTGTTTCGTTTAAAAGGGAGGAGCCAAGATGGAGGGGTGTGGTTTAAGAAGGAAAGGGTGGGGCCAAGGGACTCTCTGATATCCTGTGCCCAGGAGCACCTAGAAACCTAGAGCCAGCCCTGGTGTCATATTTTTCTGGCTTAATGTATGATATTGTTAAGATCTTTGAAATCTTGAAGCCCAAACTGCTGATGACTTGCATCACCAGTTCAAGTCAGTTTGAGGATACTTTAATATTCTATCTATTATGTAACCAACATTTTGTTTTTCTACCATACTTATGCCGTGTTAGTTTCTTGCTTAGTCATGCTCCATTCTGTCTCCCAAGAATTGGCAATAGCTAGGAATGTGTAATCCATTAAACTCTTCTGCTTGCCAACTTCCAATCCAATTTCAACAGGGCTTCATCAACAGGGGAGGGAAGGGCTAGTAAATACTCCAAGCCTAGTTTTGTTCTCCTTTATCCCAAAATAATTTCTTCATGAAAAAAAAGTTAGTGGACTCTGAATTTTTGCTGTTTAGTTTTGTCCTCACCATTCCTGCAAGATACTTCATGCAAGTTCCTCTTCTGTTTGGAAATGTAATATAGGAGAGATGAACACACATTACCAAGGTCACCAAAGGCCAATCCAGTCTCAGAGGACAGCAGGGCACATATTAGTCTCCATCCTGGTTACATGCTTGAGAGGACTGCTTAGCTAAGTCCTTTAATACAAGAAGTAATAAGAGAGGGGGAAGAATGCATCTCAGAGTGGTTTTTTCATGTTGCATTTTGGGTACAGACAGACAGACTAGCACAAAATGCACACATTCTGTGACATACATCCATCCATCTCCCATCCCCCATCTATCTATCTGTCTATGACTCTTCAGCTGAAAAAAGGCTCCTAGAGAGGCTTACAAACATCAGCAATAAGACAATCTGTCTTTAGATTTACAAGTTAAAAGGCACAACCCAAAAGAAAAAAAGAATTGGGAGGGATAAAGAAAAAAGCAAACGCGGGCGCTAGTTCTGCATTACAGACTTCTTAAGTTGCTGGTCTCTCTGCAGAACCAGTGGAGTGACCTGCAGTTCTCTCCCCCCCCCCGCTCTAGTCTTGTGCAATGACTGCAGCCAGATACCAAGGGAAGAGTCTGATGAAGCTTGTATTTCAGCAGACATGATGGAGTGACTGTGCAGTCCCATCTCTTTTGCTGTTGTGCATAGAAGTGAAATTTGCTGCTTTTCCAATAAACTCATGACTGGGTAGGAATCTGATCTATGAGTGGTTTTCAATGCTAGTTCTACTCAGATCCATTGAAGTTAATAGATATGACTAACTTAGGTTCATTAATTTCAGTGGGACTACTCTGAGTAGTTAAAATACAACCCCATTTATTTTAAAGGGTGTGTGTATATATATGTGTGTGACAGAGATTCACAACTAATGTTGTGCTTTGCTTGTACTCTGTACTCAAGAAACCTGAGTACAGAATGAAAAGCAACCATGCATATGTGCAAAGAATTATTATTATTTATTTAATTTGTATCCCACCCTTCTTCCCAGCAGGAGCCCATCTATCCTTCACCACTGAGTAGCCAAAACTAAATCCCATTTTGTGGAATTGGGGGAAAGGGTTTCTGAGATAGAAAGAATGGGATTTGGGATCTCAACCAAGTTAAGAACACAAGGAGATTGCTTAGGTCAGACTGTTTGTCTAGCTACCTAAGGCTAGGGAATCTGTTTGGCTCAGCAGGCCAGATTGTTATCTGTCCCCATCTGCTTTGTCAGGTGGGTGGGACAGCCCACCTGTCAATCACCTGACATTATTACATCAGACGATTAACAGGTGGGTTGTCCCACCCACTTGTCAAAGTCCCTTGCACAGCACTTCCCAAGTCTCTGATAGCAAGCTGGTTGTCGGGTGCTTGGGAACTGTAGCACAAGGGCCTTTGCCCCCCTATCCAGCCATGCCTTTACCTGCCCCATACCTGAAATCACATATGGCATCAGATGTGGGGCAGGCAAGTGGGGATGGTTTGGGGAAAAAGGGCTTGTGAGCCAAACTGGGACCCATGCCCAACCAAATTTGGCCCATGGGCCTGAGGCTACCCACCCCTTAGCTAGTCCATTAGTCTAATTGATAATGACTCTCCAGCAGTCCTTCCCGAAATCACCTGCTACCTCACCTTTTTAACTGGAAATGCCAGGGACTGAACCTAGGCCCTTCTGCATACAAAGCATGTGTTCTACCACTGAACTGTGGCCCCTAGCCAAAATGTTGATTTTTTTTATATTTCACCTTTCTTCAATGCAACTTAAAAATGGTGTAAACGTGGTTCTCCCATCTGGGCACTGACCAGTCTCACACCTGTTTAGTTTAAGTTTAGTAGCTACATCACATGTCTTAAGCCAGAATCCTCCACAGTCAAGGCTAGTGTGTTCCTGTACCTGTCATAATAACTACATATTATCTCTTAGCTGCATAGCAAGAAGAAGACAAAATTACAACAGAAAAAACTATAGCTCTTAAACATTTCCTGGCCACACAACTATTCAAGGCACAGAAGCCCTCCTCGGCTCACAATTTGGTTATTCATCTTCTGATATTAGATCTGGATTGTGGGAGTCCCATGTAATTTGAGAAGCAGTTGCCCTGAGCATCGTGCTCTTAGGGAATGTAGAAATGAGGCTCATGTGGGAAGGGTGAACCACGAGAGCTAGCAATATGCCATTTGTAAGCAGCCCATCTGCCTTAACCCACAGGCCATTTCAAATGATATGTTTCCCTGGCAATTATCCTCCCGACAACAATGTGATTATGTCGACTTTAGAGGCAGGCAGTTCAGCGCTCTTAGAACCCTGTGCTTGTGTGAGAGGGATAGTGGCTTGAGGTGCAGAGCCCTAAGCACCATTTATATTAAATACAACATGAAAAGCAAAATTAAGACATGGAGAATTACACACCAACGTTAAAAACCCACGTGAATTGTTTACATATTTCAAATCAAAGTAGTAATGGATCATAAGCTGCTGGTTTTGCCTAACAGAGTGGAAGTGATTCTTTAGACATTTTTAAATTCTACTCTCTATTTTCCCCAAATGCATTTGTGATTAAAATGCCTTTCAACAGACTGCAACACATAGCATTCTATGTTAATTATAAGCTATGTTTATCATTCTCAACATCTGCTCTTGCGGATTGTGATAATTTTACCCCAGAATGTTTTGATATATTAAAAAAAGTGTAATCATTGAGAACAGAATGACTTTTTCTTCACTTGACCACAGCTTCCAGCATGTGGAACTTAACAGGGGTACTGCATAACTCCAGGTTATACTTTCTGTTGATTAAAGATAAATTTTGAATGTTGATCGGTGTCTTGTGTTTACTTTCAAAAGCTGCAGTTTTTCACAGAAATTATGGGGGTCATACTGAATTAACAATAGTTTTGTTTTCAAATGTATAATAAGTAGCTGCTGTTTTTTAAAATCCAAGTTGCCTTTTTTCAGTTCATGGGAATTAATATAAATTCCTTACTTCTGACTTCTAAGGAAATGTCTGTTGAAAAACCTGTAATTTGAGGTAAGGATTTGAATGTGCACACATGCCTTCTTTGAAAGACAGCTTTTGATCTTCTGAGGTCTCTGTTATTATTTGCACATGTTTACACCATGTTCACCATATTCAACAGAAGGACAGCATAACATTTTAAATATCAGCCAGCAGGAGATCAAGCAACACACTTTTTCTATATATTGCTACATTCTGTGGACAGTCTGATACTGTTTCTGTGCATTAAGAAGTACCATTCTGTGCTGTGTATGAAATAATTTGCTCCAGTTTTGGAGCAGAACTGACTGATATGACTCCACTGTCTGTCTGCATGACAAATCTACTTCAGCAGGATGATGAACCAGGATTTGGTTACATTCGTCTCAGAGTTTTCTGCCCCCCCTTCCCCCACATTTGAGTCATTTGATCTGCAGACATTAGAAGATGACATTGCTTAACTCCATGCCATCTAATAACTGCTGAATACGAACCTGCTATTAAAGGCACAACAACAAGCCAGAAGGATATGTGGGGCCAGGGCCCCTCAAAGGAGTGGGAAGCAGCCCCCAGCAGAGGCTGCTCGAGAAAAGTGTCCCTTCCCAGCTACGCTTGAGGGCTATGGACCTTGCTTGCAGACTGCCCAGTTATGGGGAGACTCATTTTATGATGTGGTTTTTCTTTATTATGCGGTTTTCCGGATCCTATGGACGCACTGGTCCAGGGTACAATTGATGAAGACATACAGTTGGGCAGGGTTATTGGCCCCTTCCCATCATCCCCTACCTCTGCTCTCTCAGTGCCCCCCCCGTATAGTGCCCAAAGTGGCAGTAGGCAAAGTCTACCTGATTCACCATCCGTCATACAAGTGGGGTCAGTCAGTGATGCCTTATGGGCAAGTGTGGCAGCTAATCTGCCTGCATTGCCGGCTGTTACACACGGTGGATTTTGAGCTGCTGAGTTTTGCCCTTTAAGTCAACTATGCAGCAGAGCATTACCTAGGGGCTGCTGTATTCTTGCATGGAGCACTTCAGCCCCTTCTTGGAAGGGACAGTCAGGAGACGAGAGGGCTCAGAAGCAGTGGGGCACTACTTTCATGATTTACAGTTCACGGGTAGGGCAGACTTTGGGTGCATATTAGCACCTGATGGCACAGTTTATAGCGTAGCTATGAACTGGGGGGTTCCTTTGGCAGCTGGGGAAAGGGAAGATCCTGCCCCAGTGTTCACCTTCCAGGGTATTAAGACTGACTTTTGGACCCAGGGCTGCAGGCTGCCCTGGAAAAGCTTGAACTGTTGCAGATCAGGATCCTGCAGTTTTCAGGGGCTGGGGAAGGTGTTTGCTTCCTGCCCTTCAGGTGTTGGGGGCCTTCTACGGTGGGGGTGATGGTGCCATAACAGGGATTTCACAGCCTTACCACAAGTTCAAAGTTTTTGGCTGCCTTATGCGCCAACCTGTGGTGTGGCCCCCTCCTTTCCTGCGGCGCGTCAATGGTGTTTCAGTTAGAGGAAGGACCGACTCAGCTAGTCCCATACCACATACTGGGAGATGGGGGAAGGGAGTCAGAGATGGCCATATGCCTATCTGCGGCCCCAGCATGCTCACCAGCTATCAGAGGGCAGGAGGGGATTCCTGGGAGTTAGGGGCTGGCAGGGGCTATGCAAAGTGTGGCCTATTCCTATGAATGACGTGCTGGAATTCATCACAGACGGTAGGAGTGTAGCTTGTCTGTCAGTGTGTCGCAAGGTAGGCTGGCAGGGGGCCTTTAGGACCATTCAGATGTCTTGGGATATGTCATGTGCTGGCCAGCTGGCCCATGCACACCCCCATACCCCTTATCCTCATCCTCCATGTTCACCTGACCCGCCAGGGATTGTTGATCAGGGAGGTGCCCTGTGACCATCATGCTTCAAAGCTCAGCAGCTGCATGTAGCGGCCCTCACACTTAATTTGGAGCCTTCCGGATGGGGGGGGAGGGTGTTTGGGGGCCAGGTCAGACTTCCAGGCAGACCAGGGGTACAAGAGTCAGTCCACATTATTTTACCCTCCCCCTGGACTGAACACTTCCCCATGACGGCGTCATAGTGTTTTTGGCCTGAAGCTACAGGCCTGGTTGCCTGATATTCAGGGAGAGGGATCTTCCCTTATAAAGTTTCAGTCTAGTGTCGCAGTGCCCGGGAGCAGACCCATGGGGGTTTGAGGGACATGCTCCTCCGGAATGGGGGTTGCCTACCCGGCAGTGGAATTACCTACCTGGGACGGTCTATTTGGTTTTGGTATATGCAGGTGCACGCCGTCAGGAGGTGGAAGTAGGGGGCGCATGGAATACATTCACCCTGGGGGCGAGTCTGAAGGTCCGCGACCCAACTGTTCACGATTGTTTCTGTTTTGGCAGGTTGCTGGATGGGGATGGAGCAGACGTGCAGCCTACTCTGCAGCCATGGCATGATCTCATAGGCTGGCCGCAAACGCACATTGGTTCACAGCTGGGCCTCTGATGGTGGGCCACAGTTTGGTGGCTGGGTCGACAGAGTATGCACTGGAATGGTCTCCTACCCATGTTGTTCCAGCAGGGTTCAGGGCGGAAGGTTCTGCAGGTGGTGGTCATTCCCCTGGGTGGGAATTACCTTCGTTACTGAAGGGCAAGACATATGAGGACATGCAGTTGAGGCCACAATAGCCTCTGTTCGTCTGCTGTGGTCAGACACGAAGGGCAAGGCCCTCAGTGGCAGGCATGTGAGGACATGCAGTTGAGGCCTCGGTAGCCTTGGGTCGTCTGCTGTGGTCAGACATGGAGGGCAAGGCCCTCAGTGGCAGGCATGTGAGGACATGCAGTTGAGGCCTCGGTAGCCTTGGGTCGTCTGCTGTGGTCAGACATGGAGGGCAAGGCCCTCAGGAGCAGGCATGCGTGGACATGCAGTTCGTGGGGCAATGATGGCATCTTCCTGATGGACCTGCAGAGGGGTCTGCACGAGATTCTTATCGGGTGTGGGGTAAAGGGAGACTAAGCAGAGGCTTGTCCCCCTTTTGTGGCAAAGAAGTGTGGGGAAAGGTTTAAAGGGAAAGGGCAGCTAGGTGACACCTTTAGGCACCTTTGGGGGCGATTGGTGGTCCGGGGGCCTGCAGCTCAGGGCTATACGGCCCGGGGGGCAGAACACAGGCCGCCTTTGGGGCCAACGTGCCTCATCCGCTCGGAGTTTCATGACTCCGGGGGGCGGTGATGCGGGTTGGACCCCCTACACATCTTCAGGGTGTGGCCTGAGCTGGGGTCTGGCACAGGGCAGTCCCGGGCTCAGGCAAGGTTTAGTCGCCCTATGGCTGCAAGCAGGCTTTGCCTGGATCATCAGAATGCTCCCGCACTTTATTTCCCCTCTGCAGGTTCATTATTCTAATTGATTCCGTTTTAATAAAGTGGCCCATGATTTAACCCAATGAATGGTGTTTGTGTTTTATTTCGGCAATAGGCCGCAAAAAGCAGTAAGAGGAAAGAGGCTTGCTGTTGGTGTAAAGTCAGTATTTCCCTAACAGGACACTCAGTTTAAATGTATCTCTAATAAGTTAAATGAGTTCTTACAAGCAGCCAAGATGTACTTCAACTTGACCACCTGTTTGGGGTGGCATATTTACCCTCACCCAACCTCTCCCCCCAGCTACCAGAGGATCAATTCACACAACCATTCAGGGGTGTTGTTGTTTGTTTTATTTAACATAATTTATATACCACTTGATTGTAACAAACCTCTAAGCCAGTAGTTTCCAAACGTTTTTTCCCATGGACCACTTGAAAATGGCTGAGGGCCTTGGTGGACCACTTAATCATTTTTCTGCCTGTTGTAGCACTTGTATTTTTATTGCTTCTTTTATTTTATATATAAAATTATATGCTGGATGTACCATCTCCCGACTTCAGCCGCAAATCCACAAACATGCCGCAGACCGCCTGAATGAAACTTGTGGGCCACTGGTGGTTTTTTGGGAACCTCTGCCCTAAGCAGTTTACAAGGAATATTAAAATTATAAATAAAAACATTTAAAAACAAGTAATTAAAAACATTAAAAGACAATTAAAATTGGCAGTGAACTAAAAGAAGATGAAAACACCTTAAAATTGGCTTTTCTGGATAGGCTTGCCTAAACAGAAATGTTTTATGGAGGTGCTGAAAAGAGTAATGTAGTATACTGGACCTCCAGGCTTGCCATACCAGGAACAGCTGAGTCAGCCCCAGGCTGCGGCAGTTTCAATATCCAGTCCTGCTTTACAAGCAGCACCATGTTGTGGCCTTGTTCTCTTCATAGCATTAGTTAGTAAAGTTCTTGTTGTTGTAGATCCTCTGTGTGGCCTTCCTCTTCATAATACTTTTCACTGGCGATGAGGATGGGATTTCGTGAGGCACACAGCGTATTTTTTTTCTTCATGCATTAGAGGCTTAAAGGGAGAGAACATTTCTCTTTAGACTGGATTAGGACATCAGCTTGGGCCTTGTGGAAATCACTGCAAAGTACTCCAGGTCGGTGTGTATTTTTGTGGAATATGGCCACAAGGGCATCTTGAAGAATTTAACCCTGAATATCCCAGCAAGTGGGAAAGTTATGCAGCCAGGCTGGAGTTTTACGTGGCAGGAAATGGCGTTACAGAGTCAGAGAAGAAACATGCTGTGTTACTCAGTGTCTGTGGGGCAGACACCTTTAACTTAGCCCAGGCTCTCCTAGCACCAGCAAAACTTGCTAATACGTCTTATGAGAATATCCTGAATGCTTTACAAGGACATTTCTCTCCCAAACTGTCTGAAATAGCACAACGTAATTCTTTCTACAAATGAAATTGGCCCAACAGAGAGTGTGTCACTGTATGTTACTGAACTTAGATGCATGGCAAAACACTGCAGCTTCCTCAGCCTTGAGGAGACGCTGCGTGATCGCCTGGTCTGTGGGTTGCATGACGAGGACCTGCAACAGCGTCTGTTTGCAAAAGGAAAGCTCACGTTCAAGATTGCACTAGAGGAAGCTCTGGCTACTGAAGCAGCAGCAGCAGCCAGCACCCAAGAAATGCATTTGGCATGGAATTCACCCTGCTCAGAAACCCAGCTGTCTAAAGATTCCAATCAACAACTTCTAGAGATCAACAGGCTGCAGTGCAAATGTTCATCAACCAGAGTAGGTGCTGCAGGACCTCTGAGATCCAGACAAGATTCTCCAGTGAAATTTAAGAGCTGTGGTGGATCCCATGAACATCGTGCCTGTTGTTTCAGAGGTGCACAGTGCAGGTATTGTCAAAAGGTTGGGCACATTGGGCGAGTATGCCAAGCCAAAGCGGAAGCAACCACCCCCAGGAGTGTAGTGGTAGGGAAAACACCATCAAGGACACAGCAGTTCCACACACACTGTACAGAAGTCTTCTACATATGACAATGCAGAGGAGGTGATTAACCACATCCAGCCAGGGTCCCAGGACTCTGCCAATGTGAAGGTGATAGTCACCATCCAGGGCACTCCATGCACCATGGAAGTTGATTCTGGCTCAGGATACACTATCATCTCACTGGAAACTTACCTCAAATTTTTCCTTGTGGGGGACCACAAATTGTCCCCTTTCACTCCAAACTTACTGATTACCAGGAAAATCAAGTTCCAACACAAGGCATCTGTGAAGTTGAGGTGCATTACCAAACTTTCCATGGGACTTTACAGTTATTGGTTGCTCAAGGGCATTGCACCAGTCTCCTTGGCTTAGACTGGTTTGAGCCATTGTGCATTGCTCTCACAGGGGTCCACCAGATTGGTGAATCATTATGGGAAAGCATTCTAAATGATTTCAAAGCTGTTTTTGATAAAGGCCTTGGGGAATATAAGGGGCCTCCTATTTCGTTGTTCTTGGATCCTACTGTGGCCCCTATCCGTATAAAAACCCATCGTGTTTTGTTTGCACTGCAAGCAAAGATTGATGCTGAACTTGATTACCTCATACAGCAAGGCATCTTAGAGCCAGTGACACACCCTACATAGGAGACACCCATTGTCACTCAATTGAAGGCCAATGACTACAAGTGTACTATCAATAAAGCCCTGCATCAGCATCCATATCCAATCCCAGTAGTGAGTCATCATTTGGCATCACTTTCACAGGGAAAAGTTTTTGTGAAGTTTGACCTGGCCCAGACTTACCAGCAACTGTCTGTGGATGATGCTACTGCCGATGCAGGCTATCACGACTCATCGTGGAGCATTCAGGGTACAATGCCTCCAGTTTGGTGTTTCTGTGGCCCCTGGAATTTATCAGAGCTTAATGGAGGACTTTCTTAAAGGAATACCAGGTGCCATGCCATACTTTGATGATGTCTTGGTTGCTGGCAAATCCATTGCTGAACTTGCAACATGAGTACAAGAGGTACTGCACCATTTTGCTGTTGCTGGTCTCCAGGTAAAGCATGAGAAATGTGTATTTGGTGTCTCCCAATTTGAATTCCTTGACTACATCTTGCAACATCAACCTGGCAGGAGCATTGTCCATGCTGATGCTTTGAGTCACATCCCTCTCTTTTCTGCTGGGGTTGACGCAACCCCTCCACTGGACGTGCTGTTATTAGAGTCATTACTGGAACCACCCCTCCATGCTGGGGATATTGCCACTGCATCATCCAAGGATCCAGTTCTTGCCCGTGTTCTCAACTGGGTGTGGAGGGGATGGCCATTAGGAAAGCTTGAGGAGAAATTCAGACCATTTGTATCCAAACAACATGAGCTATCAGTGCACAAGGGATACCTCCTGTGTGGAAACAGAGTTGTTATTCCCACTGTGTTGAGACATCGGGTGCTGGAGGCCCTACATGTCAGACACACATGTCGGCACTGGTATAGTGCAAATGAAGGCGCAGGCGCAGGTACGTCTGGTGGCCCAAGATGGACAGTGAGATTGAAGAATGTGTCAAGAGATGTGTTAGCTTTCAAGACCAGCTCCACCACATGCCCGAGTGCACCAATGGGAATCAACAGAAATGCCATGGTCACGGCTTCATATCGACTTTGCAGGCCCCTTCCAGGGACAAACCTCCTTGATTGTTGTTGATTCA